>NC_059434.1:87634110-87934110 GCF_021028975.2 Sphaerodactylus townsendi | reverse complement strand
AAGACCAGGACTAGCTGAGTAACTCCTGACTCATTTCATCCCCCTACAAGCCCACCTGGCCCCAAAATAGGGGGCTGCAGGTCAGGTACCTTGCTGAAGATCACGGCCTGTGTGCAAGTACCCAAGGGAGAAGCTGATCTTACAGGTACAATGTTCCTGTCATGGCTATAAAATGAGAAAATGTAGCTGAGAAAAATGGCCTAACAAAGGAAAATAAAATGAATAATGCCTACATCTTCTCAGTCCAGGTGCTCGGGAGCAGCAGCACCAGCAGAAGGCCATTGCTCTCACATCCTGCATGTGAGCTCCCAAAGGCACCTGGTGGGCCACTGCGAGTAGCAGAGAGCTGGACTAGATGGACTCTGGACTCTGGTCTGATCCAGCTGGCTTGTTCTTAAGTCCTTATGTTCTTATGGGTTGTGTAAAGCTGGTAAGTCTACCCCAGGGGTGTCCAACTCTGGCACTTCAAATGTTCATGGACTACAATTCCCATCAGCCAATTGCCCATGCCAGAAGGGCTGTTGGGAACTGTAGTCCATGAACATCTGAAGCGCCAGAGTTGGACACCACTGGTCTACACCAACACATGGCACTGCACTCAGACGTGAACCAGGAGAATTTCATGCGCACATTTATCATGGGCAGCAGCTCTTGGGCGAAATCCCAGAGTGGCCCCAATACCACACAACACCTGTGACCCGCAAACGGGATCCATCTCTCCAGATTCCATGTTTATTGCATTGTACTTTGAGAACATCTCCAGTGTGCAAACGAAGGAGAGCTCTGGCCAGCGGAGAGGGAGAGCTGACAGTGCCACGGAGTTGTTGTCTTTGACGTGGCAGCATATGGAAGACTGTCACTGGGTTATGCTCCATCGGTGATGGAAAAACAGCCCTTGTGTCATCCAGTTTATTCCCTCGCGTTGAGCCAGCAGTTTATTGTTCCTTGGCTACCGGGAGATCCTTCGTGCAGGATCCAGTTGAAGGGGAAGCGTGAAATTGACAGCATTTCTGCAGATCCCTCTGAAAATTTTCTTCCCTGAGCCGGTACAGTTGCTGCTCAGAAAGGCCCCCGGTGTTCAGCCAAAACCTTTCTTCCCTCGAATCCTTCATTCCATTCCTCTTAAGTTATCCTCATTTTTCTACCTCCCGGGTTTGATTGCCACTCAATTGATTGTTCTGCAGATACAGCATTTGTTAAGCAGTGGAAACTAACAAACTTTTGGGAACTTCCAAATAGTGGTGGGAGGGGGAGGAGAATCAGCCAGACTCGGGAAAGAGTCAAGGAAGGGACGGGTGCGTAGCAAGAATCACCGTGCGTTCTTCCCAAGCAATCAGAACTATTTCCCTTTTCTGTAGGCTTGTGGATTAATGCAAGACAGGTGATCAGTAAATTCATGGTTTCAGAGAGGAACCCTGGTGGTCTGCAGCAGAGTGGATAAGAATCCAGTCCAGTCCGTAGAGTCAACATGATTTTCAGGGTAAAAACTTTCAAGTGTGAAAGCTTCCATGGTTAGAAACCTGGTACCCAAAAATCTTGTTGATCTCTGCAGGATGCTACTGGACTCCAATTTAACCATTAGGCTGAAAATATACCTCAAATGTCCAAGTTTTAACTGGCTGAATTTATGTGCTTATTTCAATACTGCCGTCCCCCGATGTGGTGGTATGCAGAGTACAAAAGATAGTTCTTTGCCCCAAGGAGCTTCCAGTTTGTGACGAGGAAAACAACACCTAGAGGCAGAGAGGATGAAGGAAAGGATGATGAAGAAGAAGAAGATGAAAGAAGAAGATGAAAGAAGAAGAAGAAGAAGAAGAAGAAGAAGAAGAAGAAGAAGAAGAAGAAGAAGAAGAAGAAGAAGAAGAAGAAGAAGAAGAAGAAGAAGAAGAAGAAGAAGAAGAAGAAGAAGAAGAAGAAGAAGAAGAAGAAGAAGAAGAAGAAGAAGAGGACAATGATGATAATGCAAACAACATCTCCTGCCAAAAGCAGCCCGGATCTCTGTGGACCAGGCTTCTGGAGTAGCAAACAAGCAAGATTCAAAGCTGCCTGGATCCCATTTTGGGGAAAGGGTGGGACAGAAAGCCTTTTCAACAAAAACGAATGACTCTCCGCTGTCTGGCCCGTGAGCTCCAGTGCCTCTGTGGTTCTGGCCCGCTGCCTCGTTTCATGAGGATGGGAGCAAAAGAGCCCGAGTCAGGCACATCCATTTCCTTTAATCCTGATTCACTAAGAGGATCTGAGTATTTATAGAACAAAGACACTGGCCTCTGGCAGACATTGATGAAGGTCCTCTGGCCCGGAGTCTGAGAGGTTGGCTGAAGAAGAAGAGAGGGGATCAGGGGAGGGAGCCAGATTTCGGGAGAGTCAGACTATTTCTTACATCTTGGCCACGCAGGACAGTAAAATAAAATCATGCACTTCAGAGGGAGCGTGAGAGAGGTCTGCCAGCTCTGGAAAAGAGAAATCCTGGACGGCGATGGGGAACCAAACTTGGTGGAGTCACTGAAACTAGATAAGAACGGGACAGGGGAATATCCTCGTTTGTCAGACCAGAGACCCACCCACAATGCCCCTGACTGCCCGGGGACCAGTCTGAGGCTCCTGGGAAGCCACCCAGCATGGTGGGATGGTAGAGTTGCCAGCTCCAGGTTGGGTGCCAGAGACGGTGTGTGGGTCCCATGGAGGGCCAGGCTCGGTGGGGAGGGACTTTTAGTGAGCTGGGACTCCACGAATCCATTCCCATCAGTTTTCACCAGCATGGGCTAATTGGCCATGCTGACAGAGGCTGATGGAATTGTAGTTCCTGAACATCTGAGAGCCGCAGGGTTCCCTGCCCCCTGCCTCTAGTGCCATGAGGTCTGCCTTCCAAACCAGCCTATAGTGAACTTGCCACCCTGCCTGGTTTCCAGGCATATTCCACGAGAAGGTGAGAGCTGACATTTGTCCCCTGCAGCCAGTTCTCATGTATCTGCCAGAGGGACATGGGGGGTCAATTGGCCTCAGAGGCCTCCATAAGTCAAGTGGGGGGCGCCCGGCTGGCCTGTGGCAGGCTTCCCTGTACCTTATAGGGAGCCTTCAGGCCTGCTGGCACCTCGGCCTGCCCTCCCAAGGAAAGTGGGGAGCAGTGGGTGGATTACAGTGGTGGGATCCAAACATTTTAGTGGCCAGGTTCCTCTACAGTGGTGGATTCAACTGTGGCGTGAGCTAATGGGGGCTGTGCACGCCGAAGGGGCGTGGCCAGGCATCTGGGTGGGCATTGCTGGGCTGCAAGGACAGCTGCCAAGTGCCGCCCTGGGCTGGGCAGCACCACCACCAGTGCGTCACACACCAGCATCCCGCGACCTCCCAGCCTGCCTGCCGAGAAAGCGAGGAGGCACCTTCGGGCACCACCAGCCTACAGCTGGTCCCGCCTCCCGGTCCCAGACCCAAATGGATCCCACCAAGGCAGTCCTGCCACCCTGCCGCCGGCCCCAGCCCCTATAACATGAAGCCCACCATGCCATCTGCCCATTACTTCCTCTCGGGCCACATGCTGTCACGCTAGAAAGTTTGTTTCCCTAACCAGGGTAACACTAACTGAGTTTCAGAATGCCTCGAAATTTATCTTTTGGCCTATCGTTCCCCCGACTTCTACAGTTTCGGATTATCTGACCTTGTTATCTAAGTGGAACTGAAACGTGAGGAATCCTCCATTGTTCTGTATTTTATTTCTGTCCCCCCACCCCCAACCCCGCTGAACATACTCACACACACATTGTGAGTGCTGGGCTTGCTGCAATTTTCTCCATTTGTGCTAGGGTGTGGGTCAAGCTCGCTTTCAAGTGTCGTGCTTTACTGAGACATGCCCGCAGTTTAGTCACACAGAGCCCGGAAAAAGAATCTTGATACAATCCTGCAGGGAACAAGCGCTGCGTGAGACGCAGGGGCGGTGCCACCAGGCCGGGACCAGTCCTCTGGTTAAATGTCATGGCTGTCTGGTACAAAAATGCTCATTTAGGGCGAGTGGGGACATGCCATCTCCAGGCAGGAGAATTCTTGGAAAGTTCAGGGCGGAGCCTGGAGAGGGCCGGGACCACAATGCTATGCAGCCCCCACCCCCATGTTCTCCGGGGAAACTGGTCTCTGTAGTCTAAAGGTAAGCTGTAATTTCAGGACATCCCCAGGCCCCACCTGGAGGTTGGCATCCCACCAGCTAAGCTGTATCTCAGCTGATGGTCACTCATCAAACTTCCATAGTAGAGAAGGAAGAAACCTAGGGCCCTGATTTCAGAATTAGTTTTCATGGCCAGTGCATTGGGCCATGCTGGCAACATTTTATGGGATTTGTAGTCCATGAACATCTGGAGAGCCACAGGTTGCAGACACCTGCTCTGCCCTCTACACCAGGGGTCTTCAAACTATGGCCCTCCAGATGTTCATAGACTACAATTCCCATGAGCCCTACCACTTGGCCATGCTGGCAGGGGCTGATGGGAATTGTAGTCCATGAACATCTGGAGAGCCACAGGTTGCAGACCCCTGCTCTACCCTCTACACTCACCTCCCATCATGGGAGGAAGGCCATGGGACACAGGGGAAAGTAAGCAACAGAAGAATGTTTATGGTCTAATGTTCCCTTCTTGCCCTTTGACAGGTTCAGATACACCTGGAAAATCTTGAGAGATTTTCTAGAACCGGACCTAAGGATGCCAGCCTCCAGGTGAAACCAGGAGATCCTCTGCGATTGCAGCTCATCTCCAGACTAGAGAATGGAGAAAATGGCTGCCTCGGAGGGTAGGCTGTCTGGCACGATACCCTGTTGAGGTCCGCCCGCCCCCCAAATCCCAGCCTGCACCCCCAAATCTTCAGGAGTATCCCAACCTGGAACTGGCCACTCCACCTGCTGCCAAATGGACACTTTTAAAAATCCACACAGCCCGTCAAGTCCCCAGTGGCCAATCAAAGGCCTTGCTGGGCAAAAGCCCTACCTGGCCCCACCCATTTTCTAAAACACTTGGTGAGTGCTAGGAAAGGGGTTGGTGTGTGCCCAGGCACCCACGGGCACCACCTTGGGGGTCCCTTGTTCTAGGACAAAGGAAGAGCCAGAGTGTTGTGCATTTTCTGGGCTGTGTTCCAGTAGCATTCTCTCCTGACGTTTCGCCTGCATCTGCATCTCCATTTGCCAGCCACAGATGCAGGCAAAACGTCAGGAGAGAATGCTACTGGAACACGGCCATACAGCCTGGTAAACCATCAGCACCCTAGTGATTCCAACTGTGAAAGCCTTCGACAATACAATGGAAGGGCCATTTTGGTCTTCTGAAACATGCCCCCAACTAGACCTAGAAGCAGAGGTCGGATCCAGCAGGTTCTCACAGGTTCCCGAGAGTAGGCTACTAATTGTTTGTGTGTGCCGAGAGGGGGTGACTAATGGGTGATTTTGCCACGTGATTTTTGCCTTAGTTACGTCCCTCCTCTCAGCAGAAGCGCGCAGAACTTGAAGCAGTCTAGCAGGAGGTGCTCCGGCGTGCGTGCCAGCCTGCGCCTGCGTGCATTCGTTTCCCGCCCAAGGACCGGAGCAGTGGCTGCGTCCTTGCCACAGCCCCGCCTAGGAATGCCCCGCCCCCAGAATGCCTAGCCACGCCCCTGCCGTGCCCCGCCCAGCCCCATTGGCACTACGCCACTGTTTGAATCCCACCACCATGGGAACCTGTTGCTAACATTTTTGGATCCCACCTCTGCCTAGAAGTGCCTGAGGTATGGCAGGTGAGTGCGTTTTACACCCACTGGTGGTCCCCGTGAGTGTAAATGTCCACGAGTCAACGCTTGCAACAGCCCCCAGCACTCCATTGCGAGAGCAAGCCAGCTCCCCACATACAGGAGCTCTAGACAGCGACCCTTCGGCCCAGTCCTGCTGGGATAACTTATTTTCTCTCTCGCCAGGAGAACTTTCCTGGGCAGAGATCTTCTCAGTGGCAAGCGGCCACCTGTCATCGGGACCAGCAGTCAACGTACAAAGGGGGGGGGGAGGTGTCGGGAAAAAATAATGCCAAAAATTGGGGGGGGGGGCGAGCTGGATAGGCGCAGAAAACAGCAGAAGAATCAGATGGCGGAGCAGTCTGAGAATGGCCAAAAATATCCCAACCATATTGCCTCCTTGGGAATTCAGACTATTTTACCCACAATGCTTTGCCTTGAAAAACAATCTGTTTTGGAGCTGGGCATAACCTAAAGTGACTGTATATTATTAAGGATTTAACTTTGAACTACAGCATTTGGTTTCCATTATATAATCATTAATATCCTCCGTTTCTTTCCTTTGGTTTGAATCCTTTAAGCAAGGTTCCTTCTTCTCCAGGTCCCTCCACAGCAAGATCCTGGAAGGGCTTTCCAGAACCTTCCCTCGTCCCCCCTCCAACAGGAGCTGCCATTTGTTTTAACCATGGATTCCAGTGTGTGCCCTGTGGGTAGATTCCGAATCTGGCCCCTCTGCCTGCTAGATCCTAGATCCGGCAAAGTAGGAGAATACACAAGGCTGTTGTGCTCAGGAAAGTCCTATCTACGCTCTGGATGTGCTAAGATTAAAATTACTCAGAGCTTTTTGTTTTGTTCAAACTAATAGACTTCATTTATTGTAGGAACTGCATTTCTGGTAGGACAGAGTAAATATATTGTTGAAGGCTTTCACGGCCAGATTTAGCTGGTTGTTGTGGGTTTTCCAGGCTGTGTGGCCATGGTCTGGTTGATCTTGTTCCTAACGTTTTGCCTGCATCTGTGGCTGGTCGGCCACACATGCAGGCCAGAGGTGTATCTAGGGGAGAAAATAGAGCCCAGAGACAAAATCTGAATTTTCTGCCCTCCCCCAATGGGTGTCCAGGTCTACCACCCAGAGCCTAAGTCTACTACCTGAAGCCCACGCTGGCATCCAGGTCTACTGCCTGGAGCTCTTGCCAGCATCCAAAACTACTGCCTGGAGCCCACACCGGTGTCCAGGTCTACTGCCCAGAGCCCAGGTCTACCGCCTGGAGCCCATGCCGGCATCCAGGTCTACTGCCTGGAGTTCTCACCAGCATCCAGGTCTACCGCCTGGAGCCCATGCTGGTGCCCAGGTCTACTGCCTGGAGCTCTCGCCAGCATCCAGGTCTACTGCCCAGAACCCAGGTCTACAGCCTGGAGCGTCCAGGTCTACCACCCAGAGTCCAGGTCTAGCGCCTGGAGCCCCATGCTGGTGTCCAGGTCTACTGCCTGGAGCTCTCGCCAGCATCCAGGTCTACCACCCAGAGCCCAGGTGGCTCCACCGCTTCAAGGCCACGCCGGTGCTAGGTCTATCAGTTTGCTCAAACTCAACACCCAGGTCTACCGCTCAGAGCTGCCACTGGTGTCCAGGTCTACTGCCCAGACCCCAGGCTGACCACCTGGAGCCCGCACCGGCATCCAGGTCTACTGCCTGGAACTTTCACTGGCATCCAGGTCTACTGCTTGGAGACACCAGTGGTGTCCAGGTCTACCACCCAGAGCTGGTGCTGGCATCCAGGTCTATGTGCGCCCGGGGACATGGATTACCCCATGTCCCCATAGGCAGTACACCCCTGATGCAGGCAATACATTAGGAGCAAGTGGTTGCTGTGAGTTTTCTGGGCTGTGTGGCCGTGGTCTGGTGGATCTTGTTCCTAACGTTTTGCCTGCATCTGTGGCTGGCATCTTCAGAGGTGTATCACAGAGGGAAGTCTGTTACAAACTGTGGGACACATGTGTGTTGATATTAAACCCTTAAATCTGAGATCTAGAAATGAGCAAATGGTGCTTCCAGAACTGCCCTCTCTGAAGGGGCCACTTGGCTTAGCTAGCTTCTGGCCATATGGCCCTCGGTTGCAGTATCTCAGTGGGCACTTATGCAGAAAGTTAAAAGATCAGAGAAATGGTCTGAGAAAAGTCCATCTATCTTGGCATTATCTATTCTGATTGAAGCATTCTCTCAATTCCCTACTCAGGGACCAAATGGCTTTCTCCAGCCCTGTTGAAGATCCCTTTTTTGATATATAAGGCGGCTTCCAAGCCGGACTAGGGAGGAAAACCTGGGTGGAGTCCACCGGCCTAGAAAGTGAGAGTCAGCAGGTATGTGCTCACCTGGCAGGAAGGAAGATGACCCAAACCTCCTCTCCTTCTCATTCTAAAGCCTGCAGGGAGGCTGGCCCAAACCTCTCCAGGGTGGGTGAGCTGCCGACCACGCAGCAAAAAGGAAGCCTCCCGGCCTCGCTCCCTCCTCCCGCCTTCTCTGTGATGCTGCCGTGTGAGACCCCCGAGTTGCCCCCTGCATTCATGCTTCGGCACCATCTGAATCTGGCTTCCCCGTGCAAAGGCCTACAAGAGACTACAAATCCGAATTGCTCAGCGGCACTAGGTGAATGGTGCACTTGAAATTAAATCGTGTTTGGATTAAAGAGGACAGAGAATTGAAAATATTTTCCTTTGAGTTTTACAGTACAATTAGGAACTGTTTAAGCTTCCAGTTCTCGTGGCTTCTAAGTCAGGACTGTGGTTAACCGAGCGCTCCAGAGATGCCCCTTTCAGCTTTGACCGGGGAAGGCCATCCCTGTTTAGATGCAGAATTATACCTTCCCCTCCACAGGCCGCTTATCTCCAAATCTGCAATTTGCAGGGTCTCCCGCAAAAGGAAATCTTTTATTAAGCATTTTATTTTCTTTTGCTGCAGGCAGGCAGACTAAATAAACTCCAGGGCAGACTTTGCACTTTTTCTTCATGCCGGCCACATCCAAGAATCACAGACAATGCCGGTTTGCAAGAAAGAGAGAATTTGAAGAAAAACAAGCCGCTCGAAACCCCTCGTCAACTTCTCCTGCTGGATTCCTCAAAAGAATTTATTTCATTACTATAAGTGCTGTTGACTTAGTCTTAGTTTCAGCACTTGGATTCTTGGATAGCTTCGAGAAAACCACCCCCTCCAAGATAAATATATTATGCAAAGTGTGAGCTTCATTCTTTCACTGATATGTGGTCTGACTCCAACTGTTGTCCCCCCCCCCAGCCCAGAAAATAGCTTCCTGAGTGGTGCTAAGGAGGGACCTTAATTGCCCCTCCTCAAGGAGTTAAGGCTACCCAAGCAGCCAAGGAGGGGAAATGGGATGTGGAAGCAGTGAGGTTCCAGGCCGCCTTCACAGATCCCGTACCCAGCCGAGCTTTTGCAGTGAGCTCAAAGGCTCTAGCACTCCATGTTGGGTAGGGAAGGGCATCAATCGCCATTTGTTTCCAAAATTTCTAAGCAAAACTTCCTCCCAGCATAAAAACACCAGAAGTGCCCTGCTGGGTCAGACTAGTGGTCCCTCCTGTCTCTCATGCTGGCCAAACATTTCCTCTGGAAGGCCAACAACAGGGCACAGAGACCAAGGCCTCCCTCTGATGTCACCTCCTGGCACTGAGATTCAGAGGTTGACTGCCTGTGAATGTGGAGGTTCAATCGGTAACACTTGTCCTAATACAGTAAGTATATCAGAAGAGCCCTGCTGGATCAGGCCAGTGAGGGTCCATCTAGTCATAAGAACATAAGAACAAGCCAGCTGGATCAGACCAGAGTCCATCTAGTCCAGCAATCTGCTACTTGCAGTGGCCCACCAGGTGCCTTTGGGAGCTCACATGCAGGATGTGAAAGCAAGGGCCTTCTGCGGCTGTTGCTCCCGATCACCTGGTCTGTTAAGGCATTTGCAATCTCAGATCAAGAGGATTAAGATTGGGAGCCATAAATCGACTTCTCCTCCATAAATCTGTCCAAGCCCCTTTTAAAGCTATCCAGCTTCCTGTCTCAAACAGTGGCCAACCAGTTCCTCGGGACGTCCCAAAACAGGGCAGAAGCTAAGGCCTTCCCCTGATGTTGCCTGTAGGCACTGCACTTCGAGGGGCTACTACCCCAAAATGTGCAGCTTCTATCAGTAGGTAGAAGACCTGTCCTCCATGAATCTGTCTAATTCCCTTTTAAAGCTAGCCTAATAAAGTGTCCAAGACAGGTAACAGCATCTGACACTACATTAACCTAACAGAACTCTCTGAGAATGAGAATCAGTCAAAGTAACCAAACTCAGCCTGGTGGCCATCTCAGGGTACCACAAATACCCTGTGGACCAACAGCCAAACCCCCACAGCTGAGTCTATTCTCAGTGCCCTTCTAACAAACCCTCCTTTTGAAGGCCGTGTGCACCTTCACTCTTCAGGATCTCTGAGAATTGTGCTTTCTTCTCCAAGCTACTTGGCACAGTATCTCCATCTTGGGTCATCCCAGCTGGATCTCCTCCTTATCCACAGATTCATCAACGATCCCCTCCCTTGAGCCAACACCATTGTCACAAACTTCAAAATCTCCCACAGGATTCACATTCTCTACTGCAGTGTCCCCAGCCTACTCACTGCTGGCAAATTCCCCTTCTGGGAGATTGGTTGTTTCTTCATGGGCTTGGGTGATATAAGAACATAAGAACATAAGAACTAGCCTGCTGGATCAGACCAGAGTCCATCTAGTCCAGCACTCTGCTACTCGCAATGGCCCAACTGGTGCCTTTGGGAGCTCACATGCAGGATGTGAAAGCAATGGCCTGCTGCTGCTGCTCCTGCTCCTGAGCACCTGGTCTGCTAAGGCATTTGCAATCTCAGATCAAGGAGGATCAAGATTGGTAGCCATAGATTGACTTCTCCTCCATAAATCTGTCCAAGCCCTTTTTAAAGCTATCCAGGTTAGTGGCCATCACCACCTCCTGTGGTAGCATATCTCCAAACACCAATCTACACGCTAAGCGTTACCAAGAAGTGTTTCCTTTTATTAGTCCTAATTCTTCCCCCCAGCATTTTCAATGGATGCCCCCTGGTTCTAGTATTGTGAGAAAGAGAGAAAAATTTATCTCTGTCAACATTTTCTACCCCATGCATAATTTTATAGACGTCAATCATATCCCCCCTCAGACGCCTTCTCTCCAAACTAAAGAGTCCCAAACGCTGCAGCCTCTCCTCATAGGGAAGGTGCTCCAGTCCCTCAATCATCCTTGTTGCCTCCTTTCTTTTCTCTTGGCACTTTCTTTTTCTTATCTCTTCTGTAATATCCTTTTTTATATGAGATGTGGCAACTAGGAACTGAACACAGGGACTCCAAGTGCTCGTGATTCGCATCTCACAGCTTTTATATAGGGTGCATTGACAATCCTTGCAGTTTTATCATCCGCTCTATCTCCTGGGAGGACCTCTCTTATTACTCCTGGGATAAACTAGCCGCCCTCTTGCAAGGTTACTTGAGCCCTCCCAACTGTGCTGTAACCTGAGCCATTTCCTTGCCCTGGGCTGGTTGTTTAAGTCCCCACACTCCGTCCTACCCCTATGGCTTCAAGGGACCATGTTTGCCCAACATTTGCCTCCAGGAATATCCAGACCAACAATAATGGGGAGATCCTGACCTGGCATCTCCCTCTGTTCACCTTTACCACAGGAATGGTGCAACAGTCTGTTCTTCTAGCCTTCTATAGAACAGTCTGTTCTATAGCCTTCTTAAGTCAAGTTGGGCATAATTGAGTCAGAAACCAGGTCAGAGTGCACTAGAGGAACAGAAATCCCCTGACCCACTGGCCCTCTAGCCACAGGGGCTCCTGGTAAGCCCCCGAGGTTTCTGCTGATTTATTAATAGCCAGGCTACAATAATGATGTCACTTGCTGCTCCTTGATGAACCGTCGACGGAGGGGCATTAGGTTGATAGGTTGCGGTTTGTATCTGGGGACAGGGTGTCTTGATGTGGTTCACGCTTCTCTCTTTGGGATGCTTTCAGTTAGCTGAATCAGGAGCTTGGATTCCCCTCCCTTTTAGAACGAGAGTCTCTCCCATTCCTCCGGGATCCTTTCCCATCTCTTCGGAACTGGGGGGTCCTCCTTCCCAGCCCCTCCCTATTCTCTGCCCTCTGCTAGCAGCGTCCGCTGCTTTCAAAGCAACCACTGCCTTTTTCTTTTTTACTGCGGGCTCCAACTCTTTGGGCAAGCAGAATTCACCCGATCCGGCATGCCCAGCTGACCCGGGACGCAGGTACGGCTTCCTTTTCTGCCCACTTCCACCATCTTAGCTGAGTACTCGTAGTGTGTTTTCCCCTGCTGTGGGGCAAGCCATCTGAATTGCTTCCTAAAGCAATCTGGTCCCATCCGGAACCATTTAAACAGAGCCTCTTCACAGTCAGACTGTTTCACCCCCTCCTGGCTCTCAGGCACACTGTGATAAATTGCTGCCAATTCCCCTCTTACAATGCTACAAAACAAAGGCCTTGCCCGCAAACTGCCTCTGGGACACCCCATTCCTTGCCTGCTCTCTCCAAGGTGGGCTCATCCCTTGGAGCACGAGGAGCAGAAATCTGGAGGGATCACTTCTCTTTGGCTGCCCTGCTTGGCTTTCAGGCAAACGGTCTCCAGCACTTGCTGGCACTTGCTCTCCTCTTCCTCTTTCCTCTTTTCCTGGGAGCCAATGTGGCCAAGTGTTTAATAGCAGCGAGCTGTAATCTGGAGAACCAGGTTTGATTCCCCATTCCTCCCCATGAAGAAGAAGAAGAAGAAGAAGAAGAGGAGGAGGAGGAGGAGGAGGAGGAGGAGGAGGAGGAGTTTGGATTTATATCCCCCCTTTCTCTCCTGCAGGAGACTCAAAGGGGCTTACAATCTCCTTGCCCTTCCCCCCTCACAACAAACACCCTGTGAGGTGGGTGGGGCTGAGAGAGCTCTGAGAAGCTGTGACTAGCCCAAGGTCACCCAGCTGGCGTGTGTGGGAGTGCACAGGCTAAACTGAATTCCCCAGATAAACCTCCACAACTCAAGCGGCAGAGCTGGGAATCAAACCCGGTTCCTCCAGATCAGAGTGCACCTGCTCTTAGCCACTGCTCTTAGCCACTACGCCACTGCTGCTCCCTTCTGGGTGACCGTGAAGCCTGCTGGGTGACCGTGGGCTAGTCCCAGTTCTCTCTGAGCCTCATCAAAGGCCATTCATTCATAGGTCAGCCATGCATGCTAGCCCTTCACACACACACAGAGGAGATGGTCAACTTGCCCGCTTGCTTTGGAAGTCAACTCAGGACTCAACCTAAGCTCTGAAAAAAAAGAGAAAAACGTGCACAGAGCAGGCAGGACTGGCTGTTGTTGGGAAAAGCCACCGGACTGGCAGGAGGGCTCTGGAAACCCTCAGAGGCCCACTACACGTGGGTCAGTGAAGTGGCTGCAAACTGGGCTAAATGGCCCGGAGCCTGCGCCTGCGTGCATTCATTTCCCGCCCAAGGACTGGCGCAGCGGCTGCGTCCTTGCCACAGCCCCGCCCAGCAATGCCCCGCCCCCAGAATGCCCGGCCACGCCTCCATTGTGCCCCGCCCAGCCCCATTGGCGCTACGCCACAATTTGAATCCCACCACCATGGGAACCTGTTACTAAAAATTTTGGATCCCACCACTGGGGCCGGGGAAGGATGGTGCTGCCCTGTTTAGGAGGCAGCAGCCGTGTGAAGTTCTCCCCACAACTGGTGTTTTTACCGGGCCTGCACCGGCATTGTGGGCCAGTGCAGAGTGGGCCAGAATGCCTCAGTTTTGGCCTGTGAAGGGCGGGGGAGTCTTCCTGCCCATCAAAGTCTTGACTCCCAGCTGAGCCAGTTCAGGGCATCTCCAATCCCAGGAGGGGGACCCACAATTAGAACAGTGGCCAACCTTCCACTAACCCCACCCAACAAGAGTCCTCACCCTTTCGTAACCCCTCAAGCTCTTCTGATGGCTTTTCTAAGAAATCGTCTAAAAATACCTCCGCTCTGATGCCTGCCTTCAAGAGACCACAATTATTTCTCAGAATATCTCTCCTTTGCTCATTTATTTTCTTGGAGACTTGGAAGGTAGCTTGTCAAACCAATGATTAAATGACACCTCCTTGTTCTTTCATGAATGGGAGGCCTGCGTCCAGATGCAAAGGAGAGCCAGCTCACGCAACGGGCGCTCCCTCGTGTACCTCCCGGCGGCTCCGAACAAATTTTGTTCCTTTTTCTTGTGCCGCCAGACAAAGGGTTAGAAAGGAAATACAGGCTGGAGAGAGGGAGAGAGAGAAGCAGGCACTGGCCCTAAAAGAGACCCGGGAAAAGCAGTGTGTTGACAGGAGAATGAAATGTGGACGGTGGAAGGGAAGGAGGGTTTGCAGTCAGTCCTGGGCGGCCTCTCCCGTTTGCCACTTCCTCCTCCTCGCGTCTGGTCTTTGGACAGCCCGTTGTCCAGATAAGGGCCAGTTGGAGTGGAAGAAGTGGAAGGACAGGCTGTCTTTTAATTTTGAAACGGAACAGGACAGAAGCAGAACTCAGTGAGTGACACTAGAGGTGCACTAGAGGTTTTGCTCAATACCA
Source organism: Sphaerodactylus townsendi (assembly GCF_021028975.2). NCBI lineage: Eukaryota > Metazoa > Chordata > Lepidosauria > Squamata > Sphaerodactylidae > Sphaerodactylus > Sphaerodactylus townsendi. The sequence continues at coordinate 87,919,742 of NC_059434.1, read as the reverse complement.
TATCTAGGTTCCCGTGCGCCTGACTGCAATGAGCAGAGATGCGCATGTGTGACTGGGTGGACTATTATGGATGTGAAATCATTAGGGCTGCATTGAATGCTCTCCCCCTTTTGATTCTGGGGTTGGAAATGGGGATGGGAGGAAAAAACACGACAGCGTCCCCTTTAGATTGGGGTCATGGTTTCTCTCTATAAAATTATGCATGGGGTAGAAAATGTTGACAGAGAGAAATTGTTCTCTCTTTCTCACAATACTAGAACCAGGGGGCATCCATTGAAAATGCTGGGGGGAAGAGTTAGGACTAATGAAAGGAAACACTTCTTCACGCAACGTGTGATTGGTGTTTGGAATATGCTGCCACAGGAGGTGGTGATGGTCACTCACCTGGATAGCTTAAAAGGGGCTTGGAGAGATTTATGGAGGAGAAGTCGATCTCTGGCTACCAATCTTGATCCTCCTTGATCTGAGATTGCAAATGCCTTAACAGTCCAGGTGATCGGGAGCAACAGCAGCAGCAGAAGGCCATTGCTTTCACATCCTGCACGTGAGCTCCCAAAGGCACCTGGTGGGCCACTGCGAGTAGCAGAGAGCTGGACTAGATGGACTCTGGTCTGATCCAGCTGGCTTGTTCTTATGTTCTCTGCCGTTGCTTCGACACCAGACTGTCCTTCTCATTCCTGAATCATCTTCTCCATCAACTAATCACAGGGACCCTCCAAGGGAATGACAGACAAGATGGCTTCACAAGCTTGCATAGCCAATCAGATCTGAGGGCACAAAAGACTTTCCTAGGCCTCTGACCTCTGACCTGGGGATGTCAGGAACTGTTCTAGGTATCTTCAGCCTACAGATCTCCTGCATTCCCAAATCACGAGTTTTGGGTTTGACTTTCAAGTAAAAATCAGTTATTTGGTGGAGTACAGTTTTCCTGAAAAACTCTTAAATTTTGATCCAGATGACATCACACTGCTACCTAACCAATCAGATGTGAGTGCATGAAACTCTTCTGTTTTGTGATGATTCACCTTTTCCTCACTGTTCAGCAGTGACTACCTTGGTGGCTGTCTCTGTTTTCGTTGTCCATTGCTTCCTGACTTTGTCTCACGGGCGAGCCAATCCGGAATCACAGCAACCGGGATGGTACCATGGGATGGTACCATCTCCAGAGCCAAGTAAGTAGATACCCAGGGAGGCCCCATGACTGTGCAACTGTGCTCCACAATGAAGCATAATGTATATAGAAGAAGAGTTTGGATTTATATCCCCCCTTTCTCTCCTGCAGGAGACTCAAAGGGGCTTACAATCTCCTTGCCCTTCCCCCCTCACAACAAACACCCTGTGAGGTGGGTGGGGCTGAGAGAGGTCCGAGAAGCTGTGACTAGCCCAAGGTCACCCAGCTGGCATGTGTGGGAGTGCCCCGGCTAATCTGAATTCCCCAGATAAGGCTCCACAGCTCAGGCGGCAGAGTGGGGAATCAAACCCGGTTCCTCCAGATTAGATACACGAGCTCTTAACCTCCTACACCACTGCTGCTCCAATATACAAAAATGAAGGACTCTGCACGGAGGGCTGAAAAATTGCTGAGCAGGGGAGACATGTTGGGCGCCATCAAAACTCCTTCTGAAAAAGTCTCTGGCTTAACAGATGCGTCCCAAGAGAGGGGGTGTCTCAGCTCAGCCAGTGCCTCTTTTTGCTAGATTTGAGAGGCGGTTAAATAGCATGTTCCGTTTTCCTCCCCACCCCCTGCTTCTGCCTCACACGCCATAAATATCAAGTATAGCAAATCAACCATAAAAAATATTTTTAAAAGTTTCCATATTCCCTAGAAGTTCTCTAGAGACGGGCGCGAGTGTATTGCTGCTGCCCTCTACTGCTTGCCTTGCGAATCGGTCGGGAAAACGTCAGTAGACGGGAGGTCGAGGGGAAGCAGTTCTGCAGATTTCCCCGGTGCTTCTGAAATGCTCAAATCAGCTGTAATAGTTATGGAAACGAAGGCTGATTAGATATGGGATGTGGTTGGGACGGCACTCGCAGACTGCCACGGCTTTCTCAAGTTTTGCAAGAAATGTTTTCTGTTGAACTTTATTTGGGTGTAAATTTAGTGGTAGCTGGCAGTTGTGTGATGGTTGGGAGCAGATGGGACCACCAGTTTAGAGGTCCTTGCGGATTTGCTGGAGGAACCCGGGGAGGGCAGGTTTTGGGGAAGGAAATTGAGCCATGCAGTCCACCATCCAAAGCAGCCATTTTTCCCAGGGGGAGCTAAACCCTGCAGACGGGAAATCAGTTGTGATTCTGACACCTCCCTGCAGATTCCAAAAAAGGTGTAATGCTTTGGAGTTCCTCAAGATTTGCACAAACGCATTGAAATTAGCACATCTCTGTGACTCCATTGAGTCAAGTTGCCTAATGAAGCTCCTTTGACATTTGGTTTCATTCACTCCACCCAGCGTGCTGTCGTGGCTAACAGAGGTGGCTCCTAACCTGGAGAGCCGGGTTTGATTCCCCGCTCTTCCACATGAGCAATGAACTCTTATCTGGAGAACTGGATTTGCTTTCCTGGTCCTGCACACAAAGACTGCTAAGTAACCTTGGGCCAGTCACAGTTCTCTCAGAACTCTCTCAGCTCCACCTTCCTCACAAGGCATCTGTTGTGGGGAGAGGAAGGGAAGGAGTTTGTAAGCTGCTTTGAGTCTCCTTACAGGAGAGATGGGGGAGTAGAAATCCAAACTCCTCCTCGTCTTCCTCCTCCTCTTCCTTTTCTTCTTCCTCCTCCTCCTCCTCCTCTTCCTCTTCTTCTTCCTCCTCCTCCTCCTCCTCCTCTTCTTCTTCCTCCTCCTCTTCCTCTTCCTCTTCCTCTTCTTCTTCTTCTTCTTCTTCTTCTTCTTCTTCTTCTTCTTCTTCTTCTTCTTCTTCTTCTTCTTCTTCTTCTTCTTCTTCTTCTTCTTCTTCTTCTTCACATGCTTATATTTATACAAACCAAATGCCTGTCATCATGGATTCTGATGCAAGACCATTTTGTCCTCGGGACAGAAGCATTGCTTTGTTTCCCGGGAGTCTTATCTGTACAGATGGAGGACAGATATTGCCAACAGACTCCTTAAATCCAGAAATGTCCTTTTTTCTCCGGTTCAGCCATCACACGGGAAAAGCTAAGGCTATACTCAGTGAGCCAGTTGAAGGGGGGGTGGGTAGGGGGGAAAGAAACATTCCCCAGATCACCCCAGGACCAAAGAGGTCCCTTCCAGTTGAGTCTGAAGCCACAGCCCAATTCTGTTTAGGTCTGAGTGATCCCATCTGCTCAGTTTGGAACTGAGCTTGGCCCATTTACCTAAGAAAGTCAGAAAAATAGCTCACATTTTCCCAATTCAATTCCACAGAATGGAGCTCCGATCACACATCCAATGATGTCTGTCATCTTTGTGCTGATATTAATAGCCAACCACATAGATCTAGGATCCAACACTGACCACAAATGTACTCAAACAGGAAGAAGACAGGCAGTGATAAGAGCACGCAGTGTCTGATGTCGTTGCTTAAAGACAAATGGGTTTTATCCTACTCAGCTAAGGGGACTGGCCCCTCCCTCAGTAGTTAATCCAAAGTTTCACTGCAGTTGGTATTGTGATAATGATATCACTAAATATCCCATGATTTTAAAAAGGGCTTAGAAGACGGATTGTCAGAAGATAATTTACCATTATTAGCCATCATAGGTAACTGCTTCCCACTAATTTAAAATGACGCGCCCGCTACCGCTGGTCCAGGACCTTTTTTTTAGCCCGGAGGGTCGTTCCCCAATCTCCCACTGCCCTCGCTGCCCTCGCGGAGGGGCTATCATCAAAAGGCATGCTTGTTTTGAGTAGCGCCAAAATGTTCAACCCAATGCGCTTTGAGGGGGCTAAGAGCAGTAGAGCTCAGCTGGCCAAGTGCGTTGTAGCCGCCCCTGTAGTGGGGAGTGCAGTTGGACCCCGCGCTACTCTGCGAGAGTAGCGCGCAGCAAACAGTGAGTGGGGAAACCGCCCAGAGCCCCCAGGGGATAGGGCGGTCTATAAGTCGAAACAATAAATAAATAGATAAAAATAAAAGGGCCATAATTAAACGGAACAGCCATGTTCAGAGGCAGTATACCTCTCAGATAGCAGAGATTGGAATGTTGTATCAGTCCTTTCTGAAGGCTGTTGGGCTAATGCTGAGAAATTGGGTGAGATTGCCTTGGCCTGATCCTTCCAGACAAAGCAAACGGTCCAGTGTGCTGGCCACTGGTTTCTTTTTGCAGGTGCCAGAAGGGCCTTTGGACCCTTGTTTCTGCTAGCCGCCCACCCAGGGGTGAAGTGCTGGCAGCCACTGGAACCCAAGCCAAGGGGAAGCGCACGCAGCCAGCCAATTTGCGCAAGAGCGCTCAGCCTCAGTGCTCAAGGGAGGCTGCTCAAAATGGCTTGTATGAACGTTTTAGTTACACCCAAACTCTGCACTGAACCTGCCTGCCAGCTGGCAGGGAGGAGGGAAGGAGACAAGTCACTTTGTAAGGAAGCTGACCAGCAAATGCGTTTTGGAAGGAGCGCCTCAAGACACTTGGCTGCACCGTTTGCTTGAAACATTCTTGAAAGCGTTCAGGGAGCCCCTCCTAAGGGGAGCGAGTGGGGGACGCTTGCAGGTGAGAGAAGTCATGGCGGAGCCGTTGGATCACTCTTTGCTCTGGCTGACCAGTCTTGGGGAGGGGGGCTTTAGGTGGGACTATTTTTCACCTGCAGAGACACAGCCTGCTTTGTGCCCCCTCCCCCACTGAGCCCTTAAGTCAGGACCCTGGACTGTCTATACTAACCCTCCCCACCCCCCCACCCCCCATGGAAACTCTGCAGGAGAAACGAGAGGAAGTGGCAGTAATTTCCCAGGAAAGAGAAAGAAAGGCTCATTCCGCACATGCAGAATAATGCACTTTCAAACTGCTTTCAATGCTCTTTGAAGCTGTGCGGAATGGCAAAATCCACTTGCAAACAGTTGTGAAAGTGGTTTGAAAACGCATTATTTTACATGTGCAGAAGGGGCCGAAGATAGTGGGCATTAAGGAGGTGGGGCAGATAAGATCACTTCAGTTCGTCTTTCCAAGTTGCACTTATCTAAAGCCCCTTCTGCACAGCACAGGTAGACCGGGTTGCCATCGGGATAAAGTAACCCACTATCCTGTGGTCGTGTTCGCATACATCTGTGCAGGCAGCGACCGGAGTCCATGGAAACAGTGTGGGTTGCTGTTGCACCTTCGCACAGAGGCCCATCTTTTTTATGTAGCTGTGTAGCTATGTGGGCAGGCAGGCATTGGACCCCCACAGCCATGCTGACATCTCACGATGTCATGAGACATCCCTGTGACCCTGCGTGGCTACGCAGCTGCAAGGCAAGATTTTTTTAAAAAGGAAAACGCAGCCGATTAAAGCAACCCAGGTTTTTAAAAAAGTATCACGGATAGTGCAAGTCTCAAAAAACCCAGGGCAGCCTCACTTTAGGGGCGGGATCTGTGCGAAATCCCCCCACCCCGAAACTTTTTTAAAACCGTCTGTAGCCTGGGTTTATCGGTCCCTGTGGGCGGGGCCTAAATGTTAAACATCACTGTAGCCAAACAAGACCCACTTGTCTGTGAGTGGCTGCTACACTGATCTCTCCGTGTGCAAAATACCGTTGTGTCACAGCAAACATTTGCCAGCCCCAGAGGAGTTTCAAGGCAAAAGGTTGACAGAAGTGGTTTGCCACTGCTGGCCTCTGCATAGCAACTCTGGGCGACACAGTGCCATGGGGGAAAACACATTGCCGGGGCATGTCTCTGAAGATGCCAGACACAGACTGGGGCAGAACGTTAGCAGCAAAAACTACCACCCCCTGTGGCCACACAGCCGGAAGACTCATGTTGACGGACTCTGGACTCCCCTTGGTGGTCTCCCACCTCAGTCCTACCCAGGGCCGACCCTGCTCAGTTTCCAAAATCTGACAAGGTTGGGCTAGGCTGGGCCGTCTAGGTCTGGGCACACTGCTGTGGTAACAATGCTCCGAGGAAACCCAGCCACAGAATTGGCCCCCACAAGTAGGATACTGCACAAAAGGGAGAGGAGGATGGCGCTGTTCTTTAGATCAGGTTCCAGTCCAGAAGACAAGCTGTTCCCTTCGGCCAGTGATTTGGAAACGGAACCGGGGTCAGAAGCGGACCTCACTGAAGCCTCAAATTTGGATAGAATAAACAGGCGAGCCTCGGATCTGGCTGCTGCTTCTCCGGCTCAGATAAAATTTTGCAGCAGGCACTGAGAATGTATCAAATAATCTTCAGACCCTCTGAAGATGCTGCCAGCCACAGATGCAGGCGAAACGTCAGGAGAAAATGCTACTGGAACACGGCCATACAACACGGAAACCCTACAATTCCCCAATTGTTCTGTACATGGTGGAGGACATTTTTTTTACAAAGTTTTTTAAGCCAGACATGAACTGCCATTCTGGTTCCTCTAGGCACTTGTGGGGGGGGGGGGGTTGTGCTTCTTTGGGCCACCCATGTCCACGCCTTTGGGGGGAGTATGGCATGCCTCCTGTTCACGCCTTCAGCCTGTTCAATAAGTCATTCATGGTTTGTGTGAGGTAACGTGCTGAGTACATTTGTAACCAGACCATGCAGAACTAGGAAGTTAGTCACCAACAGGAGGTCAGGATGGAGACAGGATGTTGAGCTAGACAAAGGACTGGTCTTTTCCACCACAGCATTTCCTGAGATTTCATTCCTGCGCACGGCAAAGAGACTCCAATCTCTGTATGGAATCTTTTTCACAGTGGCTGGAGTTGAGAAACCAGGGCGACCCGAGGTGTGCGGAGCAAGTGTTGAGGTAGGCTGCCGTTCTCTGTTCGGAGCTCGGCTTCTGGAAACCTGCTAGTGCCAAAACCAACAAACAGATTTGTGCTCTCTACCAGGGCTGCAGGCCGAGGAGATACACCTCAAAGCAAAGAGAGGGAGCGCTCCGATTGGGAACCAAAACCAAAGCAGAAGAAACCACCCACCTGAAACTGCTCACGACAATGTCTTCTTGTACTGATCCCTCCAAGGGAAAGGGCTCACCATCCACAACAGCTTGGCTGCAGCAGGAAGAACCTCTGAGCTCCAAATAGAGACTCTAACAACTTGGAGCGGCACCTTGGTATGAAGTGGGTAGAGGGGCTCTGTAGCCAGTCACTTCAGACACAACTAGTTTGGCAAACTGGCCTCATTATCGATGTGTGAGTACGTGGGGGTGTATGTGGGTGTCAAGTATCATCAAGTCCCTTCCAACTCATGATGACCATATGAATTAATAACCTCCAGAACATCCTGCTGTAATATGATTAACAGCCTTGCTCAGGTCTTGTAGACAGAGAGCCATGGATTCCTTGATGTAGTCATGTTGGCTCTTCCTCTTTTTCTGTCTATACATCTCCATCCATCCATCCATCCATCCACCCACCCACCCACCCACCCACTCACCCATACATACCTACATACCTACATACCTACATCCCTACATAAATCATATATCTACTCTTAAATCATATGCATATATATTTTGAAGAGGGAGCAAGCTTCTTTTCCACTGCTCTAGAGATGAGGACAAAGAGTAATGGATTCAAGGTGCAGGAAAATAGATTCCACCTAAACATTAGGAAGAACTTCCTGACTGTCAGGGCTGTCCGACAGTGGAATTCATTTTGGATTCATTCAAGCTTGCTCCCTCTTTGATATGACATCCCTTCAGATATCTAAACATGGCTACCATGTCACCTCTTAACCTTCTCTTCACCAAACTAAACCTCCCCAGCTCCCTAAGTCTCTCGTTGTAGGGCATGGATGCCAGAACTTTGACCATCTTGGTTGCCCTCCCATGGACAACTGGTTCCAGCTTGTCAATATCTTTCTTGAATTGCAGTGCCCAGAACTGTACGCAATTGTACACAATGTACCATTTATATATGAGGTCCAAGCAAATGGATAAGACACTAATCAGCGTGGGGTCAGGATCCAGCAAGCTGAAAGAAAGGAACTGTTGGGCCGGGTGAGCAACAGAGAGCAGAGCTGCTCCAAGGAGAAGACTGTGAGGGGAGGTCAGCTGAAAACATTGTGAGCACTACAGGTCATTTTTCACATGTTGATGTATTGTCGAAGGCTTTCACGGCCGGAATCACTTGGGTGCTGTGTGGTTTCCGGGCTGTATGGCCGTGTTCTAGCAGCATTCTCTCCTGACGTTTCGCCTGCATCTGTGGCTGGCATACTTCTATTCAGATGCCCTCAACTATTGACCTGGTTGCCTTCTTTGTTACTCACAGACAATGTTTCTTCACCCACCCTGGACACTCCAACAGATATATATACTCCACTTGCTTTCGCAACATCAGATCCTCTGAAGATGCCAGCCACAGATGCAGGCGAAACGTCAGGAGAGAATGCTGCTAGAACACGGCCATACAGCCCGGAAACCACACAGCACCCATTTTTCACATTGTTTACCATCGAATAAGTACTATAATGGAGTTTGCTGTGAGAAGAAAGTGCTGCGAAGGGGTTTGTAAAAATGGATCCATGTATCTCTCTTCTTATAATCAGAGTGTTTGGAATCAACGCTTCTTTGAAATTCAGGATTGCGTGAACGGAAGAATCCATTTCCACAGTTGGCCCGACCGGTGACTGGAACGGGAGTTCTGCTGGTTTCATTGATGAGGCTGGCAAAGGGCTGCAAGTCTTCATTCCACAGCCTTAAAAAAATGACTGAAAAAATGCACTAGGGCTAAAAAACAATCTAGCCAGAGCCCAGCATTTCAAAGCTCTGTTGGTTTTACTGGGAGAGTTACAATAAAACATCCTTAGCTTGGGTAGAAGAGTGCGAGAACCATATAACGTTGAAATTTAAAGCCTCAAAAGTCCGATTTTGAGAAGAAGGTGCATTCCAATGCCTGCCTCTCTCTCTCTCTCTCTCTCTCTCTCTCTCTCACTCACTCACTCACTCACTCACTCACTCACTCACTCACACACACACACACACACACCGGAAATGTCTTGCCTCTTCTAAAAAGGTGGATAGTCTCTAGAACGAAGAACGATGTGTTGGTGTGGCACCAGGCCGTTTAACAGAACACTTCATGTAACCTTAAATACCGCCTAGAATGAGTTGACTTGTGTTTAAAATATCTCATTTTGTCTTTCAAAAGAAAACTTCCCTTAATCTGATCTCCGGTGAAATGCAGGATCCATCAAATGCTAATGGGGATTCTTCAATAGGGTTGGCAGACCACAGCCAGTAACCTCTAGGAGTGGAGTGTTGTGGGTTTTCTGGGTTGTGTGGCCGTGTTCCAGTAGCATTGTCTCCCGACGTTTTGCCTGCATCTGTGGCTGGCATCACCCCCTTGAAATGATTTCTGGAGGCAAATTTGTGATTTCTCCCTTTTTTTTAGTTGAGTACATTGTCCAAACTGAGCTTCAATGCTTCACAGTGAGGTGCTATGATCTTCTATAAGTCTATAAAATTATGCATGGGGTAGAAAATGTTGACAGAGAGAAATTTTTCTCTCTTTCTCACCATACTAGAACCAGGGGGCATTCATTGAAAATGCTGGGGGGAAGAATTAGGACTAATAAAAGGAAACACTTCTTCACGCAACGTGGGATTGGTGTTTGGAATATGCTGCCCCAGGAGGTGGTGATGGCCACTAACCTGGATAGCTTTAAAAGGGGCTTGGACAGATTTATGGAGGAGAAGTCAATCTATGGCTACCAATCTTGATCCTCCTTTGATCTCTGTGATCATGCAAATGCCTTAGCAGACCAGGTGGTCGGGAGCAACAGCCGCAGAAGGCCATTGCTTTCACCTCCTGCACGTGAGCTCCCAAAGGCACCTGGTGGACCACTGCGAGTAGCAGAGAGCTGGACTAGATGAACTCTGGTCTGATCCAGCAGGCCTCTTTCTTTATGTTCTTAAGGCCATTGCTTTCACCTCCTGCACGTGAGAGAGAGAGCTCCCAAAGGCACCTGGTGGGCCACTGCGAGGTAGCAGAGAGCTGGACTAGATGGACTCTGGTCTGATCCAGCAGGCTAGTTCTTATGTTCTTAAGGTCAAGAGCCACCCTCCTGCATGTGAGCTCCCAAAGGCACCTGGTGGGCCACTGCGAGTAGCAGAGAGCTGGACTAGATGGACTCTGGTCTGAATCCAGCAGGCTGGGGTTCCCTCTTATGTTCTTAAGGTCAGCTGCTTTCACCTCCTGCATGTGAGCTCCCAAAGGCACCTGGTGGGCCACTGCAGTAGCAGAGAGCTGGACTAGATGGACTCTGGTCTGATCCAGCAGGCTGGGGTTCTTATGTTCTTAAGGCCATTGCTTTCACCTCCTGCATGTGAGCTCCCCAAGGCACCTGGTGGGCCACTGCGAGTAGCAGAGAGCTGGACTAGATGAACTCTGGTCTGATCCAGCAGGCTCTTTCTTATGTTCTTAAGCGCCATTGCTTTCACCTCCTGCACGTGAGCTCCCAAAGGCACCTGGTGGGCCACTGCGAGTAGCAGAGAGCTGGACTAGATGGACTCTGGTCTGATCCAGCAGGCTAGTTCTTATGTTCTTAAGGCCGTTGCTTTCACCTCCTGCACGTGAGCTCCCAAAGGCACCTGGTGGGCCACTGCGAGTAGCAGAGTGCTGGACTAGATGAACTCTGGTCTGATCCAGCAGGCTCTTTCTTATGTTCTTAAGGCCATTGCTTTCACCTCCTGCACGTGAGCTCCCAAAGGCACCTGGTGGACCACTGCGAGTAGCAGAGAGCTGCACTAGATGAACTCTGGTCTGATCCAGCTGGCTTGTTCTTATGTTCTTATGTTCTTATGTGCTCTCTAGTCCATCTGTCAAAGATTACCCCCCCCCCCCAATGACAGAAACAAACAAAAAGGCTCCAAAACTGGGGGTGGGGGTGGGTGATGACAGAGATCGAGTTCACAAAATGACGCCAAGGAGGAAGTTTAGAGAGGTGTGGGGAACATTTTAAAGAGACCGCAGAGGCAAATGAAGCTGTTTCAGAGAGATTTCAACTAAGCAATTGTTTTAAAAGGGCATTCATTTAAAACGTTTTGAGGCTGCAAATAATGCATTTTGGGAACCAAATGGGGTAAAAAACAATGCAGAACTCCATGGAGGAAACATTTTATTCCCTGTATGGCCGTGTTCTAGCAGCATTCTCTCCTGACTATATAGGAACCACCAAACGCAGCGCTCAGACACGAATCAAAGAACACGAAAGGCACTGCAGACTATTTCAGCCAGAAAAATCAGCAATAGCGGAACACATAATAAACCAACCTGGACACAGAATATTATTTGAAAACACAGAAATTCTGGACCACTCTGACAACCACTACGTCAGACTACACAGAGAAGCCATTGAAATCCACAAGCACATGGACAATTTCAACAGAAAGGAAGAAACCATGAAAATGAACAGAATTTGGCTGCCAGTTTTGAAAAAAAACACTAGAGTCAAGACAGTGACTAATCAGCTCCACACAGACACAGGATGACTACAGATAATCAAAGGGAACAAAGGCCAGACTACTTCTATTCAGATGCCTCACCTATTGACCTTGCTATCTCTTTTGTTACTCACATGCTACACTTCATTGTTACTCACTTGCCAGGCCCTCCTATTCAGATGCCCTTGCCTGTTGACCTTTGCTCACAGGTGTATATACTCCACTTGCTTTCCTTTCCAACTATCAGATCCTCTGAAGATGCCAGCCACAGATGCAGGCGAAACATCAGGAGAGAATGCTGCTAGAACACGGCCATACAGCCCGGAAACCACACAGCACCCCATTTTATTTCCTGCTTCAAAATGTGTTAATATGTTTGTGCGGAAAGGACCTTTGTGAGAGCCAAATTCAGTTTACCTGAAGAGTTGCTGCTAATTTTTCTGGCTAGAGAATAACGGGCTGGAAACCCTACAATGAAGTAATTCTGGACTCCAGGTGGACGAGGGAGAAAGTTTTCTCAGATTGCAACTGACTGCTGTGACTTCTCCTGGCAGGAGCAGTCCGTTGCCAGGCCAAGAGGGAAGTGAAGTGTTTAGAAAAGCCGGCCAAAAATATTAAACCAAACTTTTTGGAACACCCAGAAATGTTCTAATTAGAGTTTGGTCTGAGATGAGGTTCCCTTGGCCAACCAAGGATGCCCACGGCAGTCGGAACTTCTGTCCCTGCCTCTGCCAAAGACTTGCCCTTTGCAACTCCCAGACTTTGGGGGAAACGAGCGTTTCATAGCCACCTGGCCCCTGGAATCTCTCTCTCTCCTTTCAGAGAGATATGTTTTGGAGCAAGAATGGTGGAGTGAAACTGCATGTCGGAGAAGAAACCCAAGGAGCAGAGTTTAATTTTAATTTTAATGGGAACACTCTCTGTACCTCAGAAATCTGGAAGACACCTCGACACATAATATTCACCAGAAGAACCACATGGCCTCGTCCACTAAACTCCACCAAGCATCAGCTTTGGAGCAGAGACAGGACTCAACGACAGGCCTCCCCTTTTTGGCTGGTGGGAACGAGAAGGGGAGGGAATGAGAGAGAGAGTCTGGCGGGGTGGATTTAAAGAACCCAGATACCGTTTTTCTGTGGCTGCCCCGCGGGGAAGAGCCTGCAGTTTAGAGCGACCTGCAGAACGATCAGAAATGACAAAGCTGATTGGATTCTGGAAGGAAGTCTGGGACCTGGGAATGCTGGATTTGGATCAACAGCAGCGTGAGGAGGATGCCTCAGATGGATCCCCCATGCTGAAATGAAAGTCTGGCCCACTAGTGGGAAATGTTCAGGCAAATTGGTGCTGGGAAGGAGAAGAAAACCTAGGAGTCTTCCGACAGGACGAGGAAAAGATTCGGGAAGCCTCCTACCGAGCTAGCAGGAAGGGCAAGGCTGGAGCGCAAAGGATCTCTGCTGGGGGGCCGACTCCAGACAGCCGTCAAACAAAGTCTGTGGGTTGTAACCTACCAGCACTTCTTTCAGCACAGGTGGGGGGTTGGGGGGAGGGTCCCTTTGGACACCTTCCAACAGGGGCGTAACGAGGCAGCCCTGGGCAAACTGTAGCCCTGGGCAAAACCTGAGTTGGATGCCCCGCCCCCCCCCCCCCATGGGCGGCCACTCCACCACGACCAAATTTTTTTTGCACCAGGACATTGGTGCCTGCAGGGGGTGCATTTTTAGACATATCAGCACCAGAATTTCAGCATATCATCAGGGGACTGTCCCCTGCTGCTCCCTCAGGTTTTCCAGTGAGGTTTATCCCAGGAGTCTCAAAGTTATGATCTCCCCAAGGGCAGGCTCCCCATCCCCCATTGTTTCCAAATGTGGGAGCCATAGGAGTTGGGGGCTGCCAGTTTTGACCATACACCCTTTGACCCCCCCCTGAACCAAACTGCACCAAACTTGGGGGGTGCCATCATCTCCAGATGATACCCTGAAATTTTGGTGCCAATACATCCAAAAATGCACCCCCTGCAGGAACATCCTAGAAATTTGCCCAAGAATCTTTGTTCTGCATTGAGTTTTCTGCATTGCTGTCAATGGGGGTTGCAGGCTGTGGGGGGCACATTTCTGAAGGCACCATCTCAAAGCTTTCAGGGTCTCATCAGGAGACTGCCCTAATGATACCCCCCAAGTTTGGTGCAGTTTGGTTCAGGGGGGGCCAAAGTTATGGACCCTCAAAACTGTAGCTCCCATTGGAAACAATGGGGGATAGGGGCACCCCCTTTGGGAGTCCATAACTTTGGATTCCCTGAACCAAACCTCACCAAACGTGGGGGGTAGCATAAGGACAATCTCCTGATGATACGCTGAAAATTTGGTGCCGCTAGCCTAAAAACTGCGCCCCCTGCAGGCCAAAAATGGAAAACCACTAAAATACTCAAAAACGAACCCAGCATTTTGATGCCCCCCACAAGGTGATGCCCTGGGCAGCTGCCCACCTTGCCCAATGGGCATTACGCCAGTGCCTTCCAAATGCAGTGCCGGAGCCGGGGTTGCCAGCAAACAAGGCTCCAGAGGAAATGAGACGAAGAACAAGTGATTTCGTGCTTGTGTGTGTGTTTGTTTATTTTTGGTTTTTTGCAATATACATTCATTTCCGGGATCGTAACGGTGAACTGGCTCTTTGTAAATGATTTGGTTCAGGGATCCCCCAATCTTTTTTAAGCCGGCGGCCATTTTTGAAATTCTGGCACCGCATGCCGGGTGCCGTCAAAAAATGGCCGCCAGCAAATGGCTGCTGCGGGAGGTGGAGCCAGGCACAAAATGGCTGCTATTGTTTTTCTTCAGTCACACAGCGATTGTCTTTCTGCTGTACTAGTGACTGCTGCCAAAGCGTTATTTTTTTAAAAAAAAATCTGCACAGGCAATCCATTCTCCAGTGGCCAATCAGAAACCTTGCTGGGCAAAAGTTTCTAAACACCTGGTGGGCTTCCACAAAGGTGTTGGCAGGTGATGACCCCTGATTCAGTTATTAGGCTCAATACTTCAACAAAGGTCCAGAGCTGCGGAGCAGGACGCCGAACTCCAGGCCAACTTCACCAGGAAAAGAAGAGGTTGGATTTATACCCCACTTTACTCTTCTGAAAGGAGTCTCAAAGCAGCTTAGAATCACCTTCCCTTCCTCTCCTCACAACAGACCACTTGTGACACAGGTGGGGCTGAGAGAGTTCTGAGAGAACTGTGAGTAGCCCAAGGTCACTCCGTAGGCTTGCTGTGGAGGACTAGAACCAGGGGGCATTCATTGAAAATGCTGGGGGGAAGAATTAGGACTAATAAAAGGAAACACTTCTTCACGCAACGTGGGATTGGTGTTTGGAATATGCTGCCACAGGGGGTGGTGATGGCCACTCACCTGGATAGCTTTAAAAGGGGCTTGAACAGATTTATGGAGGAGAAGTCGATTTATGGCTACCAAACTCGATCCTCTTTGATCTGAGATTGCAAATGCCTTAGCAGACCAGGTGATCGGGAGCAACAGCCGCAGAAGGCCATTGCTTTCACATCCTGCATGTGAGCTCCCAAAGGCACCTGGTGGGCCACTGCGAGTAACAGAGAGCTGGACTAGATGGACTCTGGTCTGATCCAGCAGGCTAGTTCTTATGTTCTTATGTTCTTATGACTAGGGAATTGAACCTGATTCACTAGGGAAGAGTCAGCCGCTCAAGTGGAGTGGTGGGGAATCAAAGCTAGTTTCCCAGACTGGAGTCTGCCACTCGTAACCGCTCCATGGCTCTGGACATCAAGGGGACCTCTGATGATCCAGTCAGGATCTTGCTTGGCAGAGGAACTGATCTTTGACATCTGGAGATTAGTTGTAATTCTGGAAGAACTCCAGACCCCACCTGGAGATTGGCAACCCTGACAATTACAAATAGAAGGGAAAGACACAAATGAATGGAGAAAACAGTGGCAAATTTTGCAGATTCCTACCCTGGAATTTATTTCTCCAAGGTTTTTTTTTTACGGAGCCTCTCACTGGGAGATATCGAGAGTGTTTGGTGACCACACTTGACTTTTTGAACTCAGGTACAAAGAGTATCCAAATTTTAATAGGAAGGTTCATGTGGTTTGGCTGAAGACAGTTTAAAGCAGCCAAAGAAGTGTCTTGAAAAGATCAAGATTTTTTTAAAAAAACCCACACTGAAAAATCAATCCCATCTTGACTGTCTGAGGTTGAAGGGGAATGGAAGGGAACGTGCTCACCTTTCGCTGCTGTGGTCTGTGTGTCTGCAACATGGGGCCCCCCAGAGACGTACAGAGATCTGCGAATGAAGGTCCCTTTCCATTCTTCTCTAACAAGCGAAGGACATTGGAAGGACAGCTTGAAGGATCTTCTGTGCTGGATAGCTCAGGGCACTCTCAACTAGGGTGACTGTGACAGACTTGCCCCACCCTGAAGGGCTGGTGTGAAGCAGGCCTGCTTAAAGAGGCCTGGGGATTGTCAAAGTAGCCAGCAGGCCCTAATTTAAATAAAAGCAAGGTGATTGGTCGATGGAAGGCACTGTTGCCCCTGGCCAATGTAAGGGGTGCTAAAACGCTGCTAGAGAAACAGAAAGGCTGATTCCGCATGGGCCAAAAACAGCGGTGTGAAAACGGTGTGAAAACAGTATAAACCCTTCTACACCATTTTAAACCCTTTTACACCGTTTTCACACTGTTTTCACACTGCTGTTTTTGGCCCATGCGGAATCAGCCAAAGACAGAACGAGCCTGTCAGACAGTTCTTTGGGGGAGTGCTGAAGAGAACAGCTCGTGCTCAGTGGAGAGCAGAGTCTGTGGAGGGAAGTCTCTCTGCTCGGTCTCTGGTGTAAAGGAATTCTGGTCCAGCTCAGATAGCTGGCAGGATTCTGAGGCTGCAGGGATGTATACTTCATCCAGATGGCACTACACTTCACCAGCCCCTTCTAGCATGGCCAATTGGCCATGCTGGCAGGGGCTGATGGGAATTGTAGTCCATAACATCTGGAGTGCCAAAGGTTCGCCACCACTGTCTAGTGACTCTCCTCAAGCGAAGGAAGCTTGTGAGGGGAAGGAGGGCACTGGCTTTTTGGTGCAGAGCGAAGCGCCGGCCAGAGGCTTGTCAGTAGACACTGACCAGACCCAGGAGTCTGTCCAGCCCCTGTACAACACCAGTCTGGGAAAAGCCCGATCCAATGGCAGTGAGGCCAGTTTGGGAGTAGTGTGAGAGAGGGAGGCTTTGTATGCCAGAATCTCACAGGGCATAGACTGGGTGTGTGTGTGTATTCAGTGGGTTGTGGATCAGAAAGGACTAGTGTCTGTGAGGAAAAGCAAAGTGTATGCAAAAAGCCTGTCTGCTTCTGGAGAGATACCCATGAGTGTATGTGTATGTGTGTGAAACCTAAATAACAACTGAAGCTCTGTAACTTTTAAGTGAAAAGAACCTCTCTTGAAACCAATTCGAAAGCATTAGTAATTCCTCTGGAGCCAAGGTTTAAGAAGCCTTTCTTTTTGTTTTTTTAAATAAATTTAATTCGTTGTGTTCAAGTTACCCTCGTTCCAGCCTGCGT
This sequence comes from Sphaerodactylus townsendi, assembly GCF_021028975.2. Lineage (NCBI taxonomy): Eukaryota > Metazoa > Chordata > Lepidosauria > Squamata > Sphaerodactylidae > Sphaerodactylus > Sphaerodactylus townsendi. Next base: position 87,902,669 of record NC_059434.1, on the reverse strand, counting down.
TTGTGTGTGAGAGGTGGAAGAGTGCCTGTCTGAGAGGCTAGAATCCCAACCAATTTGAGTTCCCTCCATTTTTGTATATGGGACTCTGAAGGACATTCTCCCTCAGACCAAGAGCAAATGTGAGGTGGGATCCTTTATTCAGTGGTGGTGAACCTTTGGCACTCCAGATGTTGTGGACTACAATTCCCATCAGCCCCTGCCAGCATGGCCATGGGAATTGTAATCCATAACATCTGGAGTGCCAAAGGTTTGCCACCATAGCTTTATATATTTGGTAGCCAGCAGCCATTTTGGGATTCCTAGTTCCTTCTCTTTAATGGTGGCAGCAGAGTAAAAAGCAGATCCCTGAACACTAGCCTGGGATATTTTGGGTGGCCAAGGAAACCCCACTGGTCAGTTTAGTGGGAACCTTGATTGTAGGGCCACCAGTCCCGTTACAATTGGTGGCTAGTGGTGGGATAATATCTCTCCCTCGCCAGGAATATAAGTGTCCCGTTACAGTGACCAACCTCCCGGGGAAGGGGTAGGGGGCGGGGGGAGGAAGGAACCTAGGGATCCACTGGAATGACTGCAGAGATCCGTTCCCCTGGGGAAAAAATGGATGCTGTTGAGAGTTGACTCTACGGTGGTGTAGCCACTGAGAGTCAGCATGGTGTTGTGATTAAGAAAGCTGGACTTTAATCTGGAGAGCTGGGTTCGATTCCCTACTCCTCCACATGGAAGTCTGTCTCCTACCTGGTGAACCGGTTTTGTTTCCCCACTCCCTCATGTGCAGCCTTTTGGGTGACCTTGGGCCAGTCACAGTTCTCTCAGGACTCCCTCAGCCCCACCTAACTCACAAGGTTGTGGGGAAAGGAAAGGAGTTTGTAAGCCACCTTGACTCCTTACAGCAGAGAAAGGTGGGGTATAAATCCACATCCTCCTCCTCCTTGAGATGCCTGGCCTCCCCAGGCTCCCTGCCCACATCGCTAAGAGTCTTCCCCCCTAGATCTGGCAACCCTTTTCTTCTCCATCTCCTCTGGGGCCATGGGGGACCTGGAAAACCCTTGCTGGAATCTGGAGGTCTCCTTGTCTCCAGACTGGGACATAGAGTGATGGATTCAAGGTGCAGGAAAAGCGATTCCACCTAAACATTAGGAAGAACTTCCTGACCCTCAGGGCTGTTTGACAGTGGAATGCACTGCCTCGGAGAGTGGTGGAGTCTCCTGCTTTGGACGTTTTTAAAGAGAGGCTGGATGGCCGTCTGACTGGAGTGTTTTGATTGTGTGTGGTCCTGCCTGGCAGGGGGTTGGACTGGATGGCCCTTGGGGGTCTCTTCCAACTCTATGATTCTGTGACTATTCAGATCACCTTCCCTGAAGAAAATGGCGCCTTCAGAGGGTAGACCAGTGGTGGCGAACCTTTGGCACTCCAGATGTTATGGACTACAATTCCCATCAGCCCATTGGCCATGCTGGCAGGGGCTGATGGGAATTGTAGTCCACAACATCTGGAGTGCCAAAGGTTTGCCACCATGGGGTTAGACTGTCTGCTGTACAGTCGATACTGGATGAAATCTCTCCCTATACTCCTTTCTCTGCAGGCAATGCCATCAAGTCTCCAGAAGTTTCCACGCCACAGCAGGTCCCCCCAAAAGGGGTGGAACAAATGACCCCCCCCCCGGAAAAGTGGAGGGTTAGCAGCACATCACTTTTGCTGCACGAGGCCTCAGACAACCTGCAGACATTCAGACCCCCCCCCCCCCCGCGCGCGCTGGATGCATCCGCTGACCCTCCACTGCCCCTGATTCTTGCTTCAGCTCCTGTCAGCTTGCTGCTCTCCCAGGGACCTTAATTGCAGGCCTTGCGCACACAAGCGAGTCTCAAAAATACACAACGGGCAGCCTAATTTAAACAGGCGGCCTCATTTGCATTGTGTATTGTAAACCAGGAGAATTGCTGCAAAGTGACTCACCCCTTTGTCTTCTAAACAAGCCTCTGGCTGCACTTCCAGCCGTTCGACATCAGGTCTTGGTAGCGGCAGGCGAGCCTTGGGGTGTTCAGGAAGCCGGACCACTCAGTGGCACACGATGCTTCTTTGGGATCTCCCCAGATTCCGATTTCTTTAATCATAGAGTTCTGGGGAAAACCTAGAGTGTTGTGCAATGTGGTACCCTCATCTTCAGTGACATAGTCGGAAGTGACGTCGCTACGTTGTGCTGTTCATTCCACTTCTTTTCAACACCCTCCCCCCCTTTTTCTTTCTCAATTCACCGTTTCTCTCTCTGTGGAAGTGAGTGGGGGAATGGGACATGACCAGCAGCCAATCAGAATGCGGGAAACAGAGGTTGTCTATGCATGCATGGAATAGATCGCGGGGCAAATGAAACAAGCCCTGTGCTGGTGCGGAAACAACTGGAGCATTGCAGGGGCAGAAGTGGGGATCCTTGCGGAAGTACAAACCGGTGCAAAACTGATCTGGTACGTAAGATCCCGGTTCCACCCCGGTACAATTTTGCCGTGCAAAAACAGCCCAGGTCTCCATCCCCTCCAGTTGCCAGGGCAGGGCTGGAAACTGTAGCCACCAGCTACAAATAGGCAGGCAATTTTTCAATCATTGGACGGGGAGAGTGGATGCTACTTTTTCTAAAAAAGAAACTGTCTTACTTACTTATTCAATGATATTGGACTTTCCCAGGCGGTTGCAGGTATGGTGGCCAAGTTGGGAAATATGTGGCGATTAGGGGGTGAGGTCTGGGGAGCTCAGCGGGAATGTGATGCCATAGAGTACAGCACGGTGTAGTGGTTAAGAGCAGGTGGATTCTAATCTGGAGAACCGGGTTTGATTCCCTACTCCTCCACATGAGCAGCAGACTCTTATCTAGTGATCTGGATTTGTCTCGCTGCTCCTATGCATGAAGCCTGTTGGGTGACCTTGGGCCAGTCACAGTTCTCTCGGAACTCTCTCAGCCCCGCCTGCCTCACAAGGTGTCTGTTCTGGGGAGAGGAAGGGAAAGGAGCTTGTAAGCCACCTTGAATATCTTTACAGGAGAGAGAGGTGGGGTATGAACTCCTCCTTTTCCTCCTCCTCTTCTTCTTCATTCAAATTGAATGTAATTTAAAATTAAATTCTGCCTTGCGTCTGAGTGAGAAAGGCAGGCTATATACAAAGTTAATAAAATAAATAAAGCAGCACAATTTCAAAAAGAAATATGCAAACATCCCAGTTCTGAATTTATCAATGAGAGCACTCCAGGGCTACTGGAGAAACAGGGGGCAAGTCTTCGTCCCATGATCTCCTTCAGCCATCGCCCCTGCCCTTCTTCTTTGTTGCCTTTGGTCTGACCACAGAAGTGGTTTCCAGCCACGCTCAGCCTCTCGTGCCTCCCGTTGGCCACTGATAACTGCCACAACTGTTTCCTGATCAACACCATTTCCTGAATGTTGGATCTTCTGCCAGAGCCACGCCGGGCAATATTTCCCCATCAGAACATCTGTCAGAGGAATTTCTCCAAGAGTCTGAGCCACGGCAGCCAACTTGTGTGTTTTCAATCATTGTCCTTCACAGACAAACACGAAGTGCCTGTGTGAGGAAAATTGGTCCGGCCTTTTCCCCGAAACCTCCACAATAAATATTTCTTCTTTGACCGCAGACTTCTCTATACCCTCCAACGTTGCTCGTTCTGGCATTCGGCTCGTGAGAGGGAGAGAGTTTCCACTCAAGGACAGGCCTTCCAGGAGGAGCAGGAATCAGGACACAGAGTCAGAGGAACAGGAAACGGAGCTTGATGGTGGCTCGGCTTCATCGGGCACCAAGGAGAGGAAAGATCAAGGTCTCACCCTGTGTGAAGGAATTGGTGAGTGACGTGCTAAAGAGTTTGACTCGCAAGCAAGAACAAGCCCAACTTTTGATCAAATGGATTTCTCCCCCCCACCCCACCCCCCATTTATGATTTTGTTGCTGGACTTATTCGATAATAAAACACACGTGGAAAGAAGAATGGAGAAAACGTTCCCTTCAAAAGTTTACAAACCGGGGAGGGGGGAGGGTTAAGTCGCACACCATTTGTAAATTTCAAAATATTTTGGAAGCCACAGAAGCCGCAGCAACGGAGAGGAATAACAAGCGAGTCAAGAGTCCCTCGTGACAGATATCCTGGAGGGCAGGCGAAGAAGAGCCCGGCGATGAACTTGGGTGGTTCTTCTTTCCAAGCTGCATCTATCCAAATGGTAAACATCACTCTAGCCCAGAGGTCTGCAACCTGTGGCTCTCCAGAGGTTCATGGACTACCCAGAGGTTCATGGGTAGAAAATGTTGACAGAGAGAAATTTTCTCTCTTTCTCACAATACTAGAACCAGGGGGCATCCATTGAAAATGCTGGGGGGAAGAATTAGGACTAATAAAAGGAAACACTTCTTCACGCAATGTGTGATTGGTGTTTGGAATATGCTGCCACAGGAGGTGGTGATGGCCACTCACCTGGATAGCTTTAAAAAGGGCTTGGACAGATTTATGGAGGAGAAGTCGATCTATGGCTACCAATCTTGATCCTCCTTGATCTCAGATTGCAAATGCCTTAGCAGACCAGGTGCTCAGGAGCAGCAGCAGCAGCAGAAGGCCATTGCTTTCACATCCTGCACATGAGCTCCCAAAGGCACCTGGTGGGCCACTGCAAGTAGCAGAGAGCTGGACTAGATGAACTCTGGTCTGATCCAGCAGGCTAGTTCTTATGTTCTTATGTTCTTACAATTCCCATCAGCCCCTGCCAGCATGGCCAATTGGGATTCCTGCTGGGTGACCTTGGGCTAGTCACAGTTCTGTCACAAGGTGTCTGTTCTGATGGGAATTGTAGTCCATGAACATCTGGAGAACAACAGGTTGCAGATCCCAGATCTAGCCAGACAAGACCTACTTGTCCGTGAGTGGTACTCACACTGAGCTGTGTGTGTAAAGTCAAGTCGCAGGCAATGTATGGCCACCCTTCAGAGGTTTTCAAGGCAAGAGACAGACAGAGGTGGTTTTGCCATTGCCTGCCTCTGCGTAGCCACCATGGACTTCCTTGGTTGTCTCCCATCCAAATATTAACCAGGGGTACCACTGCTTAACTTAGCTGGGCCACGAAGGTTAGGACTGTGAAATTTATCACCAAACAGTTTCTGTGAAAAAATGGACTTATGGACTTCCTAGGCTGGCAGATCCGAGGGGTATAATGCCTAGCCTTGGGACAGGAGTTGGCTTAGGGGCCCTTGTAGGTCCTTCCAACTTGGCAATTCTCTGCTCTAGGACCTTCCACACAGAGAAGAACGAGTGGAAAACAAAACACACCAGATGAACAGTCTGTTGAAAATATAATGGGGGGGAAATTGCCTTCAGTTTGCTAAAGACCAGAAACAGGGGGGGAAGGAACCAGAACGTGTCTGAAGTTGGAAAGCCAAGGCCAGAAGAAGGCACAGGAGAAGGAAAGCAGTCTTGGTGGGGGCTTCCTTCTGCCACAAAAGGGCCATTGTTCAGCCGTTCTCCTAGCAGAGGAAGCCGGCCCAGTGGCTGCTTTGCCTAAGTCAGCGCCACATTTGTTTAGCAATGGGTAGGGGGCGAGAGCAAGGCCTGGGAGTCGAGGGAAGATAAATTTCCGCATGGTGTTGATCTAGCCCAAGCAGTTGGAGCCTAATGCTTGGTTTAGGTGGAAGGAGGAGGTCACAGTGACTTATGAGCTGAAGGCAACTGCCAGGTTACAAGGAGCTGGCTGGGTGCCTTTTGCACTAACCGAGGGCGATTGTATCTCCCAGCTTGCTCAGAGACTAGTCTGACAGAAAGACTGGACACAGAACTCCTTGTGGGGTTTCTAATCCTTCAAGCTCTTTCTTTCTTTCTTTCTTTCTTTCTTTCTTTCTTTCTTTCTTTCTTTCTTTCTTTCTTTCTTTCTTTCTTTCTTTCTTTCTTTCTTTCTTTCTTTCTTTCTTTCTTTCTTTCTTTCTTCCTTTCTTTCTTTCTTTCTTTCTTTCCTTCCTTCCTTCCTTCTTCCTTCCTTCCTTCCTTCCTTCCTTCCTTCCTTCCTTCCTTCCTTCTTTCTTTCTTTCTTTTTTTCTTCTTTTTTTCTCTTTCTTTCTTCTTCTCTTTTCTTTCTTTCTTTCTTTCTTTCCTTCCTTCCTTCCTTCCTTCCTTCCTTCCTTCCTTCCTTCCTTCCTTCCTTCCTTCCTTCTTTCTTTCTTTCTTTCTTTCTTTCTTTCTTTCTTTCTTTCTTTCTTTCTTTCTTTCTTTCTTTCTTTCTTACTTCATAGGGGAGTCTTCAAAGTAGTATTCTAAGATGCTAAGCCTTCCATCCCTTAAAAACGTTTTTATGCAGCCTTTCTACCTGATCAGAGTCCCGGAGGCACCAAACATGAAAGCAATTGAACAATTGAAAACAACATTCAAAAGTGTAAACAATAAAAAACACAGCACACAAATGTGCAGCACCAGAACCAGAGTCAGGCCAGTAACTGTTATTGGGGGCAAGTCGAACAAAATGAAAAAGGCTCCTCCCACTGGTGGAAGAGACCAATAGAAGGAGACAGAAAAATGTCATAGAATTCTCTCTGGACCTCAAAGAATCATAGAACTGGAAGGGATCTCCAGGGTCATCTAGTCCATCATCTAGTCCAGGGGTCTGCAACCTGTGGCTCTCCAGATGTTCATGGACTACAATTCCCATCAGCCCCTGCCAGCATGACCAACCAGACCCCTGATCTAGTCCATCTGTTTGCACAACACAGGAAGTTCACAGCGCCACCTGTCACCTTATCTTTTTTGAATGGCATTTACTAACCTGAGATTCCAGGCTGTACCAACGGCAGGTCATAGTGCACAATGTAGTAATTTGCCGGTATCTAACCATAGATGCATTTGGGGCAGTGAGGCAGTTGAGGACATTCTGCATTATGTTTTGGAGTGCCCTCTTTATGATGACATACGGACCAAATATATTAAAGGATTTCTCCCAATTGTGGGGGATATCGATACCACTGGGAAATTGATTTGTCTATTGTCCGAGGGAGATCCATACATTTCCAACCGAGTAGCCCTTTTTGCTCATGCCGCAAGAAGAATTAGGGTACTTATGGTGCAATGATGTGTTTTATTATTTGACAGGGATATTTCTATCAGCGCCAATTAAGTTCTTTTTTAGCTCCATTGGTATATTTGGGGTGTTTTTTGTGTTGGTTGTAATATTACTATGTGTAAGAGGAGATTGTGAAGGCTTGACCAAGACAATAAACTTACTACTACTACTTATCTTAGGCAAGAAGTTATTCTATTCACCAAGAAATAAAATACACATGGGGGTGTTAATGTAAAACAACACCAGAGTTGGCATTTCTGTGTCTAAATTTCTGTGGTGCAAAGAAAAAAAACCCTATGGAACCAGAGGAAAATATGAACAATTTTTTTTACCAAGCTTTCTTTAAACTTGGGTGGGCTCTAAGGATTCACTGATGATAATTTGGTAACAAATATCTCTTTTGGTTTCTGAACAGAGACCATTGGCTGCCTCCCCAGTTCTTGCAGCCTCTTGCCATAACCTGATTAGCTCAGGAACGAGCAGGTAAAATAAATGGAGGGATATTAAAAACGGAGCCTTTAGCTTTTGGGGCGAGAAGCTTCCAGGATCTTGGATCGCACCGTTTCTTTTCCCTGGAGGCCCACATTTGGCCTTGCCCACTACGGAGCCTTAAAAATCAATATTTTGTTGAGTGTTTATTTACATTTCTCAGAGCTATGATTTGCTTCCCAATCTGGCTAAATATAGATTTAACTTAGCTATATTCTCTGTATATACGGAAGCTCATTTCCAGCCCAGCCTCATAAAATGTGGGGCAAATGCACATTGTAAACGTAGAAAATCTTTAAACAAAAGACTCTATGCTTAAAAAAAACCATAAAGAGAAACAGACGAGGACAAAATACTAACTGGATTCAGAGACGAATGGAACCACACACCTTCATACATCTGCCCTAGCAGCACTAAGGGCCAGGTAAAGTTCCTTTGAGGGAAGGTGGTCACTTTGGCTGGCCATTTCTGGAGTAAGGGGAGGGTGCTAAGGACTGTAACTATCCTTCACTTCCTTGCAGGAATCAAAGGCACAATCCAAATCTGGCATGTGACGAAGGGTTGCCCAGTATCCTGCTGTTTCTCAGTCTAACCCCCACCCCACCCCCTCGAGTTCTTTTGCCTCCTGAACTATCAGCGTAGAACTGAATCATTTGATCCTCGCTTCAGAAACGGAGGAAATAACATGTGTGCGCACCACACCTCCCCACTGGTTGATTCCATAATTTCTTTGTGGGCTTCTCTGTTCTTGTGCCACAAATTCTCGTTAACAAGTGATTTATGTCCAGGAACTCGAGGCAGAGATTACAGTGCGCAGACATCAAGTAACCTCGATTAAAGGGGAAGAAAAATGAACCCGCATTGGCCACTAAAGCCTTTGCTAAAGAAAATAATTCTAATCGTGAACAGGAAGTGGGATCGGAGAGCCAAACCAGCTTCCAGCAAAGCTCTGCAGCTCTAAGGATAACAAATGAAGTCATCTGCTGTCTGGCCTTGGGGAATGGCCGCCCCGCGTCAGCCTGGCCGATGGGGGTATCCTAGAAGAAAGGCAGGGTGCAGCGATGTATCTCGGTGATGTCTGTTTGATTCTGGGAGAAGGTTTTCTCATCAGGGCATTCGGAGTAGGACAGCGATTAAGGAAAGGCTTTGATCTGGCATTTTCTTATCACTCCCATGACTCTGGGATGCAAAGAGACATATGGCTGAGAGGGATACAAACCAAAGCTATAGACCACAGGTGTCAAACTCGCAGCCCTCCAGATGTTATGGACTACACTTCCCATCATCCCCTGCCAGCATGATGCTGGCAGGGGATGATGGGGACTGTAGTCCATAACATCTGGAGGGCCACGAGTTTGACACTTATGCTATAGACCCGGAGACCCTTAGGCAGGGAGACTATCTGGATTACAATTCCCATCAGCCTTAGCCAGCATGGCCAATTGTAGGGGCTGATGGGAATTGTAGTCCATAACATCTGGAGTGGCCAAAGGTTCGCCATCACTGTTATAGACCATAGGTGTCAAACAGTTCGTGGCCAGTTCTTCCAGATGCCAGTGGATTGTTCCCATCATCCCCTGCCAGCATGATGCTGGCAGGGGATGATGGGAACTGTAGTCCATAACATCTGGAGGGCCGCGAGTTCAACACCTATGCTTTAGACTGAGCCTGCTTGACTCAGTGAGCAGAAGAGACAGCAGTATTTGAGGGGGGGCAGAATTCCAGGGAAGCTGGTCTGATGAGCAGTGGCCTCAAGAAGTGGCACAGCACATCCTTGGGACATTTGGCGTGCCCAGCGAGAGGCAAATCCCCACAGAGTGAGAGCCAGCGTGGTTTAGAGGTTAAGGGCAGTGAGAGTGGGGCGGAGTCTCCTTCTTTGGAGGTTCTTAACCAGAGGCTGGGTGGCCATCTGCCAGGAGTGCTCTGATAGTATCTTTCTGCATGCTGGGGGGTTGGACAGGATGTAAGTGTAACCTCCTTCTGTGGGTTCTGTGGGGCAGAACCTGGAATGAGTTGCAAAGAACCAAATTTAAACAACAAAATGGTTTACTTTTCTTTACAATTAACACTTTTAAAACATCAACATTTAACGTTACAATTCAAGGTCCTGTTCAGGTTGCATTTCAAGTCCTTCTATTTACAGTCTACTGATATTGCCAAGTCCAAATCTTCTTTGCAAGTTGGCTGGCTCCTGAAGACTCCAAGGGCTTGATGAACAGGTTGCAACATGATGAAGGTCTCCAGGAGAACTCTCACCCATTACAACCACAAAAGAAAACCCTGAAACAATAAACTCCAACATTTACAACATAGCAAAAACAACAACTACCTTCCCAGTAGTTTCCAACAATATTGCAATTACCTTAACAAGGTGTTAAGGGCTTATAGAAATCAAGGTCCGAGTCTGGTAGCCTTGTTCTTCTGCAAAAGAGCTCTTTCAGCCTCTCTGCTGCTCCGAGTCTCCACCCCTTACTGGGTCAACCCATTCTGGGCCAACCCATTCTGGGCATGGGGGTTACATAAGATTCTACACTGAGGTGGAAAAAATGAAATGCCCAGATATAGGACGGGGGACGCCTGGCTTGACAACACAACATGTGAAAGGGTTCTGAGAGTCTTAACAGACCACAAATTGAACATGAGTCAGCAGTGTGAGGTGGCAGCCAAAAAGCCAATGCAATTCTGGGATGCATCAGTAAGAGTATAATGTCTAGATCGAGGGAAGTAATTGTGCCATTCTACTCTGCATTGGTCAGACCTCACCTGGAATATTGTGTTCAGTCCTGGGCACCACAATTTAAGAAGGATATTGACAAGCTGGAATGGGTCCAGAGGAGGGCAACCAAAATGGTAAAAGGTCCGGAATCCATGCCCTACGAAGAGAGACTTAGGGAGCTGGCGATGTTTAGTCTGGGGAAGAGAAGGTTAAGGGGGGACATCATGATAGCTGTTGTTAAATATTTGAAGGGATGCCTTGTCAAAGAGGGAGCAAGCTTGTTTTCTGCTGCCTCAAAGACTAGGATATGGAGTAATGGATTCAAGGTGCAGGAAAAGAGATTCCACCTAAACATTAGGAAGAACTTCCTGACCGTCAGGGCTGTTCGACAGTGGGATACGCTGCCTCAGAGAGTGGCGGAGTCTCCTTTTTTGGCAGTTTTGAAATAGAGGCTGGATGGCCATCTGTGAGGAGTGCTCTGATTGTGTGTTCCTGCCTGGCAAGGGGTTGGACTGGATGGCCCTGGTGGCATCTTCCAACTCTATGATTCTATGATTCCTGGAATTGTTTCTGAAATGTAGTCTGAGGCAGAACAGATATATCCGGGTCCAGCATCACCTTACAGACCAACAAGGGGTTTTTTTGATAGAATCTTTCAAGTAGCAAAACTCTACTGACAAAGGCTCATTCCGCGCATGCAGAATAATGCACTTTCAAACTGCTTTCAGTGCTCTTTGAAGCTGTGCAGAATAGCAAAATCCACTTGCAAACAGTTGTGAAAGTGGTTTGAAAATGCATTATTTTGTGTGTGCAGAAGGGGCCAAAGAGAGTTTCGATTCTCAAAAGCTCATAGTCTGAAAATCTGGAGGGTTTCTAAGGTGCTGCTGGAATCTAACTGTTCTACTGCAGACCAAACCGGCTGCCCCTTGAAAATAGTCTGTGTGGGGCAATCCCTCCATTTCCAGATGGCAGGTTTTTGTCCCAAGCACCCCTCCAAAATCAGGCAGCCTGGCTGGGTGTAACTCGTTTTATGGATTATGAATACCATGATCTATTATTTTCTTGATCTTTCCTGGCTCCCAGTTTTAGAGAATGCCTCCCATGCTGAAAGCAATAGTAGCAATTTGACCATGGACCTTTCCCCACTCACCATATGCTGCGGGCTAACCTCGTGAAAAGACCCGGGGATCCTCCGCACTCCCCACCGCACCAGCGGCCACAGCGCAGCCGCCCCGAATCTGCTGCTCTCCCACCTCCTTAGCGCGCGCCAAATTAGCTCCTCTTAAAACAGCAACTTTTCTCAAAACGCCGCTACTAAGTTGCCAATCGGTGGTGGGGAAACTTCGCATGTTTGGCGCCTGGTTGATTTCTTCTGTGACGTGCAGCCTTCCGACCAATCAGGCAACAGGCTTCTCCGTTTTTTAAGGAAGTTGAGACGTGTGCACAGGGCGACGTCCCAACATTGTTTTCACTGCTCGAGCTCCACAGCTTTGCACCAGCCATTCACAGCAGAGTGCCGCTGAGTGTGCGGGCTTGCTTTTAAAGAGAAAACTGGGTTGTGGGGAACATAGGCGGTGGAAAATGAAACGTTTTGATGACGTGTACACGTGTACACGTGTCGATGATGTGTACATGTGTACACGTGTCAGCCAATCAAAATAGAGACCCGCCCTCTGCTGGCCGCAATTGCTGCGTGTCGATGACGTGTACACATGCCAGCCAATCAAAATAGAGAGCCACCCTCCGCTGGCCGCGTTTGCCGCCGCGGGACACGTGCTCTTGGGGAATGCTGCAATTCTGACCCCGCTTTATTTCATGAATAGCAAAATGAAGTGGGGAACAATTTCTCCGTGCTCAAAAGCTGCGGAGTGCAACAAACGCAGGGTAGACGCCCTTTGGCAACCAAAAAGAGATAAGTGGGGAAAGGCCCATGAGGCATATTTTGTCTCTTGATCAGGAAACTGCTTTTAAAATGTCCCTTTTCTTGTCTGGCTGGTTCTCACCACACAAGTTCTATTTTTTAAATCGCTTGCAAATGACTTGGGAGGTGTGGAGGAGGAACTCTTTTTAAAGATGCACAAGGAATGAAAGCGGCAGCTCTCCCTGGGCTTTGAAGAAACACACACATGCATGAAAAGCTGCTGGTTGAATGAGATCAGCAACCGCTGGAGTTGCTATCTATGGACTCCGATGAGCACCAAATGGGAAGAATCTTTTTGAAAACCACAGTGTTTATTTATGGCTGGCTCATGCCTGGGATGACTACTTCATTCATTTTTTATTTAATCAGTTGTGGAGCTGCATGAAGTGGGGTTGCCACAACCCACTGGGGACGAGGGATCCCCCAATCCCAGTGGGAGCTCTCCACCACGGCCCTGCTGGCCAGTGGAGGAAGATAAGTGGCACTGAAACGGGGCAACATCAGCAGAATCCTGACTGTCACTCCTTATGTGCCCTGGAAGTGACATCAGAACGTCCCCAGCCAACCCAGCAATGTTCTGATATTTGGGCAAAAAACTATGGTTGAAGCATAGAGTTTAGTCCCAATAGCAGAGCACTGCCAGTCTGACTGATGACCTCACCTGCTGTCATCACTTCCAGTGCACACAGGAACTGATGTCAGAGCGTCACCAGCAAGTTCCCACCTCTCACCCAGTAAGTCCCTCCTGCCCCCCCCCCCCCCCCCCCCGTTGCCAGGAGGACCTGCCAATCCCAGCACAAAATGAGAATGGATCTGTTAGGGAGGGAGCAATACAATTCCCATCAGCCATTGCAAAAGGAAATGAACATGTGCAAAGGGCTTCCAAAGCACTCTACTGACCTGTTTGGATGTGCTGAGAAAGTGACCCACTGAACCAAGAGGAGAAGCCCAGAAGATGACCCAGTGAGCAGAATAGGAGCTGACCTGGCCGGCGTTTCAGCATTCTACAAAGCAGAACAGAAGAACTGCGGAGCTGCAGGGACGGGTGCCTCAAGATCTCTTTTGTGTGGGGCTGGGCTCATGTGCTTTGTGTATCAGGCTGACAAATATTGATTCCATACAACTGTTTGGCGTTGTCTCATCAATGCTGATGCAGAGGAGGAAACTGAGGCAGAGGGGAAAAGATCTGTGGCAAAAGCTGCAGGAATTGCACTCGGTACAACATTTGGATTTTTTTTAAAATCCCCAGAAACAATGGAGAATTCTCCTGCTTGGTTCACTTTGGGGGGAAAAAAGGGCAAGGGATCCTGCGACTGAGTGAGGAATGTGATGCAGGGACGACTATGAATCCAAGTGCGCTCCCCAGTTCTCCCTTCATCAGGCGCCAGAACGACTTGTCTCTGGGAAGGGAGTTCTGACACTTGAAAGTTTGTTCCCTGAGTATCTTGTTGGTCTTTGAGGGACTGCTCCTGAGTCCACTTCAAGGGGCACGCTTTCTCTTTTGGCTTCTCCTAGTAGTAAAATGCCCAAAGCAGGCTCTGTTTTTTGATGAGTAATCTCCCTCAGAATTTGCTGGAACGATTCCTTCCTGGGGAACTCTCCGAGGGACATGCACACGCCAGCCTTTGATGATCGGCCCAGCGAATGTTTGAGCAGCCTCCATACCATCGAAGCCCAGTCCAAAACAAGTCAAAGGAAGACGCTAGGATGAAATCGCCAGTCTGGAATTTATCAGCAAATTGAGTCCTAATAAAGACCAGGGACGTTACGAGTATTGTGGTTAGATTAGAGTAGCCAAGGTGGGAAGATTGTCATATCATTATGGACTAGAGTTGTCAATGGTCTTGCGTACATTTGAGCTTTGCATCGGAACATCGCATCGGAACAACATGGGCTTTGCGCTCCACTATCCCCCCATGTCACATAGAATCCATCACCAAAGGTAGTGTCGGAAGGGGATTGGTATGATGTAGCCCGAACTCATCAGATCTCGGAAGGTAACCAGGGTTGATATTTGGATGGGAGACCAACAAGGTAGACTCTGCAGAGGAAGACAACGGCAAACTACCTCTTCTCACTTGCCTTGGAAACCCCTGACTGAGGTCACCATAAGTCAGCTGCAATTTGGAGGCACAGGCCAACATACACAAGGGCAACTGATACGTAACTGATGAAACGGGCCCCATCTCTCAAAAGCTCCTGTCTTTAAGGCAGTCCAAGTGCTACTGGAATATGGCCAGACAGCTTGGAAACCCCACAACACTCCAGTGAATAAAGTTTGTTTTTCCTGGTGATCCCACGCATGCGTCATTTTAAAAAAAGAGATCTTCACAGCTATAATGACACCATCTTAAGAACTGCAGCTGCCGGGAGGGCTGGTCTACCTCCCATCAAGAGAACCCAGGTCTACCCATTGCTTCTCGATGGGAGGTAGACCAGCCCTCCAAGTGGTTGAGATGCCTAGATTTTGCCGTCATAGGTGTGAAGATCTCTCATTTCTCTTCCCATTACTTTCCATCACGAGACTCCCCTTGTGGTGCATGACTCACGTGGTACGTTTTGGCCTGGACTGCCTCCCTCCATGTGCTCGGAGGAGAAGAGGAGAGTGGGGGGCCGGAGCCTGCCAGAGCAGTAGCTCTCCAGAGGCCTCCTTGATTGCTCCTCTCATCATTAGCGTGATCACTTTTGCTTATCAGCGGCTGCTGTTTCCCATTAGGCAGGGCCTGGACGTTTGCCCAGAGCTGCCGATCTGGCTGACTGCGGAGGTCCCTCGGCAAACCTAAATTGTTTCCAGTTACTCCTTCGGAGTTGGGCTCTGCAAGGCCTCCCGCTCCTCAGAAGGTTTCTGCTGACGTCTCTCACCTCATTTCTCCTTTGCCGGAAAGCTCCGGTCCCATCTCAGCCGCCACCGGAGCTCCTGACATCATGGCTGGAGCAGAGAGTGCTCTGCGCAGCCATGGATGGTCGGAAAGGCTCCCCAAGGTGGGGCTGGCGCAAATATTTCCACGGTCTCCACAACCAATTGCTGGAAGGGGTGGGGAAATGCCTTTGTGTTCGAACCCCACCTCGTCTAGAGCTCCTTCCTTCCGAACACCTGTGCGGCCTTGGCCTTGGCTGTTCTGATGGTGCTTTTGTGGATTGTATCACCTTGGTCCTTAGTTTGTTCTGCAAAGTACCCATGCTTTAAAGTAAAGTTTCCCCTTCAGTCGTGTCTGACCCTGGGGTACCACTGCGAGCAGTGATTTTATAGGCAAGCCTCTTCGTAGGGTAGTTTGCTATTGCTTTCCCCGGGTATTCTTTACCCCCTAGCTATGAGCTGGGTACTCATTTACTGACCAAGAAATGGGTGGATGGCTGAGCTGACCATGAGCCAGCTGCCAGGATATCTGACCCACAGGGGGCTCGAACTCCTGACCATGTGAGTGGCAGTGCAAGCACTTAACCACTACGCCACGTGGCTTCTACCTTGCTTTATCTTTGGGCAAAGCAGCACGGGAGGGGGCTACATTGCTATAAATGCGTGTGTGCTGTCGTCTGTACGCATGGAATGCTGCTCTCTGGCCAACCTGGGAGCTTCTCCCTGACTCCTTCTTTGTATTCTTTCTCTCTCTCCTGCTGGACCTGCAAACAATGGGAGGTGCCTGAAGGTCTACTGGATAGGACAGGATTCATGAATGCCCACTGCATTACACTCGCTCCATTTTACTCCATTTAGTTGTCATGTTGTATCCCACTTTGGGCAATCCTGTAGATCTTTCAAGGCAAGAGATGTCTTGAGATGTGCACAGCAGCCCTGGCATTTCTTGGTGGCAAAGAGCAGGTGGCATGATCTGCAGGTCTTTCCTGAAGAAATGTAGCCATCACACTTGAGCCCATTGGATGCCAGAGTAGCTGACCATTCATGACAGGGAACAGTGTTCTGTGTAGTATAGGCTTCTCTCTTTCCTTTCTACTGCGGTGTGGATGTGAACCAGAGGCGTAGGGGGGAAAGGTGTCTATTGCAGGGAGAGGAAGGGAAAAGAGCTTATGAGCCACTTTGAAACTCATAAGAACATAAGAACTAGCCTGCTGGATCAGACCAGAGTCCATCTAGTCCAGCACTCTGCTACTCGCTACTTACAGAAGACAAAGGTGGGGTATAAATCCAAACTCTTATTCTCTACAAATACAACAATATAGCAAATATTTACACATTTAAAATAGAAAATTAAAATCCAATTGCCAGCTTGTTTGCCGGCCAAATGGGAAATGGTGGCTTTGACATATAAATTCCAGTACAGTCTAGGGCCCGGTGCTTCAATGCTCAGCTCCTTGTAGATGGTCCCTCTCAGACAGTAAGATTAACATTGCAGGCTCTCCTCCCTACCCCATCTCTGGACTGAAGAGAAGAAGAACTGGTTAGATTTATACCCTGCTTTTCTCAACCATTTGGAGTTTCAAAGTGACTAATGAACTCCTCCCCTTCCTCTCCCCACAACAGACACCTTCTGAGGTAGGTGGGGCTACAGGAGCTCCGAGTCTTCACGTAGAGGAGCAGGGAAACAAACCCGGTTCCCCAGATAAGAGTCGGCTGCTCGTGGTGCTACAGCCTACTTAAAGTCGCACCGTGATGATCGTTGTGCTGTAGAGGCAGCTGCTGTCGAAGCAACATTTTAAAAGATCTGCACAGCTAATCACATCTGCAATGGCCAATCAGAAGGCCTGGCAGGCAAAAGCCCTCTCTGGCCCCGCCCCATTTCTAAAGACGCTTGGGGGCCCCAGGAAAAGTGTTGATTGGCACTATTGGATTCCGTTTCATTTATTCAGTTTATATGCTCCCTTTCCCCTTGTGTGCTCAAGCAGCATCCAGCATACAAAACCAGGAAAATTATACATTAAATACATCTAAAACCTAGATGGTGCCTGAATTAATTTTAACATATTCTAAAAATTGCATAAGTTATCTCTACCAACAGAGAAACACAACAGTAAAGGGAGGAGGGAGTTTTTTAAGATGGTGAAACCGCAGCTTCCTCAGTCATATTTAGGAACCCCCCCCCCCCCCCCCACCTCCCGCTACGATGACTTTTAGCAGAACTCAACCCTTGCTTTTAAAAAAATACTCATACATTTCCCACTTTGATTTAACTGGTCTTCTTGGCTTTTCAACATGTAAGACAAATTCCATTGGTCAACCCCCCCCCCCATTTCTGCTAACCCTCCTGTACTTTTCAAGCACCTTTCCCAGAGCTTGTTATGAAACCTCAAAGAATCTTCTTTTTCCACCTTGAAAGGGAATGCCTTGGAAAACAGCCGAGGGCCAGAAATAACGCTGAAAAGGTTCCCGGTTTCAGAAAATAATTTGTTTCCATCCTCGGGCTTAATAGAAAAAAAATACCTTCTTATTTTTTTTTAAATGTTCTTTCCCGAGTGTTTTCTGGTGCCTTGGTGTCTCATGTACTAAATCCCGGGCACAGATCACAGCCAAGACTCAGTGTCACCAAGATAGTTTGGATGAAAACATGTACATATTTGTTTCCGCTCTCGGCTCGCAAGATATTGGCTCTCTCTGTCTACCCTGGTTGTACTGGCCATGGAGAGCAGCCATAGACAAAGGTCATTTCCACCACCTGACATTCAACCCCACCCCCCACCCCCTTCTCCCCAGATCACCTCGGCTCTAAGGGCATTTGTATTTTTGTGAAAATCAGCTTGGCTCTTGCAGGACTTTTCCACCCAGCAGAGTTTCTGGGAAAGCGAGACTCTCACTATATGGCATAGGTGTTTTTTCAATTTACAGTAATCGGTGTATGGAAGCAAAACCCCATTTGGTCTTCTAAAGGAATGTCTTAATGGTTAGAAGAGCGCTGCTTTTTAAATGTCTTGCCAGTGGACTCATTGGCTGCACATAATATGTGGCGCAGACATCTTTTATTGTGTTGTAGCTTCAGGTTTGGCTTATTCAAGAGTAACAACTCACCTGTGAAAAATACGGTGAACATGCAAAGCAAGTTCCAACGGCCTTTCATGTCTAGCTCTACTTGATCTAGTCCCAAGTGGAAAGGACCAAACTTGCATATGTACAAATTGCAGTTCGACTACAAATTGCAAACACCATACGTGAAAAAGAACAAAAATTGTCATTTTTTAATGGAATGTTTGAAATCGGTCTAAATTTTATTGCAAATGTTTTGCACGTGTCTGTGAACCCAGAAGTGACCTCATGCCATTGATGTGATGCTCTAGGAAGTCTTGTGCCCTGGCAACCGTGTTGGTCCGTGGAGGGCAGGTCAACCCAATGATTCACAATGGAAGGTAGATGGGTCTTCCGAGGCACTAAGATTCTCATACTTGGGTCTGCGTAGCTATGGGGATAGCTCATTAAAAAATTAAAAAACAGGAAAACTATATGCTTGTTATGTTCACGTGCCTTCAACCTGGGATTTTGCAAACAAATAACTAGTTTAGCGATTTTAGTGAAATCCGGGTTGAGGGTCGTTTGGGGGAAGAAACCTGTGTGAAGTTCTTCCCCAAAATGCTCTATATATTTTATTTTATTTTATTTGATTTGGTATACCGCCCTATCCCCAAAGGGCTCTGGGTGGTGTACAACGTAAGACATCATACTTAAAATCATCATAAAATACAAGTATCATCACAGGAGGAGCGAATAAATAATTAGTCAATAAATAAGCCTATAGTTAATACCCAGGCTCCATGACTATAAAAATTAATCACATTAAAACAGCGGTTATTTCATAACATCGGCATCCCACAAAAAACCCTTACTTAAACCCTCCCAAAAAGGAGGAGGGGGGAACGGTGGGTCCCAATGATGTTAAGGGACCCATATGGAGCGGGGGGGGGGGGGCACTGTTATATTTGTCCTGTTATATCCTGAAGCTGTTATATTTGTGCTGTGAATCCACCGGGGAGAAAACTATGAAAACTGGAGATAGCTACTGACTATTACTGCTAGTAAAATTATTGTGAGTCTCCATCTTTGCTGTGAGTCATTTAAAATCTAACTGTTATGTTGTCGAGGCAATACAAGTTTCAGGGACTGCAGTGGGGCACTTGGGCACTTCTGCCCCCGACCCAACCCCCACGCCCAAGCTCTTGCCACCCTTTCCAGCCTCCCCGCCCGTAGCAAAGGGCAGCAGCAGCACAGCCAGGAACAAGGATATGCGCAGTAGGAGACAGGCTAGAAAAAGGGGAAACCCACTCATCTGACTGGCCACAGGCCACACATTATGTGGCAAAGAGCCACATGTGATTCCTGAGCCACACTTTGGCCACCCTGGTAAACAGTATTAGACACAATGCTTTAAACAATGAAAAAATGCTACAATTCTTCAATTCGTGTCTTCATTCCAATCTTCACCTGGGAAATATTTTACTGAAAGAAGAGTTGAATTTATACAGGCAGAGGGTTGTCTGCAACAAAAACACTAGGGCAGTGGTGGCGAACCTTTGGCACTCCAGATGTTATGTCCCCCCCCCCCCCACCCCCCCCCCCCCCCACCCCCCCCCCCCCCCACCCCCCCCCCCCCCCACCCCCCCCCCCCCCCACCCCCCCCCCCCCCCACCCCCCCCCCCCCCCACCCCCCCCCCCCCCCACCCCCCCCCCCCCCCACCCCCCCCCCCCCCCACCCCCCCCCCCCCCCACCCCCCCCCCCCCCCACCCCCCCCCCCCCCCACCCCCCCCCCCCCCCACCCCCCCCCCCCCCCACCCCCCCCCCCCCCCACCCCCCCCCCCCCCCACCCCCCCCCCCCCCCACCCCCCCCCCCCCCCACCCCCCCCCCCCCCCACCCCCCCCCCCCCCCACCCCCCCCCCCCCCCACCCCCCCCCCCCCCCACCCCCCCCCCCCCCCACCCCCCCCCCCCCCCACCCCCCCCCCCCCCCACCCCCCCCCCCCCCCACCCCCCCCCCCCCCCACCCCCCCCCCCCCCCACCCCCCCCCCCCCCCACCCCCCCCCCCCCCCACCCCCCCCCCCCCCCACCCCCCCCCCCCCCCACCCCCCCCCCCCCCCACCCCCCCCCCCCCCCACCCCCCCCCCCCCCCACCCCCCCCCCCCCCCACCCCCCCCCCCCCCCACCCCCCCCCCCCCCCACCCCCCCCCCCCCCCACCCCCCCCCCCCCCCACCCCCCCCCCCCCCCACCCCCCCCCCCCCCCACCCCCCCCCCCCCCCACCCCCCCCCCCCCCCACCCCCCCCCCCCCCCACCCCCCCCCCCCCCCACCCCCCCCCCCCCCCACCCCCCCCCCCCCCCACCCCCCCCCCCCCCCACCCCCCCCCCCCCCCACCCCCCCCCCCCCCCACCCCCCCCCCCCCCCACCCCCCCCCCCCCCCACCCCCCCCCCCCCCCACCCCCCCCCCCCCCCACCCCCCCCCCCCCCCACCCCCCCCCCCCCCCACCCCCCCCCCCCCCCACCCCCCCCCCCCCCCACCCCCCCCCCCCCCCACCCCCCCCCCCCCCCACCCCCCCCCCCCCCCACCCCCCCCCCCCCCCACCCCCCCCCCCCCCCACCCCCCCCCCCCCCCACCCCCCCCCCCCCCCACCCCCCCCCCCCCCCACCCCCCCCCCCCCCCACCCCCCCCCCCCCCCACCCCCCCCCCCCCCCACCCCCCCCCCCCCCCACCCCCCCCCCCCCCCACCCCCCCCCCCCCCCACCCCCCCCCCCCCCCACCCCCCCCCCCCCCCACCCCCCCCCCCCCCCACCCCCCCCCCCCCCCACCCCCCCCCCCCCCCACCCCCCCCCCCCCCCACCCCCCCCCCCCCCCACCCCCCCCCCCCCCCACCCCCCCCCCCCCCCACCCCCCCCCCCCCCCACCCCCCCCCCCCCCCACCCCCCCCCCCCCCCACCCCCCCCCCCCCCCACCCCCCCCCCCCCCCACCCCCCCCCCCCCCCACCCCCCCCCCCCCCCACCCCCCCCCCCCCCCACCCCCCCCCCCCCCCACCCCCCCCCCCCCCCACCCCCCCCCCCCCCCACCCCCCCCCCCCCCCACCCCCCCCCCCCCCCACCCCCCCCCCCCCCCACCCCCCCCCCCCCCCACCCCCCCCCCCCCCCACCCCCCCCCCCCCCCACCCCCCCCCCCCCCCACCCCCCCCCCCCCCCACCCCCCCCCCCCCCCACCCCCCCCCCCCCCCACCCCCCCCCCCCCCCACCCCCCCCCCCCCCCACCCCCCCCCCCCCCCACCCCCCCCCCCCCCCACCCCCCCCCCCCCCCACCCCCCCCCCCCCCCACCCCCCCCCCCCCCCACCCCCCCCCCCCCCCACCCCCCCCCCCCCCCACCCCCCCCCCCCCCCACCCCCCCCCCCCCCCACCCCCCCCCCCCCCCACCCCCCCCCCCCCCCACCCCCCCCCCCCCCCACCCCCCCCCCCCCCCACCCCCCCCCCCCCCCACCCCCCCCCCCCCCCACCCCCCCCCCCCCCCACCCCCCCCCCCCCCCACCCCCCCCCCCCCCCACCCCCCCCCCCCCCCACCCCCCCCCCCCCCCACCCCCCCCCCCCCCCACCCCCCCCCCCCCCCACCCCCCCCCCCCCCCACCCCCCCCCCCCCCCACCCCCCCCCCCCCCCACCCCCCCCCCCCCCCACCCCCCCCCCCCCCCACCCCCCCCCCCCCCCACCCCCCCCCCCCCCCACCCCCCCCCCCCCCCACCCCCCCCCCCCCCCACCCCCCCCCCCCCCCACCCCCCCCCCCCCCCACCCCCCCCCCCCCCCACCCCCCCCCCCCCCCACCCCCCCCCCCCCCCACCCCCCCCCCCCCCCACCCCCCCCCCCCCCCACCCCCCCCCCCCCCCACCCCCCCCCCCCCCCACCCCCCCCCCCCCCCACCCCCCCCCCCCCCCACCCCCCCCCCCCCCCACCCCCCCCCCCCCCCACCCCCCCCCCCCCCCACCCCCCCCCCCCCCCACCCCCCCCCCCCCCCACCCCCCCCCCCCCCCACCCCCCCCCCCCCCCACCCCCCCCCCCCCCCACCCCCCCCCCCCCCCACCCCCCCCCCCCCCCACCCCCCCCCCCCCCCACCCCCCCCCCCCCCCACCCCCCCCCCCCCCCACCCCCCCCCCCCCCCACCCCCCCCCCCCCCCACCCCCCCCCCCCCCCACCCCCCCCCCCCCCCACCCCCCCCCCCCCCCACCCCCCCCCCCCCCCACCCCCCCCCCCCCCCACCCCCCCCCCCCCCCACCCCCCCCCCCCCCCACCCCCCCCCCCCCCCACCCCCCCCCCCCCCCACCCCCCCCCCCCCCCACCCCCCCCCCCCCCCACCCCCCCCCCCCCCCACCCCCCCCCCCCCCCACCCCCCCCCCCCCCCACCCCCCCCCCCCCCCACCCCCCCCCCCCCCCACCCCCCCCCCCCCCCACCCCCCCCCCCCCCCACCCCCCCCCCCCCCCACCCCCCCCCCCCCCCACCCCCCCCCCCCCCCACCCCCCCCCCCCCCCACCCCCCCCCCCCCCCACCCCCCCCCCCCCCCACCCCCCCCCCCCCCCACCCCCCCCCCCCCCCACCCCCCCCCCCCCCCACCCCCCCCCCCCCCCACCCCCCCCCCCCCCCACCCCCCCCCCCCCCCACCCCCCCCCCCCCCCACCCCCCCCCCCCCCCACCCCCCCCCCCCCCCACCCCCCCCCCCCCCCACCCCCCCCCCCCCCCACCCCCCCCCCCCCCCACCCCCCCCCCCCCCCACCCCCCCCCCCCCCCACCCCCCCCCCCCCCCACCCCCCCCCCCCCCCACCCCCCCCCCCCCCCACCCCCCCCCCCCCCCACCCCCCCCCCCCCCCACCCCCCCCCCCCCCCACCCCCCCCCCCCCCCACCCCCCCCCCCCCCCACCCCCCCCCCCCCCCACCCCCCCCCCCCCCCACCCCCCCCCCCCCCCACCCCCCCCCCCCCCCACCCCCCCCCCCCCCCACCCCCCCCCCCCCCCACCCCCCCCCCCCCCCACCCCCCCCCCCCCCCACCCCCCCCCCCCCCCACCCCCCCCCCCCCCCACCCCCCCCCCCCCCCACCCCCCCCCCCCCCCACCCCCCCCCCCCCCCACCCCCCCCCCCCCCCACCCCCCCCCCCCCCCACCCCCCCCCCCCCCCACCCCCCCCCCCCCCCACCCCCCCCCCCCCCCACCCCCCCCCCCCCCCACCCCCCCCCCCCCCCACCCCCCCCCCCCCCCACCCCCCCCCCCCCCCACCCCCCCCCCCCCCCACCCCCCCCCCCCCCCACCCCCCCCCCCCCCCACCCCCCCCCCCCCCCACCCCCCCCCCCCCCCACCCCCCCCCCCCCCCACCCCCCCCCCCCCCCACCCCCCCCCCCCCCCACCCCCCCCCCCCCCCACCCCCCCCCCCCCCCACCCCCCCCCCCCCCCACCCCCCCCCCCCCCCACCCCCCCCCCCCCCCACCCCCCCCCCCCCCCACCCCCCCCCCCCCCCACCCCCCCCCCCCCCCACCCCCCCCCCCCCCCACCCCCCCCCCCCCCCACCCCCCCCCCCCCCCACCCCCCCCCCCCCCCACCCCCCCCCCCCCCCACCCCCCCCCCCCCCCACCCCCCCCCCCCCCCACCCCCCCCCCCCCCCACCCCCCCCCCCCCCCACCCCCCCCCCCCCCCACCCCCCCCCCCCCCCACCCCCCCCCCCCCCCACCCCCCCCCCCCCCCACCCCCCCCCCCCCCCACCCCCCCCCCCCCCCACCCCCCCCCCCCCCCACCCCCCCCCCCCCCCACCCCCCCCCCCCCCCACCCCCCCCCCCCCCCACCCCCCCCCCCCCCCACCCCCCCCCCCCCCCACCCCCCCCCCCCCCCACCCCCCCCCCCCCCCACCCCCCCCCCCCCCCACCCCCCCCCCCCCCCACCCCCCCCCCCCCCCACCCCCCCCCCCCCCCACCCCCCCCCCCCCCCACCCCCCCCCCCCCCCACCCCCCCCCCCCCCCACCCCCCCCCCCCCCCACCCCCCCCCCCCCCCACCCCCCCCCCCCCCCACCCCCCCCCCCCCCCACCCCCCCCCCCCCCCACCCCCCCCCCCCCCCACCCCCCCCCCCCCCCACCCCCCCCCCCCCCCACCCCCCCCCCCCCCCACCCCCCCCCCCCCCCACCCCCCCCCCCCCCCACCCCCCCCCCCCCCCACCCCCCCCCCCCCCCACCCCCCCCCCCCCCCACCCCCCCCCCCCCCCACCCCCCCCCCCCCCCACCCCCCCCCCCCCCCACCCCCCCCCCCCCCCACCCCCCCCCCCCCCCACCCCCCCCCCCCCCCACCCCCCCCCCCCCCCACCCCCCCCCCCCCCCACCCCCCCCCCCCCCCACCCCCCCCCCCCCCCACCCCCCCCCCCCCCCACCCCCCCCCCCCCCCACCCCCCCCCCCCCCCACCCCCCCCCCCCCCCACCCCCCCCCCCCCCCACCCCCCCCCCCCCCCACCCCCCCCCCCCCCCACCCCCCCCCCCCCCCACCCCCCCCCCCCCCCACCCCCCCCCCCCCCCACCCCCCCCCCCCCCCACCCCCCCCCCCCCCCACCCCCCCCCCCCCCCACCCCCCCCCCCCCCCACCCCCCCCCCCCCCCACCCCCCCCCCCCCCCACCCCCCCCCCCCCCCACCCCCCCCCCCCCCCACCCCCCCCCCCCCCCACCCCCCCCCCCCCCCACCCCCCCCCCCCCCCACCCCCCCCCCCCCCCACCCCCCCCCCCCCCCACCCCCCCCCCCCCCCACCCCCCCCCCCCCCCACCCCCCCCCCCCCCCACCCCCCCCCCCCCCCACCCCCCCCCCCCCCCACCCCCCCCCCCCCCCACCCCCCCCCCCCCCCACCCCCCCCCCCCCCCACCCCCCCCCCCCCCCACCCCCCCCCCCCCCCACCCCCCCCCCCCCCCACCCCCCCCCCCCCCCACCCCCCCCCCCCCCCACCCCCCCCCCCCCCCACCCCCCCCCCCCCCCACCCCCCCCCCCCCCCACCCCCCCCCCCCCCCACCCCCCCCCCCCCCCACCCCCCCCCCCCCCCACCCCCCCCCCCCCCCACCCCCCCCCCCCCCCACCCCCCCCCCCCCCCACCCCCCCCCCCCCCCACCCCCCCCCCCCCCCACCCCCCCCCCCCCCCACCCCCCCCCCCCCCCACCCCCCCCCCCCCCCACCCCCCCCCCCCCCCACCCCCCCCCCCCCCCACCCCCCCCCCCCCCCACCCCCCCCCCCCCCCACCCCCCCCCCCCCCCACCCCCCCCCCCCCCCACCCCCCCCCCCCCCCACCCCCCCCCCCCCCCACCCCCCCCCCCCCCCACCCCCCCCCCCCCCCACCCCCCCCCCCCCCCACCCCCCCCCCCCCCCACCCCCCCCCCCCCCCACCCCCCCCCCCCCCCACCCCCCCCCCCCCCCACCCCCCCCCCCCCCCACCCCCCCCCCCCCCCACCCCCCCCCCCCCCCACCCCCCCCCCCCCCCACCCCCCCCCCCCCCCACCCCCCCCCCCCCCCACCCCCCCCCCCCCCCACCCCCCCCCCCCCCCACCCCCCCCCCCCCCCACCCCCCCCCCCCCCCACCCCCCCCCCCCCCCACCCCCCCCCCCCCCCACCCCCCCCCCCCCCCACCCCCCCCCCCCCCCACCCCCCCCCCCCCCCACCCCCCCCCCCCCCCACCCCCCCCCCCCCCCACCCCCCCCCCCCCCCACCCCCCCCCCCCCCCACCCCCCCCCCCCCCCACCCCCCCCCCCCCCCACCCCCCCCCCCCCCCACCCCCCCCCCCCCCCACCCCCCCCCCCCCCCACCCCCCCCCCCCCCCACCCCCCCCCCCCCCCACCCCCCCCCCCCCCCACCCCCCCCCCCCCCCACCCCCCCCCCCCCCCACCCCCCCCCCCCCCCACCCCCCCCCCCCCCCACCCCCCCCCCCCCCCACCCCCCCCCCCCCCCACCCCCCCCCCCCCCCACCCCCCCCCCCCCCCACCCCCCCCCCCCCCCACCCCCCCCCCCCCCCACCCCCCCCCCCCCCCACCCCCCCCCCCCCCCACCCCCCCCCCCCCCCACCCCCCCCCCCCCCCACCCCCCCCCCCCCCCACCCCCCCCCCCCCCCACCCCCCCCCCCCCCCACCCCCCCCCCCCCCCACCCCCCCCCCCCCCCACCCCCCCCCCCCCCCACCCCCCCCCCCCCCCACCCCCCCCCCCCCCCACCCCCCCCCCCCCCCACCCCCCCCCCCCCCCACCCCCCCCCCCCCCCACCCCCCCCCCCCCCCACCCCCCCCCCCCCCCACCCCCCCCCCCCCCCACCCCCCCCCCCCCCCACCCCCCCCCCCCCCCACCCCCCCCCCCCCCCACCCCCCCCCCCCCCCACCCCCCCCCCCCCCCACCCCCCCCCCCCCCCACCCCCCCCCCCCCCCACCCCCCCCCCCCCCCACCCCCCCCCCCCCCCACCCCCCCCCCCCCCCACCCCCCCCCCCCCCCACCCCCCCCCCCCCCCACCCCCCCCCCCCCCCACCCCCCCCCCCCCCCACCCCCCCCCCCCCCCACCCCCCCCCCCCCCCACCCCCCCCCCCCCCCACCCCCCCCCCCCCCCACCCCCCCCCCCCCCCACCCCCCCCCCCCCCCACCCCCCCCCCCCCCCACCCCCCCCCCCCCCCACCCCCCCCCCCCCCCACCCCCCCCCCCCCCCACCCCCCCCCCCCCCCACCCCCCCCCCCCCCCACCCCCCCCCCCCCCCACCCCCCCCCCCCCCCACCCCCCCCCCCCCCCACCCCCCCCCCCCCCCACCCCCCCCCCCCCCCACCCCCCCCCCCCCCCACCCCCCCCCCCCCCCACCCCCCCCCCCCCCCACCCCCCCCCCCCCCCACCCCCCCCCCCCCCCACCCCCCCCCCCCCCCACCCCCCCCCCCCCCCACCCCCCCCCCCCCCCACCCCCCCCCCCCCCCACCCCCCCCCCCCCCCACCCCCCCCCCCCCCCACCCCCCCCCCCCCCCACCCCCCCCCCCCCCCACCCCCCCCCCCCCCCACCCCCCCCCCCCCCCACCCCCCCCCCCCCCCACCCCCCCCCCCCCCCACCCCCCCCCCCCCCCACCCCCCCCCCCCCCCACCCCCCCCCCCCCCCACCCCCCCCCCCCCCCACCCCCCCCCCCCCCCACCCCCCCCCCCCCCCACCCCCCCCCCCCCCCACCCCCCCCCCCCCCCACCCCCCCCCCCCCCCACCCCCCCCCCCCCCCACCCCCCCCCCCCCCCACCCCCCCCCCCCCCCACCCCCCCCCCCCCCCACCCCCCCCCCCCCCCACCCCCCCCCCCCCCCACCCCCCCCCCCCCCCACCCCCCCCCCCCCCCACCCCCCCCCCCCCCCACCCCCCCCCCCCCCCACCCCCCCCCCCCCCCACCCCCCCCCCCCCCCACCCCCCCCCCCCCCCACCCCCCCCCCCCCCCACCCCCCCCCCCCCCCACCCCCCCCCCCCCCCACCCCCCCCCCCCCCCACCCCCCCCCCCCCCCACCCCCCCCCCCCCCCACCCCCCCCCCCCCCCACCCCCCCCCCCCCCCACCCCCCCCCCCCCCCACCCCCCCCCCCCCCCACCCCCCCCCCCCCCCACCCCCCCCCCCCCCCACCCCCCCCCCCCCCCACCCCCCCCCCCCCCCACCCCCCCCCCCCCCCACCCCCCCCCCCCCCCACCCCCCCCCCCCCCCACCCCCCCCCCCCCCCACCCCCCCCCCCCCCCACCCCCCCCCCCCCCCACCCCCCCCCCCCCCCACCCCCCCCCCCCCCCACCCCCCCCCCCCCCCACCCCCCCCCCCCCCCACCCCCCCCCCCCCCCACCCCCCCCCCCCCCCACCCCCCCCCCCCCCCACCCCCCCCCCCCCCCACCCCCCCCCCCCCCCACCCCCCCCCCCCCCCACCCCCCCCCCCCCCCACCCCCCCCCCCCCCCACCCCCCCCCCCCCCCACCCCCCCCCCCCCCCACCCCCCCCCCCCCCCACCCCCCCCCCCCCCCACCCCCCCCCCCCCCCACCCCCCCCCCCCCCCACCCCCCCCCCCCCCCACCCCCCCCCCCCCCCACCCCCCCCCCCCCCCACCCCCCCCCCCCCCCACCCCCCCCCCCCCCCACCCCCCCCCCCCCCCACCCCCCCCCCCCCCCACCCCCCCCCCCCCCCACCCCCCCCCCCCCCCACCCCCCCCCCCCCCCACCCCCCCCCCCCCCCACCCCCCCCCCCCCCCACCCCCCCCCCCCCCCACCCCCCCCCCCCCCCACCCCCCCCCCCCCCCACCCCCCCCCCCCCCCACCCCCCCCCCCCCCCACCCCCCCCCCCCCCCACCCCCCCCCCCCCCCACCCCCCCCCCCCCCCACCCCCCCCCCCCCCCACCCCCCCCCCCCCCCACCCCCCCCCCCCCCCACCCCCCCCCCCCCCCACCCCCCCCCCCCCCCACCCCCCCCCCCCCCCACCCCCCCCCCCCCCCACCCCCCCCCCCCCCCACCCCCCCCCCCCCCCACCCCCCCCCCCCCCCACCCCCCCCCCCCCCCACCCCCCCCCCCCCCCACCCCCCCCCCCCCCCACCCCCCCCCCCCCCCACCCCCCCCCCCCCCCACCCCCCCCCCCCCCCACCCCCCCCCCCCCCCACCCCCCCCCCCCCCCACCCCCCCCCCCCCCCACCCCCCCCCCCCCCCACCCCCCCCCCCCCCCACCCCCCCCCCCCCCCACCCCCCCCCCCCCCCACCCCCCCCCCCCCCCACCCCCCCCCCCCCCCACCCCCCCCCCCCCCCACCCCCCCCCCCCCCCACCCCCCCCCCCCCCCACCCCCCCCCCCCCCCACCCCCCCCCCCCCCCACCCCCCCCCCCCCCCACCCCCCCCCCCCCCCACCCCCCCCCCCCCCCACCCCCCCCCCCCCCCACCCCCCCCCCCCCCCACCCCCCCCCCCCCCCACCCCCCCCCCCCCCCACCCCCCCCCCCCCCCACCCCCCCCCCCCCCCACCCCCCCCCCCCCCCACCCCCCCCCCCCCCCACCCCCCCCCCCCCCCACCCCCCCCCCCCCCCACCCCCCCCCCCCCCCACCCCCCCCCCCCCCCACCCCCCCCCCCCCCCACCCCCCCCCCCCCCCACCCCCCCCCCCCCCCACCCCCCCCCCCCCCCACCCCCCCCCCCCCCCACCCCCCCCCCCCCCCACCCCCCCCCCCCCCCACCCCCCCCCCCCCCCACCCCCCCCCCCCCCCACCCCCCCCCCCCCCCACCCCCCCCCCCCCCCACCCCCCCCCCCCCCCACCCCCCCCCCCCCCCACCCCCCCCCCCCCCCACCCCCCCCCCCCCCCACCCCCCCCCCCCCCCACCCCCCCCCCCCCCCACCCCCCCCCCCCCCCACCCCCCCCCCCCCCCACCCCCCCCCCCCCCCACCCCCCCCCCCCCCCACCCCCCCCCCCCCCCACCCCCCCCCCCCCCCACCCCCCCCCCCCCCCACCCCCCCCCCCCCCCACCCCCCCCCCCCCCCACCCCCCCCCCCCCCCACCCCCCCCCCCCCCCACCCCCCCCCCCCCCCACCCCCCCCCCCCCCCACCCCCCCCCCCCCCCACCCCCCCCCCCCCCCACCCCCCCCCCCCCCCACCCCCCCCCCCCCCCACCCCCCCCCCCCCCCACCCCCCCCCCCCCCCACCCCCCCCCCCCCCCACCCCCCCCCCCCCCCACCCCCCCCCCCCCCCACCCCCCCCCCCCCCCACCCCCCCCCCCCCCCACCCCCCCCCCCCCCCACCCCCCCCCCCCCCCACCCCCCCCCCCCCCCACCCCCCCCCCCCCCCACCCCCCCCCCCCCCCACCCCCCCCCCCCCCCACCCCCCCCCCCCCCCACCCCCCCCCCCCCCCACCCCCCCCCCCCCCCACCCCCCCCCCCCCCCAC
Organism: Sphaerodactylus townsendi; assembly: GCF_021028975.2. NCBI lineage: Eukaryota > Metazoa > Chordata > Lepidosauria > Squamata > Sphaerodactylidae > Sphaerodactylus > Sphaerodactylus townsendi. Next base: position 87,872,672 of record NC_059434.1, on the reverse strand, counting down.
CCCCCCCCCCCCCCACCCCCCCCCCCCCCCACCCCCCCCCCCCCCCACCCCCCCCCCCCCCCACCCCCCCCCCCCCCCACCCCCCCCCCCCCCCACCCCCCCCCCCCCCCACCCCCCCCCCCCCCCACCCCCCCCCCCCCCCACCCCCCCCCCCCCCCACCCCCCCCCCCCCCCACCCCCCCCCCCCCCCACCCCCCCCCCCCCCCACCCCCCCCCCCCCCCACCCCCCCCCCCCCCCACCCCCCCCCCCCCCCACCCCCCCCCCCCCCCACCCCCCCCCCCCCCCACCCCCCCCCCCCCCCACCCCCCCCCCCCCCCACCCCCCCCCCCCCCCACCCCCCCCCCCCCCCACCCCCCCCCCCCCCCACCCCCCCCCCCCCCCACCCCCCCCCCCCCCCACCCCCCCCCCCCCCCACCCCCCCCCCCCCCCACCCCCCCCCCCCCCCACCCCCCCCCCCCCCCACCCCCCCCCCCCCCCACCCCCCCCCCCCCCCACCCCCCCCCCCCCCCACCCCCCCCCCCCCCCACCCCCCCCCCCCCCCACCCCCCCCCCCCCCCACCCCCCCCCCCCCCCACCCCCCCCCCCCCCCACCCCCCCCCCCCCCCACCCCCCCCCCCCCCCACCCCCCCCCCCCCCCACCCCCCCCCCCCCCCACCCCCCCCCCCCCCCACCCCCCCCCCCCCCCACCCCCCCCCCCCCCCACCCCCCCCCCCCCCCACCCCCCCCCCCCCCCACCCCCCCCCCCCCCCACCCCCCCCCCCCCCCACCCCCCCCCCCCCCCACCCCCCCCCCCCCCCACCCCCCCCCCCCCCCACCCCCCCCCCCCCCCACCCCCCCCCCCCCCCACCCCCCCCCCCCCCCACCCCCCCCCCCCCCCACCCCCCCCCCCCCCCACCCCCCCCCCCCCCCACCCCCCCCCCCCCCCACCCCCCCCCCCCCCCACCCCCCCCCCCCCCCACCCCCCCCCCCCCCCACCCCCCCCCCCCCCCACCCCCCCCCCCCCCCACCCCCCCCCCCCCCCACCCCCCCCCCCCCCCACCCCCCCCCCCCCCCACCCCCCCCCCCCCCCACCCCCCCCCCCCCCCACCCCCCCCCCCCCCCACCCCCCCCCCCCCCCACCCCCCCCCCCCCCCACCCCCCCCCCCCCCCACCCCCCCCCCCCCCCACCCCCCCCCCCCCCCACCCCCCCCCCCCCCCACCCCCCCCCCCCCCCACCCCCCCCCCCCCCCACCCCCCCCCCCCCCCACCCCCCCCCCCCCCCACCCCCCCCCCCCCCCACCCCCCCCCCCCCCCACCCCCCCCCCCCCCCACCCCCCCCCCCCCCCACCCCCCCCCCCCCCCACCCCCCCCCCCCCCCACCCCCCCCCCCCCCCACCCCCCCCCCCCCCCACCCCCCCCCCCCCCCACCCCCCCCCCCCCCCACCCCCCCCCCCCCCCACCCCCCCCCCCCCCCACCCCCCCCCCCCCCCACCCCCCCCCCCCCCCACCCCCCCCCCCCCCCACCCCCCCCCCCCCCCACCCCCCCCCCCCCCCACCCCCCCCCCCCCCCACCCCCCCCCCCCCCCACCCCCCCCCCCCCCCACCCCCCCCCCCCCCCACCCCCCCCCCCCCCCACCCCCCCCCCCCCCCACCCCCCCCCCCCCCCACCCCCCCCCCCCCCCACCCCCCCCCCCCCCCACCCCCCCCCCCCCCCACCCCCCCCCCCCCCCACCCCCCCCCCCCCCCACCCCCCCCCCCCCCCACCCCCCCCCCCCCCCACCCCCCCCCCCCCCCACCCCCCCCCCCCCCCACCCCCCCCCCCCCCCACCCCCCCCCCCCCCCACCCCCCCCCCCCCCCACCCCCCCCCCCCCCCACCCCCCCCCCCCCCCACCCCCCCCCCCCCCCACCCCCCCCCCCCCCCACCCCCCCCCCCCCCCACCCCCCCCCCCCCCCACCCCCCCCCCCCCCCACCCCCCCCCCCCCCCACCCCCCCCCCCCCCCACCCCCCCCCCCCCCCACCCCCCCCCCCCCCCACCCCCCCCCCCCCCCACCCCCCCCCCCCCCCACCCCCCCCCCCCCCCACCCCCCCCCCCCCCCACCCCCCCCCCCCCCCACCCCCCCCCCCCCCCACCCCCCCCCCCCCCCACCCCCCCCCCCCCCCACCCCCCCCCCCCCCCACCCCCCCCCCCCCCCACCCCCCCCCCCCCCCACCCCCCCCCCCCCCCACCCCCCCCCCCCCCCACCCCCCCCCCCCCCCACCCCCCCCCCCCCCCACCCCCCCCCCCCCCCACCCCCCCCCCCCCCCACCCCCCCCCCCCCCCACCCCCCCCCCCCCCCACCCCCCCCCCCCCCCACCCCCCCCCCCCCCCACCCCCCCCCCCCCCCACCCCCCCCCCCCCCCACCCCCCCCCCCCCCCACCCCCCCCCCCCCCCACCCCCCCCCCCCCCCACCCCCCCCCCCCCCCACCCCCCCCCCCCCCCACCCCCCCCCCCCCCCACCCCCCCCCCCCCCCACCCCCCCCCCCCCCCACCCCCCCCCCCCCCCACCCCCCCCCCCCCCCACCCCCCCCCCCCCCCACCCCCCCCCCCCCCCACCCCCCCCCCCCCCCACCCCCCCCCCCCCCCACCCCCCCCCCCCCCCACCCCCCCCCCCCCCCACCCCCCCCCCCCCCCACCCCCCCCCCCCCCCACCCCCCCCCCCCCCCACCCCCCCCCCCCCCCACCCCCCCCCCCCCCCACCCCCCCCCCCCCCCACCCCCCCCCCCCCCCACCCCCCCCCCCCCCCACCCCCCCCCCCCCCCACCCCCCCCCCCCCCCACCCCCCCCCCCCCCCACCCCCCCCCCCCCCCACCCCCCCCCCCCCCCACCCCCCCCCCCCCCCACCCCCCCCCCCCCCCACCCCCCCCCCCCCCCACCCCCCCCCCCCCCCACCCCCCCCCCCCCCCACCCCCCCCCCCCCCCACCCCCCCCCCCCCCCACCCCCCCCCCCCCCCACCCCCCCCCCCCCCCACCCCCCCCCCCCCCCACCCCCCCCCCCCCCCACCCCCCCCCCCCCCCACCCCCCCCCCCCCCCACCCCCCCCCCCCCCCACCCCCCCCCCCCCCCACCCCCCCCCCCCCCCACCCCCCCCCCCCCCCACCCCCCCCCCCCCCCACCCCCCCCCCCCCCCACCCCCCCCCCCCCCCACCCCCCCCCCCCCCCACCCCCCCCCCCCCCCACCCCCCCCCCCCCCCACCCCCCCCCCCCCCCACCCCCCCCCCCCCCCACCCCCCCCCCCCCCCACCCCCCCCCCCCCCCACCCCCCCCCCCCCCCACCCCCCCCCCCCCCCACCCCCCCCCCCCCCCACCCCCCCCCCCCCCCACCCCCCCCCCCCCCCACCCCCCCCCCCCCCCACCCCCCCCCCCCCCCACCCCCCCCCCCCCCCACCCCCCCCCCCCCCCACCCCCCCCCCCCCCCACCCCCCCCCCCCCCCACCCCCCCCCCCCCCCACCCCCCCCCCCCCCCACCCCCCCCCCCCCCCACCCCCCCCCCCCCCCACCCCCCCCCCCCCCCACCCCCCCCCCCCCCCACCCCCCCCCCCCCCCACCCCCCCCCCCCCCCACCCCCCCCCCCCCCCACCCCCCCCCCCCCCCACCCCCCCCCCCCCCCACCCCCCCCCCCCCCCACCCCCCCCCCCCCCCACCCCCCCCCCCCCCCACCCCCCCCCCCCCCCACCCCCCCCCCCCCCCACCCCCCCCCCCCCCCACCCCCCCCCCCCCCCACCCCCCCCCCCCCCCACCCCCCCCCCCCCCCACCCCCCCCCCCCCCCACCCCCCCCCCCCCCCACCCCCCCCCCCCCCCACCCCCCCCCCCCCCCACCCCCCCCCCCCCCCACCCCCCCCCCCCCCCACCCCCCCCCCCCCCCACCCCCCCCCCCCCCCACCCCCCCCCCCCCCCACCCCCCCCCCCCCCCACCCCCCCCCCCCCCCACCCCCCCCCCCCCCCACCCCCCCCCCCCCCCACCCCCCCCCCCCCCCACCCCCCCCCCCCCCCACCCCCCCCCCCCCCCACCCCCCCCCCCCCCCACCCCCCCCCCCCCCCACCCCCCCCCCCCCCCACCCCCCCCCCCCCCCACCCCCCCCCCCCCCCACCCCCCCCCCCCCCCACCCCCCCCCCCCCCCACCCCCCCCCCCCCCCACCCCCCCCCCCCCCCACCCCCCCCCCCCCCCACCCCCCCCCCCCCCCACCCCCCCCCCCCCCCACCCCCCCCCCCCCCCACCCCCCCCCCCCCCCACCCCCCCCCCCCCCCACCCCCCCCCCCCCCCACCCCCCCCCCCCCCCACCCCCCCCCCCCCCCACCCCCCCCCCCCCCCACCCCCCCCCCCCCCCACCCCCCCCCCCCCCCACCCCCCCCCCCCCCCACCCCCCCCCCCCCCCACCCCCCCCCCCCCCCACCCCCCCCCCCCCCCACCCCCCCCCCCCCCCACCCCCCCCCCCCCCCACCCCCCCCCCCCCCCACCCCCCCCCCCCCCCACCCCCCCCCCCCCCCACCCCCCCCCCCCCCCACCCCCCCCCCCCCCCACCCCCCCCCCCCCCCACCCCCCCCCCCCCCCACCCCCCCCCCCCCCCACCCCCCCCCCCCCCCACCCCCCCCCCCCCCCACCCCCCCCCCCCCCCACCCCCCCCCCCCCCCACCCCCCCCCCCCCCCACCCCCCCCCCCCCCCACCCCCCCCCCCCCCCACCCCCCCCCCCCCCCACCCCCCCCCCCCCCCACCCCCCCCCCCCCCCACCCCCCCCCCCCCCCACCCCCCCCCCCCCCCACCCCCCCCCCCCCCCACCCCCCCCCCCCCCCACCCCCCCCCCCCCCCACCCCCCCCCCCCCCCACCCCCCCCCCCCCCCACCCCCCCCCCCCCCCACCCCCCCCCCCCCCCACCCCCCCCCCCCCCCACCCCCCCCCCCCCCCACCCCCCCCCCCCCCCACCCCCCCCCCCCCCCACCCCCCCCCCCCCCCACCCCCCCCCCCCCCCACCCCCCCCCCCCCCCACCCCCCCCCCCCCCCACCCCCCCCCCCCCCCACCCCCCCCCCCCCCCACCCCCCCCCCCCCCCACCCCCCCCCCCCCCCACCCCCCCCCCCCCCCACCCCCCCCCCCCCCCACCCCCCCCCCCCCCCACCCCCCCCCCCCCCCACCCCCCCCCCCCCCCACCCCCCCCCCCCCCCACCCCCCCCCCCCCCCACCCCCCCCCCCCCCCACCCCCCCCCCCCCCCACCCCCCCCCCCCCCCACCCCCCCCCCCCCCCACCCCCCCCCCCCCCCACCCCCCCCCCCCCCCACCCCCCCCCCCCCCCACCCCCCCCCCCCCCCACCCCCCCCCCCCCCCACCCCCCCCCCCCCCCACCCCCCCCCCCCCCCACCCCCCCCCCCCCCCACCCCCCCCCCCCCCCACCCCCCCCCCCCCCCACCCCCCCCCCCCCCCACCCCCCCCCCCCCCCACCCCCCCCCCCCCCCACCCCCCCCCCCCCCCACCCCCCCCCCCCCCCACCCCCCCCCCCCCCCACCCCCCCCCCCCCCCACCCCCCCCCCCCCCCACCCCCCCCCCCCCCCACCCCCCCCCCCCCCCACCCCCCCCCCCCCCCACCCCCCCCCCCCCCCACCCCCCCCCCCCCCCACCCCCCCCCCCCCCCACCCCCCCCCCCCCCCACCCCCCCCCCCCCCCACCCCCCCCCCCCCCCACCCCCCCCCCCCCCCACCCCCCCCCCCCCCCACCCCCCCCCCCCCCCACCCCCCCCCCCCCCCACCCCCCCCCCCCCCCACCCCCCCCCCCCCCCACCCCCCCCCCCCCCCACCCCCCCCCCCCCCCACCCCCCCCCCCCCCCACCCCCCCCCCCCCCCACCCCCCCCCCCCCCCACCCCCCCCCCCCCCCACCCCCCCCCCCCCCCACCCCCCCCCCCCCCCACCCCCCCCCCCCCCCACCCCCCCCCCCCCCCACCCCCCCCCCCCCCCACCCCCCCCCCCCCCCACCCCCCCCCCCCCCCACCCCCCCCCCCCCCCACCCCCCCCCCCCCCCACCCCCCCCCCCCCCCACCCCCCCCCCCCCCCACCCCCCCCCCCCCCCACCCCCCCCCCCCCCCACCCCCCCCCCCCCCCACCCCCCCCCCCCCCCACCCCCCCCCCCCCCCACCCCCCCCCCCCCCCACCCCCCCCCCCCCCCACCCCCCCCCCCCCCCACCCCCCCCCCCCCCCACCCCCCCCCCCCCCCACCCCCCCCCCCCCCCACCCCCCCCCCCCCCCACCCCCCCCCCCCCCCACCCCCCCCCCCCCCCACCCCCCCCCCCCCCCACCCCCCCCCCCCCCCACCCCCCCCCCCCCCCACCCCCCCCCCCCCCCACCCCCCCCCCCCCCCACCCCCCCCCCCCCCCACCCCCCCCCCCCCCCACCCCCCCCCCCCCCCACCCCCCCCCCCCCCCACCCCCCCCCCCCCCCACCCCCCCCCCCCCCCACCCCCCCCCCCCCCCACCCCCCCCCCCCCCCACCCCCCCCCCCCCCCACCCCCCCCCCCCCCCACCCCCCCCCCCCCCCACCCCCCCCCCCCCCCACCCCCCCCCCCCCCCACCCCCCCCCCCCCCCACCCCCCCCCCCCCCCACCCCCCCCCCCCCCCACCCCCCCCCCCCCCCACCCCCCCCCCCCCCCACCCCCCCCCCCCCCCACCCCCCCCCCCCCCCACCCCCCCCCCCCCCCACCCCCCCCCCCCCCCACCCCCCCCCCCCCCCACCCCCCCCCCCCCCCACCCCCCCCCCCCCCCACCCCCCCCCCCCCCCACCCCCCCCCCCCCCCACCCCCCCCCCCCCCCACCCCCCCCCCCCCCCACCCCCCCCCCCCCCCACCCCCCCCCCCCCCCACCCCCCCCCCCCCCCACCCCCCCCCCCCCCCACCCCCCCCCCCCCCCACCCCCCCCCCCCCCCACCCCCCCCCCCCCCCACCCCCCCCCCCCCCCACCCCCCCCCCCCCCCACCCCCCCCCCCCCCCACCCCCCCCCCCCCCCACCCCCCCCCCCCCCCACCCCCCCCCCCCCCCACCCCCCCCCCCCCCCACCCCCCCCCCCCCCCACCCCCCCCCCCCCCCACCCCCCCCCCCCCCCACCCCCCCCCCCCCCCACCCCCCCCCCCCCCCACCCCCCCCCCCCCCCACCCCCCCCCCCCCCCACCCCCCCCCCCCCCCACCCCCCCCCCCCCCCACCCCCCCCCCCCCCCACCCCCCCCCCCCCCCACCCCCCCCCCCCCCCACCCCCCCCCCCCCCCACCCCCCCCCCCCCCCACCCCCCCCCCCCCCCACCCCCCCCCCCCCCCACCCCCCCCCCCCCCCACCCCCCCCCCCCCCCACCCCCCCCCCCCCCCACCCCCCCCCCCCCCCACCCCCCCCCCCCCCCACCCCCCCCCCCCCCCACCCCCCCCCCCCCCCACCCCCCCCCCCCCCCACCCCCCCCCCCCCCCACCCCCCCCCCCCCCCACCCCCCCCCCCCCCCACCCCCCCCCCCCCCCACCCCCCCCCCCCCCCACCCCCCCCCCCCCCCACCCCCCCCCCCCCCCACCCCCCCCCCCCCCCACCCCCCCCCCCCCCCACCCCCCCCCCCCCCCACCCCCCCCCCCCCCCACCCCCCCCCCCCCCCACCCCCCCCCCCCCCCACCCCCCCCCCCCCCCACCCCCCCCCCCCCCCACCCCCCCCCCCCCCCACCCCCCCCCCCCCCCACCCCCCCCCCCCCCCACCCCCCCCCCCCCCCACCCCCCCCCCCCCCCACCCCCCCCCCCCCCCACCCCCCCCCCCCCCCACCCCCCCCCCCCCCCACCCCCCCCCCCCCCCACCCCCCCCCCCCCCCACCCCCCCCCCCCCCCACCCCCCCCCCCCCCCACCCCCCCCCCCCCCCACCCCCCCCCCCCCCCACCCCCCCCCCCCCCCACCCCCCCCCCCCCCCACCCCCCCCCCCCCCCACCCCCCCCCCCCCCCACCCCCCCCCCCCCCCACCCCCCCCCCCCCCCACCCCCCCCCCCCCCCACCCCCCCCCCCCCCCACCCCCCCCCCCCCCCACCCCCCCCCCCCCCCACCCCCCCCCCCCCCCACCCCCCCCCCCCCCCACCCCCCCCCCCCCCCACCCCCCCCCCCCCCCACCCCCCCCCCCCCCCACCCCCCCCCCCCCCCACCCCCCCCCCCCCCCACCCCCCCCCCCCCCCACCCCCCCCCCCCCCCACCCCCCCCCCCCCCCACCCCCCCCCCCCCCCACCCCCCCCCCCCCCCACCCCCCCCCCCCCCCACCCCCCCCCCCCCCCACCCCCCCCCCCCCCCACCCCCCCCCCCCCCCACCCCCCCCCCCCCCCACCCCCCCCCCCCCCCACCCCCCCCCCCCCCCACCCCCCCCCCCCCCCACCCCCCCCCCCCCCCACCCCCCCCCCCCCCCACCCCCCCCCCCCCCCACCCCCCCCCCCCCCCACCCCCCCCCCCCCCCACCCCCCCCCCCCCCCACCCCCCCCCCCCCCCACCCCCCCCCCCCCCCACCCCCCCCCCCCCCCACCCCCCCCCCCCCCCACCCCCCCCCCCCCCCACCCCCCCCCCCCCCCACCCCCCCCCCCCCCCACCCCCCCCCCCCCCCACCCCCCCCCCCCCCCACCCCCCCCCCCCCCCACCCCCCCCCCCCCCCACCCCCCCCCCCCCCCACCCCCCCCCCCCCCCACCCCCCCCCCCCCCCACCCCCCCCCCCCCCCACCCCCCCCCCCCCCCACCCCCCCCCCCCCCCACCCCCCCCCCCCCCCACCCCCCCCCCCCCCCACCCCCCCCCCCCCCCACCCCCCCCCCCCCCCACCCCCCCCCCCCCCCACCCCCCCCCCCCCCCACCCCCCCCCCCCCCCACCCCCCCCCCCCCCCACCCCCCCCCCCCCCCACCCCCCCCCCCCCCCACCCCCCCCCCCCCCCACCCCCCCCCCCCCCCACCCCCCCCCCCCCCCACCCCCCCCCCCCCCCACCCCCCCCCCCCCCCACCCCCCCCCCCCCCCACCCCCCCCCCCCCCCACCCCCCCCCCCCCCCACCCCCCCCCCCCCCCACCCCCCCCCCCCCCCACCCCCCCCCCCCCCCACCCCCCCCCCCCCCCACCCCCCCCCCCCCCCACCCCCCCCCCCCCCCACCCCCCCCCCCCCCCACCCCCCCCCCCCCCCACCCCCCCCCCCCCCCACCCCCCCCCCCCCCCACCCCCCCCCCCCCCCACCCCCCCCCCCCCCCACCCCCCCCCCCCCCCACCCCCCCCCCCCCCCACCCCCCCCCCCCCCCACCCCCCCCCCCCCCCACCCCCCCCCCCCCCCACCCCCCCCCCCCCCCACCCCCCCCCCCCCCCACCCCCCCCCCCCCCCACCCCCCCCCCCCCCCACCCCCCCCCCCCCCCACCCCCCCCCCCCCCCACCCCCCCCCCCCCCCACCCCCCCCCCCCCCCACCCCCCCCCCCCCCCACCCCCCCCCCCCCCCACCCCCCCCCCCCCCCACCCCCCCCCCCCCCCACCCCCCCCCCCCCCCACCCCCCCCCCCCCCCACCCCCCCCCCCCCCCACCCCCCCCCCCCCCCACCCCCCCCCCCCCCCACCCCCCCCCCCCCCCACCCCCCCCCCCCCCCACCCCCCCCCCCCCCCACCCCCCCCCCCCCCCACCCCCCCCCCCCCCCACCCCCCCCCCCCCCCACCCCCCCCCCCCCCCACCCCCCCCCCCCCCCACCCCCCCCCCCCCCCACCCCCCCCCCCCCCCACCCCCCCCCCCCCCCACCCCCCCCCCCCCCCACCCCCCCCCCCCCCCACCCCCCCCCCCCCCCACCCCCCCCCCCCCCCACCCCCCCCCCCCCCCACCCCCCCCCCCCCCCACCCCCCCCCCCCCCCACCCCCCCCCCCCCCCACCCCCCCCCCCCCCCACCCCCCCCCCCCCCCACCCCCCCCCCCCCCCACCCCCCCCCCCCCCCACCCCCCCCCCCCCCCACCCCCCCCCCCCCCCACCCCCCCCCCCCCCCACCCCCCCCCCCCCCCACCCCCCCCCCCCCCCACCCCCCCCCCCCCCCACCCCCCCCCCCCCCCACCCCCCCCCCCCCCCACCCCCCCCCCCCCCCACCCCCCCCCCCCCCCACCCCCCCCCCCCCCCACCCCCCCCCCCCCCCACCCCCCCCCCCCCCCACCCCCCCCCCCCCCCACCCCCCCCCCCCCCCACCCCCCCCCCCCCCCACCCCCCCCCCCCCCCACCCCCCCCCCCCCCCACCCCCCCCCCCCCCCACCCCCCCCCCCCCCCACCCCCCCCCCCCCCCACCCCCCCCCCCCCCCACCCCCCCCCCCCCCCACCCCCCCCCCCCCCCACCCCCCCCCCCCCCCACCCCCCCCCCCCCCCACCCCCCCCCCCCCCCACCCCCCCCCCCCCCCACCCCCCCCCCCCCCCACCCCCCCCCCCCCCCACCCCCCCCCCCCCCCACCCCCCCCCCCCCCCACCCCCCCCCCCCCCCACCCCCCCCCCCCCCCACCCCCCCCCCCCCCCACCCCCCCCCCCCCCCACCCCCCCCCCCCCCCACCCCCCCCCCCCCCCACCCCCCCCCCCCCCCACCCCCCCCCCCCCCCACCCCCCCCCCCCCCCACCCCCCCCCCCCCCCACCCCCCCCCCCCCCCACCCCCCCCCCCCCCCACCCCCCCCCCCCCCCACCCCCCCCCCCCCCCACCCCCCCCCCCCCCCACCCCCCCCCCCCCCCACCCCCCCCCCCCCCCACCCCCCCCCCCCCCCACCCCCCCCCCCCCCCACCCCCCCCCCCCCCCACCCCCCCCCCCCCCCACCCCCCCCCCCCCCCACCCCCCCCCCCCCCCACCCCCCCCCCCCCCCACCCCCCCCCCCCCCCACCCCCCCCCCCCCCCACCCCCCCCCCCCCCCACCCCCCCCCCCCCCCACCCCCCCCCCCCCCCACCCCCCCCCCCCCCCACCCCCCCCCCCCCCCACCCCCCCCCCCCCCCACCCCCCCCCCCCCCCACCCCCCCCCCCCCCCACCCCCCCCCCCCCCCACCCCCCCCCCCCCCCACCCCCCCCCCCCCCCACCCCCCCCCCCCCCCACCCCCCCCCCCCCCCACCCCCCCCCCCCCCCACCCCCCCCCCCCCCCACCCCCCCCCCCCCCCACCCCCCCCCCCCCCCACCCCCCCCCCCCCCCACCCCCCCCCCCCCCCACCCCCCCCCCCCCCCACCCCCCCCCCCCCCCACCCCCCCCCCCCCCCACCCCCCCCCCCCCCCACCCCCCCCCCCCCCCACCCCCCCCCCCCCCCACCCCCCCCCCCCCCCACCCCCCCCCCCCCCCACCCCCCCCCCCCCCCACCCCCCCCCCCCCCCACCCCCCCCCCCCCCCACCCCCCCCCCCCCCCACCCCCCCCCCCCCCCACCCCCCCCCCCCCCCACCCCCCCCCCCCCCCACCCCCCCCCCCCCCCACCCCCCCCCCCCCCCACCCCCCCCCCCCCCCACCCCCCCCCCCCCCCACCCCCCCCCCCCCCCACCCCCCCCCCCCCCCACCCCCCCCCCCCCCCACCCCCCCCCCCCCCCACCCCCCCCCCCCCCCACCCCCCCCCCCCCCCACCCCCCCCCCCCCCCACCCCCCCCCCCCCCCACCCCCCCCCCCCCCCACCCCCCCCCCCCCCCACCCCCCCCCCCCCCCACCCCCCCCCCCCCCCACCCCCCCCCCCCCCCACCCCCCCCCCCCCCCACCCCCCCCCCCCCCCACCCCCCCCCCCCCCCACCCCCCCCCCCCCCCACCCCCCCCCCCCCCCACCCCCCCCCCCCCCCACCCCCCCCCCCCCCCACCCCCCCCCCCCCCCACCCCCCCCCCCCCCCACCCCCCCCCCCCCCCACCCCCCCCCCCCCCCACCCCCCCCCCCCCCCACCCCCCCCCCCCCCCACCCCCCCCCCCCCCCACCCCCCCCCCCCCCCACCCCCCCCCCCCCCCACCCCCCCCCCCCCCCACCCCCCCCCCCCCCCACCCCCCCCCCCCCCCACCCCCCCCCCCCCCCACCCCCCCCCCCCCCCACCCCCCCCCCCCCCCACCCCCCCCCCCCCCCACCCCCCCCCCCCCCCACCCCCCCCCCCCCCCACCCCCCCCCCCCCCCACCCCCCCCCCCCCCCACCCCCCCCCCCCCCCACCCCCCCCCCCCCCCACCCCCCCCCCCCCCCACCCCCCCCCCCCCCCACCCCCCCCCCCCCCCACCCCCCCCCCCCCCCACCCCCCCCCCCCCCCACCCCCCCCCCCCCCCACCCCCCCCCCCCCCCACCCCCCCCCCCCCCCACCCCCCCCCCCCCCCACCCCCCCCCCCCCCCACCCCCCCCCCCCCCCACCCCCCCCCCCCCCCACCCCCCCCCCCCCCCACCCCCCCCCCCCCCCACCCCCCCCCCCCCCCACCCCCCCCCCCCCCCACCCCCCCCCCCCCCCACCCCCCCCCCCCCCCACCCCCCCCCCCCCCCACCCCCCCCCCCCCCCACCCCCCCCCCCCCCCACCCCCCCCCCCCCCCACCCCCCCCCCCCCCCACCCCCCCCCCCCCCCACCCCCCCCCCCCCCCACCCCCCCCCCCCCCCACCCCCCCCCCCCCCCACCCCCCCCCCCCCCCACCCCCCCCCCCCCCCACCCCCCCCCCCCCCCACCCCCCCCCCCCCCCACCCCCCCCCCCCCCCACCCCCCCCCCCCCCCACCCCCCCCCCCCCCCACCCCCCCCCCCCCCCACCCCCCCCCCCCCCCACCCCCCCCCCCCCCCACCCCCCCCCCCCCCCACCCCCCCCCCCCCCCACCCCCCCCCCCCCCCACCCCCCCCCCCCCCCACCCCCCCCCCCCCCCACCCCCCCCCCCCCCCACCCCCCCCCCCCCCCACCCCCCCCCCCCCCCACCCCCCCCCCCCCCCACCCCCCCCCCCCCCCACCCCCCCCCCCCCCCACCCCCCCCCCCCCCCACCCCCCCCCCCCCCCACCCCCCCCCCCCCCCACCCCCCCCCCCCCCCACCCCCCCCCCCCCCCACCCCCCCCCCCCCCCACCCCCCCCCCCCCCCACCCCCCCCCCCCCCCACCCCCCCCCCCCCCCACCCCCCCCCCCCCCCACCCCCCCCCCCCCCCACCCCCCCCCCCCCCCACCCCCCCCCCCCCCCACCCCCCCCCCCCCCCACCCCCCCCCCCCCCCACCCCCCCCCCCCCCCACCCCCCCCCCCCCCCACCCCCCCCCCCCCCCACCCCCCCCCCCCCCCACCCCCCCCCCCCCCCACCCCCCCCCCCCCCCACCCCCCCCCCCCCCCACCCCCCCCCCCCCCCACCCCCCCCCCCCCCCACCCCCCCCCCCCCCCACCCCCCCCCCCCCCCACCCCCCCCCCCCCCCACCCCCCCCCCCCCCCACCCCCCCCCCCCCCCACCCCCCCCCCCCCCCACCCCCCCCCCCCCCCACCCCCCCCCCCCCCCACCCCCCCCCCCCCCCACCCCCCCCCCCCCCCACCCCCCCCCCCCCCCACCCCCCCCCCCCCCCACCCCCCCCCCCCCCCACCCCCCCCCCCCCCCACCCCCCCCCCCCCCCACCCCCCCCCCCCCCCACCCCCCCCCCCCCCCACCCCCCCCCCCCCCCACCCCCCCCCCCCCCCACCCCCCCCCCCCCCCACCCCCCCCCCCCCCCACCCCCCCCCCCCCCCACCCCCCCCCCCCCCCACCCCCCCCCCCCCCCACCCCCCCCCCCCCCCACCCCCCCCCCCCCCCACCCCCCCCCCCCCCCACCCCCCCCCCCCCCCACCCCCCCCCCCCCCCACCCCCCCCCCCCCCCACCCCCCCCCCCCCCCACCCCCCCCCCCCCCCACCCCCCCCCCCCCCCACCCCCCCCCCCCCCCACCCCCCCCCCCCCCCACCCCCCCCCCCCCCCACCCCCCCCCCCCCCCACCCCCCCCCCCCCCCACCCCCCCCCCCCCCCACCCCCCCCCCCCCCCACCCCCCCCCCCCCCCACCCCCCCCCCCCCCCACCCCCCCCCCCCCCCACCCCCCCCCCCCCCCACCCCCCCCCCCCCCCACCCCCCCCCCCCCCCACCCCCCCCCCCCCCCACCCCCCCCCCCCCCCACCCCCCCCCCCCCCCACCCCCCCCCCCCCCCACCCCCCCCCCCCCCCACCCCCCCCCCCCCCCACCCCCCCCCCCCCCCACCCCCCCCCCCCCCCACCCCCCCCCCCCCCCACCCCCCCCCCCCCCCACCCCCCCCCCCCCCCACCCCCCCCCCCCCCCACCCCCCCCCCCCCCCACCCCCCCCCCCCCCCACCCCCCCCCCCCCCCACCCCCCCCCCCCCCCACCCCCCCCCCCCCCCACCCCCCCCCCCCCCCACCCCCCCCCCCCCCCACCCCCCCCCCCCCCCACCCCCCCCCCCCCCCACCCCCCCCCCCCCCCACCCCCCCCCCCCCCCACCCCCCCCCCCCCCCACCCCCCCCCCCCCCCACCCCCCCCCCCCCCCACCCCCCCCCCCCCCCACCCCCCCCCCCCCCCACCCCCCCCCCCCCCCACCCCCCCCCCCCCCCACCCCCCCCCCCCCCCACCCCCCCCCCCCCCCACCCCCCCCCCCCCCCACCCCCCCCCCCCCCCACCCCCCCCCCCCCCCACCCCCCCCCCCCCCCACCCCCCCCCCCCCCCACCCCCCCCCCCCCCCACCCCCCCCCCCCCCCACCCCCCCCCCCCCCCACCCCCCCCCCCCCCCACCCCCCCCCCCCCCCACCCCCCCCCCCCCCCACCCCCCCCCCCCCCCACCCCCCCCCCCCCCCACCCCCCCCCCCCCCCACCCCCCCCCCCCCCCACCCCCCCCCCCCCCCACCCCCCCCCCCCCCCACCCCCCCCCCCCCCCACCCCCCCCCCCCCCCACCCCCCCCCCCCCCCACCCCCCCCCCCCCCCACCCCCCCCCCCCCCCACCCCCCCCCCCCCCCACCCCCCCCCCCCCCCACCCCCCCCCCCCCCCACCCCCCCCCCCCCCCACCCCCCCCCCCCCCCACCCCCCCCCCCCCCCACCCCCCCCCCCCCCCACCCCCCCCCCCCCCCACCCCCCCCCCCCCCCACCCCCCCCCCCCCCCACCCCCCCCCCCCCCCACCCCCCCCCCCCCCCACCCCCCCCCCCCCCCACCCCCCCCCCCCCCCACCCCCCCCCCCCCCCACCCCCCCCCCCCCCCACCCCCCCCCCCCCCCACCCCCCCCCCCCCCCACCCCCCCCCCCCCCCACCCCCCCCCCCCCCCACCCCCCCCCCCCCCCACCCCCCCCCCCCCCCACCCCCCCCCCCCCCCACCCCCCCCCCCCCCCACCCCCCCCCCCCCCCACCCCCCCCCCCCCCCACCCCCCCCCCCCCCCACCCCCCCCCCCCCCCACCCCCCCCCCCCCCCACCCCCCCCCCCCCCCACCCCCCCCCCCCCCCACCCCCCCCCCCCCCCACCCCCCCCCCCCCCCACCCCCCCCCCCCCCCACCCCCCCCCCCCCCCACCCCCCCCCCCCCCCACCCCCCCCCCCCCCCACCCCCCCCCCCCCCCACCCCCCCCCCCCCCCACCCCCCCCCCCCCCCACCCCCCCCCCCCCCCACCCCCCCCCCCCCCCACCCCCCCCCCCCCCCACCCCCCCCCCCCCCCACCCCCCCCCCCCCCCACCCCCCCCCCCCCCCACCCCCCCCCCCCCCCACCCCCCCCCCCCCCCACCCCCCCCCCCCCCCACCCCCCCCCCCCCCCACCCCCCCCCCCCCCCACCCCCCCCCCCCCCCACCCCCCCCCCCCCCCACCCCCCCCCCCCCCCACCCCCCCCCCCCCCCACCCCCCCCCCCCCCCACCCCCCCCCCCCCCCACCCCCCCCCCCCCCCACCCCCCCCCCCCCCCACCCCCCCCCCCCCCCACCCCCCCCCCCCCCCACCCCCCCCCCCCCCCACCCCCCCCCCCCCCCACCCCCCCCCCCCCCCACCCCCCCCCCCCCCCACCCCCCCCCCCCCCCACCCCCCCCCCCCCCCACCCCCCCCCCCCCCCACCCCCCCCCCCCCCCACCCCCCCCCCCCCCCACCCCCCCCCCCCCCCACCCCCCCCCCCCCCCACCCCCCCCCCCCCCCACCCCCCCCCCCCCCCACCCCCCCCCCCCCCCACCCCCCCCCCCCCCCACCCCCCCCCCCCCCCACCCCCCCCCCCCCCCACCCCCCCCCCCCCCCACCCCCCCCCCCCCCCACCCCCCCCCCCCCCCACCCCCCCCCCCCCCCACCCCCCCCCCCCCCCACCCCCCCCCCCCCCCACCCCCCCCCCCCCCCACCCCCCCCCCCCCCCACCCCCCCCCCCCCCCACCCCCCCCCCCCCCCACCCCCCCCCCCCCCCACCCCCCCCCCCCCCCACCCCCCCCCCCCCCCACCCCCCCCCCCCCCCACCCCCCCCCCCCCCCACCCCCCCCCCCCCCCACCCCCCCCCCCCCCCACCCCCCCCCCCCCCCACCCCCCCCCCCCCCCACCCCCCCCCCCCCCCACCCCCCCCCCCCCCCACCCCCCCCCCCCCCCACCCCCCCCCCCCCCCACCCCCCCCCCCCCCCACCCCCCCCCCCCCCCACCCCCCCCCCCCCCCACCCCCCCCCCCCCCCACCCCCCCCCCCCCCCACCCCCCCCCCCCCCCACCCCCCCCCCCCCCCACCCCCCCCCCCCCCCACCCCCCCCCCCCCCCACCCCCCCCCCCCCCCACCCCCCCCCCCCCCCACCCCCCCCCCCCCCCACCCCCCCCCCCCCCCACCCCCCCCCCCCCCCACCCCCCCCCCCCCCCACCCCCCCCCCCCCCCACCCCCCCCCCCCCCCACCCCCCCCCCCCCCCACCCCCCCCCCCCCCCACCCCCCCCCCCCCCCACCCCCCCCCCCCCCCACCCCCCCCCCCCCCCACCCCCCCCCCCCCCCACCCCCCCCCCCCCCCACCCCCCCCCCCCCCCACCCCCCCCCCCCCCCACCCCCCCCCCCCCCCACCCCCCCCCCCCCCCACCCCCCCCCCCCCCCACCCCCCCCCCCCCCCACCCCCCCCCCCCCCCACCCCCCCCCCCCCCCACCCCCCCCCCCCCCCACCCCCCCCCCCCCCCACCCCCCCCCCCCCCCACCCCCCCCCCCCCCCACCCCCCCCCCCCCCCACCCCCCCCCCCCCCCACCCCCCCCCCCCCCCACCCCCCCCCCCCCCCACCCCCCCCCCCCCCCACCCCCCCCCCCCCCCACCCCCCCCCCCCCCCACCCCCCCCCCCCCCCACCCCCCCCCCCCCCCACCCCCCCCCCCCCCCACCCCCCCCCCCCCCCACCCCCCCCCCCCCCCACCCCCCCCCCCCCCCACCCCCCCCCCCCCCCACCCCCCCCCCCCCCCACCCCCCCCCCCCCCCACCCCCCCCCCCCCCCACCCCCCCCCCCCCCCACCCCCCCCCCCCCCCACCCCCCCCCCCCCCCACCCCCCCCCCCCCCCACCCCCCCCCCCCCCCACCCCCCCCCCCCCCCACCCCCCCCCCCCCCCACCCCCCCCCCCCCCCACCCCCCCCCCCCCCCACCCCCCCCCCCCCCCACCCCCCCCCCCCCCCACCCCCCCCCCCCCCCACCCCCCCCCCCCCCCACCCCCCCCCCCCCCCACCCCCCCCCCCCCCCACCCCCCCCCCCCCCCACCCCCCCCCCCCCCCACCCCCCCCCCCCCCCACCCCCCCCCCCCCCCACCCCCCCCCCCCCCCACCCCCCCCCCCCCCCACCCCCCCCCCCCCCCACCCCCCCCCCCCCCCACCCCCCCCCCCCCCCACCCCCCCCCCCCCCCACCCCCCCCCCCCCCCACCCCCCCCCCCCCCCACCCCCCCCCCCCCCCACCCCCCCCCCCCCCCACCCCCCCCCCCCCCCACCCCCCCCCCCCCCC
The DNA here is from genome assembly GCF_021028975.2 of Sphaerodactylus townsendi. Classification (NCBI taxonomy): domain Eukaryota; kingdom Metazoa; phylum Chordata; class Lepidosauria; order Squamata; family Sphaerodactylidae; genus Sphaerodactylus; species Sphaerodactylus townsendi. The sequence continues at coordinate 87,854,802 of NC_059434.1, read as the reverse complement.
ACCCCCCCCCCCCCCCACCCCCCCCCCCCCCCACCCCCCCCCCCCCCCACCCCCCCCCCCCCCCACCCCCCCCCCCCCCCACCCCCCCCCCCCCCCACCCCCCCCCCCCCCCACCCCCCCCCCCCCCCACCCCCCCCCCCCCCCACCCCCCCCCCCCCCCACCCCCCCCCCCCCCCACCCCCCCCCCCCCCCACCCCCCCCCCCCCCCACCCCCCCCCCCCCCCACCCCCCCCCCCCCCCACCCCCCCCCCCCCCCACCCCCCCCCCCCCCCACCCCCCCCCCCCCCCACCCCCCCCCCCCCCCACCCCCCCCCCCCCCCACCCCCCCCCCCCCCCACCCCCCCCCCCCCCCACCCCCCCCCCCCCCCACCCCCCCCCCCCCCCACCCCCCCCCCCCCCCACCCCCCCCCCCCCCCACCCCCCCCCCCCCCCACCCCCCCCCCCCCCCACCCCCCCCCCCCCCCACCCCCCCCCCCCCCCACCCCCCCCCCCCCCCACCCCCCCCCCCCCCCACCCCCCCCCCCCCCCACCCCCCCCCCCCCCCACCCCCCCCCCCCCCCACCCCCCCCCCCCCCCACCCCCCCCCCCCCCCACCCCCCCCCCCCCCCACCCCCCCCCCCCCCCACCCCCCCCCCCCCCCACCCCCCCCCCCCCCCACCCCCCCCCCCCCCCACCCCCCCCCCCCCCCACCCCCCCCCCCCCCCACCCCCCCCCCCCCCCACCCCCCCCCCCCCCCACCCCCCCCCCCCCCCACCCCCCCCCCCCCCCACCCCCCCCCCCCCCCACCCCCCCCCCCCCCCACCCCCCCCCCCCCCCACCCCCCCCCCCCCCCACCCCCCCCCCCCCCCACCCCCCCCCCCCCCCACCCCCCCCCCCCCCCACCCCCCCCCCCCCCCACCCCCCCCCCCCCCCACCCCCCCCCCCCCCCACCCCCCCCCCCCCCCACCCCCCCCCCCCCCCACCCCCCCCCCCCCCCACCCCCCCCCCCCCCCACCCCCCCCCCCCCCCACCCCCCCCCCCCCCCACCCCCCCCCCCCCCCACCCCCCCCCCCCCCCACCCCCCCCCCCCCCCACCCCCCCCCCCCCCCACCCCCCCCCCCCCCCACCCCCCCCCCCCCCCACCCCCCCCCCCCCCCACCCCCCCCCCCCCCCACCCCCCCCCCCCCCCACCCCCCCCCCCCCCCACCCCCCCCCCCCCCCACCCCCCCCCCCCCCCACCCCCCCCCCCCCCCACCCCCCCCCCCCCCCACCCCCCCCCCCCCCCACCCCCCCCCCCCCCCACCCCCCCCCCCCCCCACCCCCCCCCCCCCCCACCCCCCCCCCCCCCCACCCCCCCCCCCCCCCACCCCCCCCCCCCCCCACCCCCCCCCCCCCCCACCCCCCCCCCCCCCCACCCCCCCCCCCCCCCACCCCCCCCCCCCCCCACCCCCCCCCCCCCCCACCCCCCCCCCCCCCCACCCCCCCCCCCCCCCACCCCCCCCCCCCCCCACCCCCCCCCCCCCCCACCCCCCCCCCCCCCCACCCCCCCCCCCCCCCACCCCCCCCCCCCCCCACCCCCCCCCCCCCCCACCCCCCCCCCCCCCCACCCCCCCCCCCCCCCACCCCCCCCCCCCCCCACCCCCCCCCCCCCCCACCCCCCCCCCCCCCCACCCCCCCCCCCCCCCACCCCCCCCCCCCCCCACCCCCCCCCCCCCCTCCACCCCCCCCCCCCCCACCCCCCCCCCCACCCCCACCCCCCCCCCACCCCCTCCCCCCCCCGCCCACCCCAACCACCCCCCCCCCCCCCCCCCCCCGCACCCCCCCCCCCCCCCACACTCTCCAGATGTTCAGGAACTACAATTCCCATCAGCCTCTGTCAGGTAGGGGCTGATGGGAATTGTAGTTCCTGAACATCTGGAGAGCCGCAGGTTCCCTACCCCTGCACTAAAGCCCTCAACAGCTTGAGGCCCACCTGTCTTTGAGGATAACTGCCTCTTCCCAAGCGAACCTGGCCGACTATTGGGGTCATCTTTGGGAGTCCTGCTTCAGATGCTCATCTCTCGTGGCCAGCTGAGAAAGGAGTTTCTTGGTGGCAGCATCAAAACTGTGGGGTTCACTTTCTTAATTTGCCTGGACTTGGGTTTGTTTTCTGAGCACCTTGATGATGAACCGTGGCAATTTATCAGCCCGTTTTCATCCGACCCTTCCTCCAGGGCCCTCTTTACATGAGCTTTAAGGAGCTTAGCCCGAGACAGAGGAGTGACTGGTAAACCTCATGGCAGAGTGGGGATTTGAACCTCCGTTTCTCAGAGCTTAGTCCCCATTCTCACCTGCATGTTTGAGCGGTGGCGTACGGCCCTAGGGACAGGGGGTACCCTCTGTCCCTGGGCGCCACTAATCTGGTCACATGGGGCACAAAATCTTCCCCCCCATGTGACCAGGAAGATGGCAAGGCAGCAGGAAGTCCTGGGCGGGGCCAAGGAAACCCGAGGATGTGGGCGGGGCCAAGGAAACCCGAGGATACCATCCCCCAAGCCTTGCTCCCGGCTCCCGGCTCCCGGCTCCCGGCTCCCGGCTCCCGGCTCTCAGTCGGCAGCTGGCAGCCTTCTGCCCTCCCCTCTGGGGAGAGCAGAAGCAACTGAGACTCCGTCCTCGTCTCCTTTGCTTTGCACCTGGTAGACCACTGCAAGTAGAAGAGTGCTGGACTAGATGGACTCTGGTCTTATCCAGCAGGCTTGTTCTGATGTTCTTATAAGCATCGGGGCGGGGGCGGGTGGGGCCACCCCAGAGCCCTGCCCCCTTGAGTAAAGTGGGGGGTGTGCCCAGAGAATGACTGTCTCCAGGCGCCATTTTCCCACGATATGCCTCTATGAGAGCTCTGCAGGATCATACCGGAAACCCATTTCTGCCTGACTCTGAGTTCCATCTGGATAGTGTGCAGCAGCCTCAAAGGCGAAAGCCATCTCTGTTCTTTGCTCCCATGTCTGACCCCAAAAACATGCCTCGAAACACAGATTCCATCTAGCTGCTATGGCTAATAAATACTGAAATGCCACCATGACGAATCTTCTGAAGGGAAGAATGCTGCCCTTGGAGGGCTTTCCAGCTTTCCAGACCGACACCACCCTCCCACTCGAAAACACTGCACAATATTGCAGGAACAGGCCAGCAAGGGGGACCCTCTGACTCTCCCCCACCCTGTAGCCAGGGGTGTTAATTTCCTCGAGTGAACTGGTGACTTGGTGCATGCAAACGGCAGGCAAAGCCTGAAGCAGCACAGAAGGGGAGCCGGGGGTAGGGTGGGGGCTGAAAGTGAGCAGGCCTGGGTCTGTGCAAAACCAGCGCATTCCTGGAGAGAACTGGGCCGTTCATGCGGCATATTTCTGGTTTACCACACAGCTCTGGGAGGCCCCCGCCAACGAGTGCTTTGTCAAGGCGCCCACTTCAATCATTTATTTTTTGGTCCCTGTGACTCAAGACGCCGGGCATTCCCGGCTCTCATTAAATCTCCGGCTCAGGCCCGGTCCCTCGACAAAAGTCAACAAGAACAACAAGATGCGGCTGGGTTTAATTTTGCCCCTGAATCATCTCCGATCCCTGGTGGATTTTTGCAATTGGAAACGGCTTGGCTGGCTCTTTGCTTCACCCCTGAATCACTCCTGTGCGGTTCCTGTGCCTCTGCCCGCCCTCCCCAGGCTGGTCCAGATCCAGCGCCCTTTGCAAGAACTCTCTCCGCTGCTCCCGCAGATGATGATGATGTGAGAAAATTGCTCCTTCAGTGCAGAACAGAAAAGAAGGGCAAATAAACCTTTACTTTTTCCCCACAGGGGAAGAGCATCCGGTGCAAATTCACAGACTTGGAGGGAGGAAAAATCCCTTCCATTTGGCCCGATGCTGCGCTAAGCCAGGTCTTTGGATCACTGTGAGTAATTTGTTCCCTTTCCAGAAGATTGACGATTCCCTGTGCTCGGACCTGACCTTCGTGGATAACTGGGCTAGCTTCCTTCTCACATTCGTTTCCTGGCAAACAGGGGCATGATTCACATGCACTGATCATATGCCCCCAATTGGAGAATTTTTTTTTTTTTGCCCAGGTCATTTTGTAGTAGTAGCCTAAGACATTTGAGTACGGTAGTAGCCAGTAAGTAACCTCTTCTCCATGCATCTGTCTAACCCAGGGGTAGGGAACCTTTAACACTCAAAGAGCCATTTGGACCCGTTTTCCACAAGAAAAGAAAACACTTGGAGCCACAAATAATTTTTGAAATTTAAAATAAAGATAACACTATATATATAGGGGTTTTTTTTACCTTTTACTCCGCTCATTCTGAGAAGTGCATGGATGCGCCCGCCCTGCTGCCTACAGGGTGGGCAAGGATGGGGCTGGTGGCTCGGCTCGTGGAGCCACAGTGCAAGGGCAGAAGAGCCGCATGCGACTCTCGAGCCGCAGGTTCCCTACCCCTGGTCTAACCCCTCTTTTTATGGCCATCTATGCCTGTGGTCATTACCATATCCCTGGGCAGTGAATTCCACATTGTAATCACTCATTGGATAAACAGTGGCAGTAGCCATTGGACACAGGGGAAAATTTATTTAATTTAGTTCCCTTATGGTCCACCTTTCTCCATCAGGCAATATAAGACATCCAATAACCAATGAATCAGGACTAAGATTACAGAACCAGGCAACAATGTAACCCCCCCCCCCATTGTTTAAAGCATGACATCCCATAATACAGAGAGTAGATTATAAAGGTGGAAGATAATGTAGCAAAAGAAAGTCTGCACATACAGTGAACATGGGAATAGACTGCAGCCGTCTCCCCTCACACTCCTGGTGTCCTTTGGAGCAGAGGTGGGATCCAGCAGGTTCTCACAGGTTCCCGAGAGTAGGTTACTCATTATTTGTGTGTGCCGAGAGGGGGTTACTAATTGGTGATTTTGCCACGTGAGTTTTGCCTTAGTTACGCCCCTCCTCTCAGCAGTAGCGTGCAGAACTTGAAGCAGTCTAGCAGGAGGTGCACCGGCGTGTTTGGCAGCCTGCGCCTGCGTGCATTCGTTTCCCGCCCAAGGACCGGTGCAGTGGCTGCGTCCTTGCCACAGCCCCGCCCAGGAATACCCCACCCCCGGAATGCCCGGCGACACCCCATCGTGCCCCAGCCAGCCCCATTGGCACTACACCACAGTTTGAATCCCATCACCATGGGAACCTGTTACTAAAATGTTTGGATCCCACCACTGCTTTGGAGGCTTCCCATCCACCCAAATTCTCGCCAAGGCCAGCCATGCTTAGTGTCTGAGATCTGACAAGGTCAGGCTAGCCTGGACTATCCTACATGGTTAAAAATGCCCCCATGAACATTTTTGTTTTGCATGTGCTATGAAATGATAATAGGTGGGGGGAGGGGCAGCAGCATTCCTGATCTTCCGATTCCTCCCGGTGGGATGATGCGCATAAACAGGACTAAAGCCAGTTTTACATATTTCCAAGGCGGCACTTGGGGACGGCTCTGCTCAGTGGTGCAAAGTTCATGTGGCAGAAGAAAGAAGGAGGGGAGGTCTGGTATGCAGGGTCGAAGTTGGGTTGTCAGCACTGCAGCTACAACCTCTGGGAGCTTTGGGAGCCAGATATTGGGAAGGGGAGAAACCAGAGGTGGCACTGGAGTGTTTTTAGTACCATGCCCAGACTTCTGGGTTATCACCTGTACGTGATATCACCATGTTTTCCAATAGCCCAGCATTTCCTCAATCTTTATGATCTTTACCATAGAGATGGGGGAAATCCTAGAGCGTCATGGACATCATGTCATCATCTTTGGGTGATAACATATGCCATTTACACACTCGTGGCCTCCTTCATATTGAATTTACATTCCCTTTAGGTTTGATTCTCTGTTACGCACACGTTCCTCTCTCTTCAGATCAGAGAATCCTCACAGTTTTGAAGCAAACCACTGCGGGGTAAGTAGTGCATGCATAAATGGCCACAGTGTTTGCACTGTTGTCCCCCTGTCAATTTTTCTCCCACTACCTGAAAATGAAGTGTGCCATCGTGGGGAATGGCAGTGAGGAGTTGCCCACCACAGGCAGGCAACCGGAATGCCCGGTTCAAGACCACGACTGGCTTTGTGGGCAATGACCAATATACCAAATTGGAGAACAAAATTATTTCTCCTCCAGGCTTTTAAAAATGAGGCACACGGCAAAAAGGAACCAAGAATGCTGGCTGATGGCCATTAAGAACAAGTGTCTCTTTGAATGTGTGTCCGACATCTCCGTATCGTATGCCTAAAACAGCATAACTCTACCGTCCCAATTTTTACTTCTGGCTTGGTGGGGGTGGGGGAGACCTCTGATGGTAATGGGTATCAGAGGCTCATTCCGCACATGCAGAATAATGCACTTTCAAACTGCTTTCAGTGCTCTTTGAAGCTGTGCGGAATGGCAAAATCCACTTGCAAACAGTTGTGAAAGTGGTTTGAAAATGCATTATTTTGCGTGTGCGGAAGGGGCCAGAGGGAGGGGGGTAGTGGACTAAAGATTTAAGGACAAGGCCTTTCTAGGTGGTATATTACACCAAAAGAGATAGAAAAAGCAAGCAAAGATTATAATAGTAAATGTTGGAAATATCAAAATACCAATGCAACATTTTATCACATGTGGCAGACATGTAAGGAAGCAAGAAAATATAGAATAATGATTCACTGTGAGCTGCAGAAGATATTCAGAATCAAATTAGTATTAGACCTGGAAAGTATGTAATTAAATATGTTGCCATGCAATGTACCAAAAAGATACAATGGACTATTTAAATATATGGTTACTGCTGCCAGAGCGGTATATGCCTCAAAGAGGAAAGCAGTCAAAATTCCTGACTTGAACAAATGGATATAAACTAACAGGATATGCAGTGAAGGCAAAATTAACATCTTTAGTGCATGATAGACCAATTAGGGAATTTCAAAATAAATGGAATATATCACTAACATATAAATTTATAGGAGAAAGAAACTACAGAATTAGAAACTTGCAAATCAATGATCAGTGAGAGTGCGTAAGAAGATATAGCAGATATATGTTGCTAGATGATCAAAACGAAGAGTGAAAAATGTTTTCTAAACTTGTGAATATATCAAAACATTAATAATATGAATTGCAATAGTTGGAAAAATATAAGTTTTGTGTAAAAAAATTGCTTTTCAGTTGTATTGTTGGTTAAAATTGTTTGAAAATTAATTTAGTTTTTTTTTAACAACCAAGGCCTTTCCAAGGTTTTGGGGAAATCCTTTCTATGTATCTGTGGAGAATATCCATTAGGATTCCGAACACATCCTGCAGTCAGGAAGTCTAGCAAGCATAGCCTCAGCTACTCATCCTGTGTGTGCTCGTGGGCTGGTACCCCATTCAAACATAGGCCCCTTCCGCACATGCAAAATAATGCGTTTTCAAACCACTTTCATAACTGTTTGCAAGTGGATTTTGCTATTCTGCACAGCTTCAAAGAGCACTGGAAGCAGTTTGAAAGTGCATTATTCTGCATGTGCGGAATGAGTCATATAGATTCGGTGAGAAAATGCTGCCACTCCAGGAGAAGTTGAGACTAATTGGGTCATGTTTCCTTCCACTGCCCCTTTTATAAAGACTTATGGACAAAGATTGCTCTCCACCTCCGTGACACATTTCCAGCTTGTTCACACACGGCTCTTTTATCTGATGCAAATCCAACTATCTCGAGGCAGGTGACAAATTTCTGTGCCTATGTAGTTAAAACTCATGGCTATCTTGGTCATATTGCATTTTAAAACTAAATGTTGTTACCTTTTAAGGAATGTTTTTGGATTTAATTTTATCTTAAAGTTTTATTGAGTAACTCTATTTCATTTCATTTTTTCTATTTTTTTTTACAGCAAGGTAACATTTTTATTGTTTTTATCGTTTCTCTTGAATGCCTTCCATTACATTATTCTGGAACTTAGGTTGTTTTATTCAATTTTTGTTATTGGTCTATGACTGTAAATCAGTCACTCAATCAATGGTGCTACCGGTTTTTCACTCTCACGACATACTTGCTTCACTCAAAATATCCCAGCCAGCAGCCCCACATTTGGAAAATGTATATTCTGGTGGGGTGGTAAAAAATTAATGTTCAAGCCACTTCGTTCTTGATCAGATGGCAACGGGGCTTATCAGCTCTGGGTGTGGAAAAATGTGGTGATTTGGGAGTTGGAGAACAGTTGTCATTAGCCCCCCTTGTCAGAATTCTCAAAAAATGCCACACTTCCATACTGGCATGGGTTTTCAGGGTTGTTGGGGCCGGGGGGGTGGGGGGGGGGGGGGGGTTGGCTGGTAAAATTAAAGTTCGTTATAGCCTATGTAAATTTTTCCAGGGCTTGGAGGATCTGCTTTTTAAGGTACATGCACCAAATTTTCAGGATAGCTGCTTGTGACTCTCTTTAGAAGAACCTCCAAGTTTGGTAAAGAATGGATCATGGGGTCCAATTTTATGGGCCCTCCTTTTTCCTCCAGCACGGTATAGTGGTTAGGAGTATTGGACTCCAATCTGGAGAACCGGGTTTGATTCCCCAATCCTCCATATGAGCAGCAGACTCTTATCTGGTGAACTGGATTTGTTTCCCTGCTCCTACACATGAAGCCCGCTGGGTGACCTTGGACCAGTCACAATTCTCTCAGAACTCTCTCAGCCCCACCTGCCTCACAAAGTGTCTGTTGTGGGGAGAGGAAGGGAAAGGAGCTTGTAAACTGCCTTGAGTCTCCTTCCAGGAGAGACAAGCAGGGTAAAAATACAAATTCTTCTTTCTTCTTCTTCTTCTTCTTCTTCTTCTTCTTCTTCTTCTTCTTCTTCTTCTTCTTCTTCTTCTTCTTCTTCTTCTTCTTCTTCTTCTTCTTCTTCTTCTTCTTCTTCTTCTTCTTCTTCTTCTTCTTTCTTTGCAAGCCTCTAAACTTGGATCCCCTGTCCCAAACTTTACTAAACCTGATGGTTGTTCTAAGCCTCTAAGGGGAGTCACCAGTAGCTATGCTGAAAATATGGCGCATCTAACTTAAAAAACAGCCTCCCTAGAAAGATTTCTCATAGGCTATAATGGAGCCAAAAGAGGAATGGGTGTTTAGAGTCCTGCGGAACCTGAGGAGGAGGACGAGGCTGGGAGGATGCAGTGACTAGACAATGCGTTTCAATTCTGATGAGACTGTGCCCTCCTATGGCCAAAATAGCAAGAGGCTCCTGTCTGCCAGAAGTAGAGCAGCGTTGAGGAGGAGACGCTGAAGCTTTCAGGGCAATTTGAAGGGCTTTCCTTGCTGCGTTTGTCTTCCTTCTTCACCCAGGACTGAACCCATCTTTTGGCTGGGCTGAACTCCTCTCCATTGGCACACTCAGAAAATAAAGCAACTGACATCATGCAAATCACCTTTGTGTGGCATTTATGGGGGGAAGAACTTGACAGGCGCAGGGCAGAGCAGTTTTGGGCATTCTGCAAAGAACAAGACTGAGCCCCTTCTGCACATTCAATCCACCTTCAATGCACTTTGCATGTGGATTTTACTGTGCAGAATAGCAACATCCACTTTCAAACAACTGTGAAAGTGGATTTAAAGTGTGTTATTCTGCATGTGCGGAAGGGCCTGAGAAGGTCATCATTGTCCCTGGCATTCTCGTAACAGGTGCTCTCTTTCCATCTAGGGAGAGATGGAAGACAGAAGAAAAGCCAATTTTAGCAGGTGGCTCCACCTTCGTTGGTGTGTGGGAGGAGAAGGAGATGCTGTAGCGTCATTCCACTCGCCCACACATCCGGGGCTGTGCACCATCTTCTTCTTTTCCCCAGGAAAGGTCCAGGGCATCTCTTAGGGGAAAAAAAATCATTTTCACATTAAGAATATTTGCTCTTGGTTGAATTGGGTGGTGCTCCTATCCCTTTAATGCTCCAATCCCTTTAATTCTCAAGCTTTCTTTACTGCACCACCTGTGAACTCTCCAAGACATCAATCTCTTTCAAGTTGTGCAGAAGTTTCAGGGTGTCAGTGTGGCACGATGCACTGGGAACAATGAACTGTTACAGGCTGATGCATACATTTACATCATGAACAAAATCACTGTGCAGTCTCAGGTACCAATTTCTTGAAGAAAACCTACTCCAACAATTCTGTTGGGGAGAAGTCAAAACAGCCAAAATTAAACACTTTTTTTTTTGCAGTTGCAAAACCACCAGAACCAAATTCAGCAGGTCTGATGTTTATTGCCGTCTCCTTCAATTAACGTCATTTTTGGTTAATAAATCTATCATTTCCGCTTCCTAATGCATGTCAAGTGGGCCATTGAGCAATGAGCAGCTCTGCCACGGTATTATTTGTTCATTTAGAAGATTTATCTGCCACATCACCACAGTCTTGCTCGTGGCAGCTTGCTAGTAAAAACAGTACCCTAAAATCACTAAAACGTCACACAGTATCAGTGCTGGAACAAAACAAGCAATTAAAAACAGGGGCACGGCATGAAAACAGCATAAAACAAACATGAGCACTCTAAAAAATATCCACAAGACAGACCTTGGACAAGGAGAAACCCAAAAAAGAGCCAAAGAGATTTTTTAAAAATACTTAATTAAAAGTATGATGTGAACTTGGCCCCAGCTCAGTGGAACTCTGAGAAGACCCAGACCCCACGATCCGTGATGCGGTTCCACAGGCCACGTCAGACGGAGCTGCTCCGCCAGGCTGATGCTTGAGGCAGCGGTGGTGCAAGCAACGATTTCTACCAGTCTTAACCTCCCTCTTCCTACTGACACATGGCCATACTGAAATTTTAATTGTCATCTGTCAGCTCCAGGGGTGGGCGGCATAAGTCAAATAAATAAATAAATAAATAAATAAATAAATAAATAAATAAATAAATAAATAAATAAATAAAAAGAAAGAAAGAAAGAAAGAAAGAAAGAAAGAAAGAAAGAAAGAAAGAAAGAAAGAAAGAAAGAAAGAAAGAAAGAAAGAAAGAAAGAAAGAAAGAAAGAAAGAATTAGGAATTACTGGCTTTAAATTTTTAATTTTTGACAGGCTTTTTTATTGTAAGATGAGAAAATTATGGATTGATACCCTGCCTTTCTCTCCTGCGAGGAGTCTCCAGGCAGCTTACAAACTCCTTCCCTTCCTCTCCCCGCAACAGACACCTTATGAGGCAGGTGGGACTGAGAGAGTTCTAAAGAACTGTGACTAGCCCAAGATCACCCAGCAGGCTTCATGTGTAGGAGCAAGGAAACAAATCCCGTTCACCAGGTACGAGTCTGCCATTCATGTGGAGGAATGGGGAATCAAACCCAGTTCTCCAGATTGGAGTCCACTGCTCATAGCCACTACACCATGCTGGTTTCTCAAGGCTGTATTGCATGTGGTGGACGCCACTCTGAGCCCATCAGGGAAAGGGCAGCATATATGAACATAACAAACAAACCTGGGTACGATGTGAGCCAGGGCTGCCAGCTCTATCTTGGGAAATGTCCTGGAAATTGCGGGAGTGAGGGAGACTGGGGGAGGATAAAATGTGGGGAGGGGAGAGAGCTTCACAGGGATATGACTGCATAGAGCCCACCCTCCTTCCTCTCCCTCAAGGACCACAGGTCTCTTTTGCCTGGCAGTCAGTTGCCATTCCAGGAGACCTCCAGCCACCCCCTGTAGGTTGGCAACCGTACTGTGGGCACGCTTGATGTGATGCTCACACTCAGGCGGACAGGCTGGGCATTTGGGGCGCAAAATCTGGCAATGGGCTGAACCCTGCCAGGTGATTCCACCCTGCCCGTGGCGAAATGAAGCACATACGCAGGTGTGCTCCGTCTCTACGTGTCACAGGCATGCCGGCACAGCGGGCTCCGGGTTCAAGGCCAGGTCTTGCCTATTAGGGATCTGACGAAGCCATCACACAGCATGGGCCCCAACTGAGCGCTGCTTCCAGGCACGGAATCAAGCTGGGGAGGTTAGACCTGTGAAATGAGCACTGGCCCAGAAGGAATTTCAGTGGCCGATACAGTGTGGGGATGGCTGCAGAAGAGCCGGTCATGAAAGGGTTACCTGTCAGGCCAGATCATCTTCGGACAGGCAGGCCGTGGGGGTAAACCCCAACCCACCCATCCACCCTTTCTGAGCTGGGGGGGGGGGGAGGGCACCCCTGCTGAAACTCAAGTCGACAGCTTGTGCGTTTTGGATGCCAAAGCCGAGCTGTGGGTTGAACCGTTCCATCACCAGGGCCTTTCCTATCTGCTCATATCTTTCAGATTTTATTGACCAGGAATATTCCATTTGTTTTACGTGTAAGTGTATTCTGTGGGGCTTTGAAAAAGGGACAGCAGTAAAGTGTTTGGAGAAGAAGAAGAAGAAGAAGAAGAAGAAGAAGAAGAAGAAGAAGAAGAAGAAGAAGAAGAAGAAGAAGAAGAAGAAGAAGAAGGAGGAGGAGGAGGAGGAGGAGGAGGAGGAGGAGGAGGAGCAGGAGCAGGAGGAGGAGCAGGAGGAGGAGCAGGAGGAGGAGGAGGAGAAGATGAAGAAGAAGAAGAAGAAAAAGAAGAAGATGAAGAAGAAAAAGAGGAGGAGGAGGAGGAGGAGGAAAAGAACTTGTATTTATTACCTCCCCTTCCTCTCCTGTGAGGACATTCAAGGTGGCTTACAAGCTCCTTTCCCTTCCTCTCCCCACAACAGACACCTTGTGAGGCAGGTGGGGCTGAGAGAGTTTAGAGAGAACTGTGAGTTGCCCAAGGTCACCCAGAAGGAATGCAGGAGGGGGAAAACATCTGGTTCAGCAGATAAGACCCCGCTGCTCAACCCTTGTTCTCTGGATTCGAGTCTGCCACGCTGGCTCTCAAGAAGAAAACAAAGGGCAAGGAGGAGTTTGGATTTTTGGATTTATATCCCCCCTTTCTGTCCTGCAGGAGACTCAAAGGGGCTTACAATCTCCTTGCCCTTCCCCCCTCACAACAAACACCCTGTGAGGTAGGTGGGGCTGAGAGAGCTCCGAGAAGCTGTGGCTAGCCCAAGGTCACCCAGCTGGCATGTGTGGGAGCGCACAGGCTAATCTGAATTCCCCAGATAAGCCTCCACAGCTCAGGCGGCAGAGCTGGGAATCAAACCCGGTTCCTCCAGATTAGATACACGAGCTCTTAACCTCCTATGCCACTGCGAGGGAGAGGAGAGCTTCTTGGTTTGCAGCAGAAAAGGCTAACCAACTGGATGACTACAGGATGCCCATTCTTGCATCCACAGTTCCTTTCTATTCCTATCCACAGTTCCATACTATAGTATTCCAGGAATGGCTGCATTGTAGTTTGGAGACGGTCAGCTTATTGACTGAATAAAGAACGTTCCTGTTAAAATAACCACCGCTGGACATACCTGTGGGTTGGGAAGGAACTTGGAGTGGTCCCCAGGTGTAAAAGGCACTATAATCTGGAGCGTGCAACGTTTTATGAACCATCGGGGTAGAAGTTACAGATAACCACCTGCATTTTGTGGCCATTTATCGCTGTCTCTCCTCCATTCCAGTGCCGCGTTCCCTCCCCAAACCCTGAAATATAGACCGCAGGTTGCCTTGGGCAAAGGCCCACCATATTCTCCAGTTACTCCTCAAAGCACCAGCGCTGCCACGAAGCATTAGTAATCGTAAGGTGGGCTTTTCTGTAGCTTTTGAACCCCTCCGAGCCAATTGCTCCGGCGGCACTGGGAATTCCGTGGTTTCCATAACGGGTTTTAATGGCAGCGCAGCTTTTCAGATCTCCTGCTCCCGGGCTGAGCCGGTTCATCTGATACGGTTGATGACGTTCAAAACACAATTTGGGGAACAGCTGCCATTCAACTGTATATTTGAAACGGAGCTGGAGAGTCGGGCGAGGGAGAGGAGAGCTTCTTGGTTTGCAGCAGAAATGGTACGATTTCAAAAGGACGGCCGAGGATAGTCTTGAAGATTTTTTACCACTGAGTCTGAAGTAGGAGCCCCTCTGCTATTCCGAAGCATCCTTTCTGAGGACGAAGAGAAACACTTTTCCTTTAAGAAGATTTCACATCTTTCAGCCCTGCGGTTCCAACCTAGAATTTTCAATTTTGCTCCTTTCTTGTGCGAATCAAATCAATTCTACGCCATTTTATGTTTGATTTCGCACAATTGTCCCTTCAGAATGCATGCATTTTCAACATTATTTGTGCATGGCTAAACTGCTAGATTACTTTGATTTATTAAAATATTTATAGCCCATCTCTCCCACCGTCAAATGGTAGCTCAGCCTTCGACACTACATTTTATTTATTTTATTTACAAAACTTACATCCCGTATGCCTGCCCTCACAAGGGCTTCCAAGGTGGCTAACCAGTTAAGGTACATGATAAAATCACATTTAAAAATCATTAAGCACTCCCCTTCCGCCAAGTGTAACCTCTATCTGTGGGAATGAGTTTGCAACAACAAATTTAAAAACAAACAAAATGGTTTACTTTCTTAACATATAACATCAGCATTTAACATCACACTTCAAGGTCCTGTTCAGGTTGCATTTTCAAGTCCTTATATTTACAGTCTACTGATTCTGCCAAGTCCAATTCTTCTTTGCAAGTGGGTTGGCTCCTGAAGACTCCAAGGGCTTGATGAACAGGATTCAACATGATGAAGGTTTCCAGGAGAACTCTCACCCATTACAAACATAAAAAACCCTTAACAAGGTGTTAAGGGCTTATACAAACCAAGGTCCAAGTCTGGTAGCCTCGTCTCCTCCAAACTACATGAGCTCTGCAGCCTTCTGCTCTTTGAGTCTCCACCCCTTACTGGGTCAACCCATTCTGAGCATGGGAGTTACACAAGCACTTTCATTAAAACAATTTTTTTTAAAGGTAAAGTTTCCCCTTCAGTCGTGCCCGACCCTGGGGTACCACTGCAAGCAGTGATTTTATAGGCAAGCCTCTTTGTGGGGTAATTTGCCATTGCTTTCCCTGGCTATTCTTTACCCACTAGCTATGAGCTGGGTACTCATTTACCGACCAAGAAATGGATGGATGGCTGAGTTGACCATAAGCCAGCTGCCAGGATATCTGACCCGCAGGGGGCTTGAACTCCTGACCATGTGAGTGGCAGTGCAAGCACTTAACCACTACGCCACGTGGCTCCTAGAACAATTAAAAACAGAGTTAAAATATATACAAGCCCAAAATAAGTTGTGTGCCTGCACAGCCCCTTAGGCACCATATTGGTGTTATGTATCTTGGGCAGCTGTCCGGCAAGGGGACCTCTTGCTGGTGGAATGGAAGCCTTAGAGCACGGGTGTCCAACTCTGGGTGCTTCAGATGTTCATGGACTACAATTCCCATCAGCCCCCTGCCGGCACGGCCAATTGGGAATTGTAGTCCATGAACTTCTGAAGCGCCAGAGTTGGACACCCCTGCCTTAGAGAGACCGTTGTGCAAGACATTAAAAAAAACATTGGTTAGAACAAGGGTCGGCAACCTTTAACACCCAAAGAGCCATTTGGACCCATTTTCCACGGAAAAGAAAACACTTGGAGCCGCAAATACTTCTTGACTGTCTCAGGCTGTGCCTCTCTAGGAAAAGAGACTCTTTCCCATTAACCCCTTAGGGCGACTCTCCGAAGGAGGCTAAGAGGACCCAAGCCACATGGAGCCGCAGTGCAAGGACGAAAGAGCCGCATGCGGCTCCGGAGCCTCAGTTTGCAGACCCCTGTGTTAGAACATCTCAGATGACAGCAGCACAGGATGCAGAGACCCCCAAAACCATAATGGTAGAGCAGGTTCATAAGGAATTAGAAGATCCTTTCGCAGCTGGAATCACTGGGATGTTGTGGGTTTTCTGGGTTGATCTTCTCAGAAGATGCCAGCCACAGATGCAGGTGAAACATCAGGAGAAAAAGCTACTGGAACACAGCCATACAGCCCGGAAAACCCACAATACTCTAATTCTTAAATGCTAAAAGGGAATCGGAAGGGGAGGGAGGGGACAGGGCCGGCACTAGGACCCCAGCAGAGCATTCCACCACAAAAAAGGTCCAGGATTCAGAAGATGGGGTGGATTAGTTCACACATCTCTCGAGATCTTTTTGTGGGAAAAGGTGTACCTTTGGCTACCCTACCCACCCTGCCGTGTCTTTGCTCAGTCCTCGGCTCTGGCCCCTCCTTATCTCTCCACCAGAAGTCAAATTGTGCCTCTTTAGTGGACAGGATTAGAGAGGCTTCTCCAGAAGGGTGACATTCACTCAGGGTGACTCCCCGCCACAAAGTTGGCGGCCTTTCTGTCGACCTCATTGGATTCCCAGTGGGGAAGTCTTCTGACTCATTAACTCCGATCAAGAGGTCAAACAGGACTTAAAGCCCTCCTCCTGGAGGGGGTTACTAACAGCGGTGGGAGTCTTCCCCAGCAGTTCTAGCTCAGCTAACTTTCCTCACGGTGCATTCGGAGGAGGCGCCATTGGTGGGAGGCAGAGTAGGAACCGCAACAGATTTTGCCTAGAAAAGAAAAGGAATACAAGGCAAGTTTGAAGGCTCAAAAAAAAAGCAGCTGTGAAAAAGAAGTTATGATTTAAATGGTCTACAGTGTGGGTAACTGATCGTGAAATTGATTTTCTGCTAAGAGATGTCTTCTTCTTTTTTTAAATCATAATCTTAACTTGCATAAACACATTTGCCAACCCTGTGCATGGCCATTTTGGAGCTGAAATAGGCAAAGTCTGGTATACGAATGTGAGAAGAAAACCCTGCAGGGGGCAGCAAGTGGGCAGTCAGGGAGAACCTGAGCCTAGAGACCTTCTCTCCTCCCAGGGTCCTTCCTGATCAGTCTCCAGATTGCTGTTCTTGGGGCAATCTCCTCCTCCTCCTCCTCCTCCTCCTCCTCCTCCTCCTCCTCCTCCTCCTCCTCCTGCTTCTGCTTCTTCTGCTTCTGCTTCTTCTTCTGTTTCTGCTTCTTCTTCTGTTTCTGTTTCTTCTTCTTCTGCTTCTGCTTCTTCTTCTTCTTCTGCTCCTTCTGCTCCTTCTGCTTCTTCTTCTGCGTCTTCTGCTTTTTCTGATGCTTCTTCTTCTTCTTCTTCTTCTTCTGCTTCTTCTGTTTCTGCTTCTGCTCCTTCTGCTCCTTTTGCTCCGTCTTCTGCTCCGTCTTCTGCTTCTTCTTCTTCTTCTGCTTCTTCTTCTTCTTCTTCTTCTGCTTCTGCTTCTGCTTCTGCTTCTTCTGCTTCTGCTTCTGCTTCTGCTTCTGCTTCTTCTGCTTCTGCTTCTGCCTCTGCCCTTCACCATCAAGTGTCTCATTCCTTCACAAACATGCATCTACCCCTGAACCAGTTTGTGCTCCTTTCCTGTTGCAAATTCTCTTTGCCAACAACTTTGGGAGCTTTGGGAGTAGGGAATGCAGTGGTGTATCTAGTGCGGGACAGAGGGGGCATACAACCCAGTCACCATTCGCCTAGGTCAATTGGGGTGCATTTAGGCCACCTGCCCCTTTCCTCTCTACCCCTGCTCCCCAGTTGAATTCCCACCACCCCTACCCTGCCATGCCCCCTAGATACACCATTGCTGGGGTAAGAGGGGAGGTGCACCAGACTGGACCTCCATCCCTCCATGTGCATGTGCTGGCCAGACAGACAGACAGCTAATCAGTCACAGAGCACCAGTCGCAGAGGAGCATGTCTCAGAGGGCCTGCATGGGTCCATGACAGTGGTCCCCACCAGGTGACCCAGGCTCCAGCAGCAGCCACACTTCAGGAAACACTGACACTGATGCTGAATTAACCAATCAAGGTTTGTAAATTGCTTTCTTCCCTCCACCTGGCAAAGGGCTTGGTTCAGGAGTGAATAGCACGCTAGCCTGATCAGTTAAACAGAGTCAGCCATGGTTAGTATTTGGATAAGAGACCACCAAGGAAGTCCAGGGGTTGCTACTCTGGTGAAGGCAAACCACCTCTAACTATCTCTTGCTTTGAAAACCCTGCGGGGTCTTCATAAGTTAGCTGTCACTTGATAGCACTTGCTGATGCCGCCGCCGCCGCCACCACCACCACCACCTTGTTGAGACTCCCAAGAGGACCACGCACTGTAATGCCACTTTGTTGTTTAAGTGAGCCACTCTTTCTTTTGAGGCTACATGCGGCTTCCCCCTCCTCCAGATTTGATCTGGAAAAGGTCCAGGGGGTTGTGTGAAGTTGGAGAAATATTTGGGAGAGGGGGAGTCTTGTGTTTTTCTCAGAATCCTAACATGTTTGTAATTCCCGGGCACGACAGCAACAGTGGCACAGACGGGGGAGGGAGGGAGGGAGGGAGGGAGGAGGGCCACAAGGGGCAAGCTGGCATTTCCTCTCCACCACCCCAGAGAAGCATGGAAAGTGGCCTGTACTTCTCCTTTGATGAGTGCTGGACTCCAGCGGCCTCACAGAGGCTGGAGGGATTTTTGTCTGCCTCTCCCTCCCATACAGCTTGGCAGGTGTTGGCCAGGAACTGTGACTTCACTAGCCAAGCCCCCTTTTCCACCCCATCACCTCTCCTTCGCCCCCCCCTCATCCGAGACTCTCGCATTCAGCACCGGCCAAGGAACTGGAAGGGCAGCAAGTCAAGAAAAGAAAGGCAGGAGGGAAGAAAAGCAGCTCCATCAGATAAAAGCTGTTGAAACTGGCCCTTTTCCCCCTGCAAATGAGTGGCAGCAATGAGAGGAAATACACAATTAGGGGGGCTATTAAAAATGGCCCCAGCTGTTGTCACCGGGTGGTGGGAAGATCGTGCCAATAGGACAAGAGAAATCCTAAGCCACACAGACCTTTATCTCCCACTAATGGCTCTCGGTGAAAAGGGTTTTCAAGCTGCCCGGCTCATCCTCCCAGCCTGGGAAGATTCTGTTCTCAAGGCTCTCCCTTGTCCCTCGGCTTCCTCCAGATAAACGGACAACACTAGACTCTTGTTCGTGCGCTTGAGGGGCCCAACGGGGCACTGGATGGGAATGAAAAGGAGAAACGCGAGAGGGGCTGTCTGTCTCTGCTGCTCTCTCCCTGTCCTCTGCCACAGAGAGAAGAATCGCCTTTATCTTCTCCAAGTCATCAGACCTTCTTCAGAAAGGAAACTGACGTTCCATCACTGAGGCCAAAGCCCCGCTGAGAGGCAGAGAGAACGGGCCTGGGGAGGGCAGAAGCCAGCCTGCAGGGAGGGTGGGACACAGCAGCGGGGGGCCAAGGCGGGCGCCCCCCGAGTCTCGGCCTCCCCCGGCCTCCCAGCTGGCTCACGTAAGTGGGGTGCGGGGAGCCGGGCGGGGAGGCAGTCATGCCCTGGGGTACCATTTAAGTCCTGTATGCCACTGACTTAAGGTCACACAAGGCCCCTTCCGCACACGCAAAATAATGCGTTTTCAAACCACTTTCACAACTGTTTGCAAGTGGATGTTGCCATTCCGCACAGCTTCAAAGAGCACTGAAAGCAGTTTGAAAGTGCATTATTCGGCATGTGCGGAATGAGCCCAAAGCAGGATATGTTCGGAGCAGTCAAGTCACTTCCAGTTTGCAGAGACCCCAGGGTTACCAGCTCCAGGCTGGGGAATTGGCAGAGTCTGCCCACCAAAGGAGTCACTGGCCCCTTCCGGACTACGAGAAGGCTGACTCAGGTTCGGCTTCGTGTTGGCCCGAAATCGTTACCCTGAGCTTCCGGAGTCCCACTCCCGTTTCTTAGCACTTTAGAAGCTGGCTTCGTGTCTCCGGGCCGAGCTTTCAGAGAGGCGGGACACACCTCAGCTCGCGTTCTGATTGGGACGAGTCTCCCTTTCTGTGCATGCCCAAGCTTCTCACCGCCGCCATGAGTCTCCTGTTCTGTGCATGGGCAAAATACTGAGCTGTGATTGGCTGGCTGGCAGAGTCGAGGCGACGGAGATTCCGCACTCGGCCAGCTTCAGCTTGAGTGCAACCCGAGTCCACCAGTCATTTCACTTCGACTCCCCAGTCTGGGAAGGCTTCGGAGAATTCCCAACAGCAGAGGGGCTGAAGTCAGAGTCAGAACCACCGAGAGTCGATGTCATTGCGTCACCAATGCCCGGGGCGATACTTTCCGGATCCGGACCCAGAGTGTGCGATCTAAAGGTGCGAGCTCCGAGCAATCTTGAAGGGGCCACTTTCTCCAAGGGAATTGATCCAGACTCCACCTAGAGGTTGGCAGCCCTACGTGACCTCTAACCCATCCTCTCATTGATCAGGTCATGCAAATGGAGGGGCGTGGCTTCCTTGATGGAGTCCATTCATCCCATGTTGGGTCTTCCTGTTTCCTACTGCCTTTCCCTAGCACTGTTGTCCATTCCAGTCTTCTCATGACTTCTCACAGGGTATGTTTTAGGGTAGACACGTATTTATTCCAAGATGGCAACTGTTAATCTTATTTCTGAAGCATGAAGAAGGTGTAAGCTGAGACGTCGTCATAAAGAGTGCAAATAAATTGGCTTATAAGGCATGACTGTGATTTAAAAACCTGAGTGAATACTCTTTTCTTCTTCCGAAGAACTGACACTATTTTATGATGTAATATTCTTTGCTATTGATTTACAAAAAATTGTATCCTTGCTTTTCCCCTTACAAGGACAATCAAGGCTGCTAACAGTTCAAAATATATCTGATAAACTTACATTAAAAAACCTTCAAAAATGAGTCCCCCTTCCAAACCCATGTCATTAAAAACATCATACAAAATCGCATTAGAATACATACAAAGCATTAAAAACATTGTCGAAGGCTTTCACGGCCAGAATCACTGGGGTGCTGTGTGGTTTCCGGGCTGTATGGCCGTGTTCTAGCAGTATTCTCTCCTGACGTTTCGCCTGCATCTGTGGCTGGCATCTTCTGAAGGTGGAGATCCTCTGAAGATGCCAGCCATCCGAAGCTGGCCTAAGAATGCTAAATTTCTGCCTTACAGCCAGCTTTAACACTTCATAAGCGATGGTTAGGAAGGCGGGATCAGAACTTTCTCTGCAGGCTGCCAAATGTTGGATTTCGGCTTGTTGGCGAACAGACGAATCCTGAAAGTAGATTGTTTTCTCCACAGTGAGAACTCATTGTAAAGTAATGCATCAGCATAAAAGAATGAAGAACAAGAAGAAGAAGGAGTTGGATTTATATCCCCCCCTTTCTCAAAGGGGCTTACAAACTCCTTGCCTTCCCCCCTCACAACAAACACCCTGTGAGGTAGGTGGGGCTGAGAGAGTTCAGAGAGAACTGTGACTGGCCCAAGGTCACCCAGCTGGCGTAATGTGTGGGAGTGCGCAAACTAATCCGGGTTCACCAAGATAAGCGCTTTGCCACTCCAGAGTGGAGGAGTGGGGAATCAAACCCAGTTCTCCAGATTAGAGTGCACCTGCTCTTAACCACTACACCACGCTGACTCTCAGCTGTGCAAGAAGGTGAGAGGAGTTTTGCATGAACATAAGAACATCAAAAGAGCCCTACTGGATGACACCTGTCCAGCATCTTGACTCACACAGTGGCCAACCGCTTCTCTGGACATCCAACAGCACAGTGGAGGGGCTGAGGCCTTCCCCTGACGTTGCCTATCCTGGCCCTGGCATTCAGAGGTTTACTGGTTGCCTTTAGTCTCCATGGCTAGTAGCTGCTGATAGACCTCTCGTCCTCCGTGGATCTGCCTAATCTCCCTTTTATTCCCCCTCTGGCTATCACCACGTCCTCTGGCAGCAAATCCCACATTTGGATCACTCTCTGTGCCAAGAAGTATTTCCTTTTGTCCGTCCTGAGTCTACTACCCATCAGTTTCATTGGCTGCCCTATAAGAACATAATAGGAGGAATTACCTGTTACAAGACTCTGTGTAGGACACACATTACACGAGCCTATTAGAGATGTATTTATACAGCCCAGAAGCAGCTGAATGTTTGCTGTGTAAATAGCTCGAGCCCCTCATCTTTGTTCAATAAGGGATATTTCATGAGGCCGCAAAGAGTGAGAAGAAAAAGGGCAACCCTCTCGGAGTTGTAATAGACCCCGTGTGTTCTATACTAACAGTTTCCGCATTGTGCTGCCGCACAGTGTCCCTTGCAATCACACACCCTCACCGACGGAGCAGACTCGCAATTAAGGGGTTTCAGGTTGTCTCGCCACCGTCTTCAAGTTCCAGCTGAGGTGAGACTTCAACTTCTGACTCTGAGAAGTGACATTATCGGATCTGTTCTCAGAGAAACCGCATTGTGGCTGAATAAGGACCCCGAACAAGCTAAAAAGCCGAGCCCGGAAAGATAAAGATGCCTTTCTCAAGCCGGACAAAAGGCTAAGAAAGGAAGGTCTTCGGCGGAAACTTGATCCGCAAAAAGCAGGCCTTGAAATCTCAGAAGGACCAGGGCGACCTCTCTGCCTCTCCGAGTCAATTAGGACCTGAAAGGGACATTAATGCGCCTCTCCCAGATAAAGGGCGCATTTAGCAGGGGTGCTGAATGGAGGGGGAAGGCCCCCCCTCGGCTGGAACCCGTCCAAGGCTATTGGACTAATGAGGTGGGCCCCGTATCCCATCTCCGTCATTCAGCCGCATTGTGTTGGAAAAACATTTTCCAGCAGGACAAAGCTCCAGGAAATCAAGATTTGCCAAAACAAGGACAGCAGCCCTGGGAAGTCGTCGGCTCCTGCCAAAGAAAAGGCCGGAGGCGTCCCAGTGGGCATTTGTTCCTCAGGGCAAATGGCAGAACCGTCCATTGGATAAGAGGCCAAGGAATGGGCCTCTGATGAGAAGCACTCTCAGTTATTGAGTTTGTTTTATAGAATCATAGACTCTTAGAGTGGGAAGAGACCCCAAGGGCCATCCAGTCCAACCCCCTGCCATGCAGCAATACATAGTCAAAGCACTCCAGACAAATGGCCATCCAGCCTCTGTTTAAAAACCTCCAAAGAAGGAGACTCCACCACTCTCTGAGGTAGTGCATTCCACTGTCAAACAGCCCTGACAGTGGCATAGGAGGTTAAGAGCTCGTGTATCTAATCTGGTGGAACTGGGTTTGATTCCCAGCTCTGCCGCCTGAGCTGTGGAGGCTTATCTGGGGAATTCAGATTAGCCTGTGCACTCCCACACACGCCAGCTGGGTGACCTTGGGCTAGTCACAGCTTTTCGGAGCTCTCTCAACCCCACCTACCTCACAGGGTGTTTGTTGTGAGGGGAAGGGAACAAGAGACTGTAAGCCTTTGAGTCTCCTGCAGGAGAGGGGGGATATAAATCCGACTCCTCCTCCTCCTCCTCCTCCTCCCTCCTCCTCCTCCTCCTCCTCCCTCCTCCTCCCTCCTCCTCCTCCTCCTCTTCTTCTTCTTCTTCTTCTTCTTCTTCTTCTTCTTCTTCTTCTTCTTCTTCTTCTTCTTCTTCTTCTTCTTCTTCTTCTTCATGTTAAGGTGGAATCTCTTTTCCTGCACCTTGAACCCATTGTTCTAGTCTCTGGAGCAGCAGAAAACAAGCTTGCTCCCTCACCAACATGACATCCCTTCACATATCTAAACATGGCTATCATGTCACCTCTTAACCTTCTCTTCTCCCGATTAAACATCCCCAGCTCCCTCAGTCTCTCCTCTTGGGCATGGATTCCAGACCTTTTACCATTTTGGTCGCCCTCCTCTGGACCTGTTCCAGCTCGTCAATATCCTTCCTGCATTGTGGTGGCACGGACTGGACACAGTTTTATTTACATTGTTTATAGTCCGTCTTTCTCTCTGGGATTCAAGGTGGATTATCCCGAGCGAGTCAAGACAATCGACAGGATGAGATATTCATTTAGTAATTCAAATTCAAAAACCTTTTTTGGCACATAAAAGGGTTTTCAAAAGAAATATAAAATCGTACAGCATAATTAACAGTTAAAATGGTGTTACATAACCTTCACAAATGCTCATTGCATGCTGCAGAAACTTGTCAATTAAATCTGTTATAGCTCTACCCTGAACATAAGGAAGGCTACTTTACTTTCATGTGACTGACAGTCCATATTAGTTAACACTGAGTTGATAAATGTATTGTCGAAGGCTTTCACAGCCGGAATCACCAGGATGCTGTGTGTCTTCCGTGTTGTATGGCCGTGTTCCAGTAGTATTTTCTCCTGACGTTTCACGTACATCTGTTGCTGGCATCGGGAGAAAATACTACTAGGACACGGCCATACGACACGGAAAACCCACAACATTCTACTGAATTGATAAACTTGGATTGAATTATCTACTACAAGGGGGAGTGCAGAAGGATATGTATAACTGATTCAATTAGTGATGAAAATAGGAACAAGGCTGTAGAAGTCTGGACCCAATCAGAAATCAAGAGCACAGAACAGAAGCCAAGCATGAGTGTTCACATGACAAGGTGTTTTCGTGACGTTCCTCCATCATGTTGCTTATGGCAACCCTATGAATTAACAGGTAAATGATACAAAAATGACATCATAAGATCCTACTTACGAACAACAAGCTATACACGATTATATGGCTATCAGTCCCTAATCATTTTATTCAAGTAACTTTGTAAACTGTTTCATACAGTGCGACCCTAGGAGGAGGAGGAGCTTGGATTTATATCCCCCTCTTGTCTCCTGTACTGAGACTCAAGGTGGTCTTCAAGCTCCTTTCCCTTCCTCTCCCCACAACAGACACCTTGTGAGGCAGGTGGGGCTGAGAGAGTTCAGAGAGAACTGTGACTAGCCCAAGGTCACCCAGCAGGAATGTAGGAGTGCGGAAACACATCTGGTTCAGCAGATAAGCCTCCGCCACTCTAGTGGAGGAGTGGGGAATCAAACCCGGTTCTCCAGATTAGACTCCACCTGCTCTTCACCACTGCACCGTGCTGGCTCTCATTACCTGCATAGAAAAGCCTTCTTGAATCACTCATTTCTGTCTCGCTTGTGAAAAGCGAAGGAAGTGGGAGCCTGCGTGGCCTCCTCGGACAGATCAAGCCCTACTCCACCACGGAAGAGGGGAGAAGGCTGCAAGTTCTGCCCGTGCAACGTTTCCTCCCCGCTTGCCACACGCCTAGAGGACACAGGAGCAGAAGAACGCCTGAGCCAGGCACCGATCCGTCCCCCTGGGGTGTGCCCACACGATAGGCCAGCTGCCAGTTAGGTAGAGGTGATGGGACACAGAGACTCGATCCAGGACACCTGCAGACTCCGACATCACAGGAAGTTCAAAATCATAGTTTCCAGGATGCTTTTTGCTCTTGTGCATCAGCATCCTTTGGTTTCCCAAGCTGCTGTGGGGCCTTCTCTACTGTGCCTATCCCTAGCAAAACCCATAGAGTGTGTGTGTATGTGTGTGTGTGTGTGTGTGTGTGTGTGTGTGTGTGTGTGTGTGTGTGTGTGTGTGTGAGAGAGAGAGAGAGAGAGAGAGAGAGAGAGAGAGAGAGAGACTCCCACGAGAAATTCTTGGAGATTTGCTTCTGGAGAGAATTCAGAAGGGTTCAGAGTCCATCGGATCCTCCTCATTTTCTCCAGGGAAAATCAGTTGAAGAAGAAGACTTGGATTTATATCCCCCCTTTCTCTCCTGTAAGGAGACTCAAAGCGGTTTACACTCTCCTTGCCCTTCCCTCCCCCAACAAACACCCTGTGAGGTGGGTAGAACTGAGAGAGCTCTGAAAAACTGTGACTAGCCCAAGGTTCCCCAGATAAGCCTCCGCAGCTCAAGTGGCAGAGCGGGGAATCAAACCTGGTTCTCCAGATTAGAGTGCACCTGCTCTTAACCACTACACCAGTTGTCATTCTGGGAAATCTCCAGGCCCCACCGGGAGACTGGCAAGCCTAAAATGTCCAATGCAAGCGTCGTTCACAGGGGTGTCTCGGGCTCAGCGTACTTCCTGTGATGCCGCCTCCATGGCCTTGAGCCCGGCCTGCAGATTTTGCCTCCTGACCACCGGAGACCCTGCAAACTTTACTTTTCTTATACTATAACGTTGGATGGGGGAGGGGGGCAGCCCACGAAGTAAAATAATAAGAAAAGCTGCATTTCAACAAGACGGCTGACAGCTTTTCCCAAGCTCCCGTCGCCATAAATCTCCCCAGGAATTGTCAGAGGCATAAAGTATTTTGATGAAACGCCATCGGAAAAATCATATTTACCAGGATGATTTGTTGATTCTGAATCGCTAAACAGTCTGGCATGCAGTAAAGTCGGGGTGGGGGGTGGGGATGAGGTGATTTATGGGCCAGGCAGGCCGACGTTTTCCCGACTCCTCCATCTGATAGTGTGAAAGTGATCAAAGGGAACCAGGCTGAAGAAATTCAGCCCGGCTCAGTTGTGAGATTTGTTTTCAAGCAGAAGTAATATTAAGCGAGTGAATACCTCTGATCATGTGCAGAGTGCCCTTTGCATGCATGCATGCATGTCACTGCCTGATACTGAATGCAGCAAAGGCAATATTTGCTACTCAGACTCGCAGCAGCTCTCCAGCGTTGCATGCGGAGAAAGATCTTTCATGTCACCTCCGCCTTGGTCCTTTTCAACCGGAGATGCCGGGGACGGAACCTGGAGCCTTCAGCTATGCAAAGGGGAGGCTCGTTCACTGAGCCGCAGCT
Source organism: Sphaerodactylus townsendi (assembly GCF_021028975.2). Classification (NCBI taxonomy): domain Eukaryota; kingdom Metazoa; phylum Chordata; class Lepidosauria; order Squamata; family Sphaerodactylidae; genus Sphaerodactylus; species Sphaerodactylus townsendi. Next base: position 87,828,295 of record NC_059434.1, on the reverse strand, counting down.
CTCTCTGGATACACGAAGCTGCCGTCTACTGAATCAGACTCATGGTCATTGGCCCTTTCTGCACAAATAATCTAAAATGTTTCTAAAACGTTTTCAACCCCCCTCTCCTTCACCATGATATATGCCCACATTCACCCCCCCCCCCCGGAAATGATCCTTGGTCACCATTGTGTGCCCCCCCCTTTTAGACAGATGTTGAATCAATGGCCCCTTCCGCACACGCAAAATAATGCGTTTTCAAACCACTTTCACAACTGTTTGCAAGTGGATTTTGCCATTCCACACAGCTTCAAAGAGCACTGAAAGCAGTTTGAAAGCGCATTATTCTGCATGTGCGGAATGAGCCAATGCTTCAATGTGCAAACTTGTGCTGCGATTCACTATACCTCGTGTATTCGATGCTTCAAAGATTAGCCTCCCCCCCAATTTAAAAAACAAACAAACAGAAATGGTGTAAATAAACAGTCAAGTGGGGACGGAGTGAACTCAGAAAACGGTGCTAAGGGGAAAATTCAGGGGTGGCACAGAGGTGTGGAAAACGTTGTAAATAGATTATACAGGCAATTGAAGATGTTTTGAAAATGTCTCAACTGAAAAATCATTTTTTTAAAAGGCTTGGACAGATTTATGGAGGAGAAGTCGATCTATGGCTCCCAATCTTGATCCTCCTTGATCTGAGATTGCAAATGCCTTAGCAGACCAGGTGCTCAGGAGCAGCAGAAGGCCATTGCTTTCACCTCCTGCAGGTGAGCTCCCAAAGGCACCTGGTGGGCCACTGCGAATAGCAGAGTGCTGGACTAGATGGACTTGGGTCTGATCCAGCTGGCTAGTTCTTATGTTCTTATGACATTCACTTAAAACGTTTTGAGGCAGCAAATAAAACTTTTTGAGAAGCAAAGATGGTAAAAACTGATAAAAGAACTGAAACTACCCAGTTCTTTAGCGGAGAAAAACACAGCAGAGTTATATAAAAAGGAATTATCCTTTAATAAAGTTCTAAATACAAAAAGTCAGGCTACAAAAATATATTTACAAAAAAAGAGGAAGACCAAATAGTCATGTGCGAAAAAGCAGTGGCCAGCAAACCAGCTTACACAAATAGACAAACAAGGAACAATTGCAGCAGCACAGCGCAGGATACAATAGTGCAGCATAAGGACACGGAGGAGAGCAAAAAGGTTGAGGAAGAGGGGGAGAGGGTTTGGAGCAGGGACAGCTACCCCATAATATGCAGACATTGAAGGTGACCCTCAATCAACCAATGAACTGCCCAGCTGCCCTGCAGTAGCCAAACTGTGCAACTATCTTGCTCCTGCAATTACTTACATGAGAGATGCCAAATATTCTAACAGGTGGAACATATTATTTCCTGCCTCAAAACATTTTCAGAAGTTTGTACAGAAAGGGTCAGGTTCGCATTGTCTACTCTGGCAGCCGCTCTCTGCGGTCTCTGGCGGAAAAGGGCCTTTCATCTCACCTCCAACTGATCCATTTAACTGGCAATAGTGGGTATTGAACCTGGGACCTTCCACACCCCAAGCAGATGCTCTCCCACTGTGCCACAGTCCGTCTTAATTCTGGGCACCAGGGAAAATGTTTAAACCCAATGACACCTTTAAGAGCAACAAAGTTTTATTCTGGATACAAGCGTTGGTGAGCATGCATGCTTCTCTAGGTATCTGAAGCAGTGTTGCTGTAACCCCCCATGCCTCAGAATGGAGTTGGACGAGCCCAGTAAAAGAGGTGGAGACTCAAAGCAGCAAGAGGCTGCAGAGCTCATGTAGTTTGGAGGAGACAAGGCTACCAGACTCAGACCTTGGTTTGAATAAGCCCTTAACACCTTGTTAAGGTAACTGCAATGTTGTTGGGAACTACTGGGAAGGTGGTAGTTTATTTTTGCTATGTTGTAAATGTTGGAGTTTATTGTTCTCAGGGTTTCTTTTTTTTTAGCATGTTTGTAATGGGTGATAGTTCTCTTGAAAGACTTCATCATGTTGAATCCTGTTCACCAAGCCCTTGGAGTCTTCAGGAGCCAACCCACTTGCAAAGAAGAATTGGACTTGGCAGTATCAGTAGACTGTAAATATAAGGACTTGAAAATGCAACCTGAACAGGACCTTGAAGTGTGATGTTAAATGTTGATGTTATATGTTAAGAAAGTAAACCATTTTGTTTTTAAAATTTGTTGTTGCAAACTCATTCCAGGTTCTGCCCTACAGAACCCACAGTTAGAGGTTACACGCGCACACACAAACACTTATACAGTTGCCCCTTTCACATCGCGGGGGTTAAGGGTGCAGCGCCCCCCACAATCTGGAAAACTGTGTAAAACTCAAGACACAAAGGTCACTGCAAAATCACCGTGAGATGTCACAGGAGATACTGCCATAAACATGCTTTGAACCTGCAGTTCTTTCACTACAAATGTAATTTTAAAGAAAAACAATTGTGTAGCTGTTCATTTATTTTATTAAACAGTTACATCACTAAAATTCCCATTTACAGTACTTTCTCATACTGACCCACGATATATCGAAACAGCAATCGGGAAAGTTGCGATGCAGAAGGGACAGCTGGTCCAAGAATAAAACTTTATTGTTTTGAAAGGTTCCATGGACTCAGGCATTCTTCCTGCTCAGAGGTGGGATCCAGCAGGTTCTCACAGGTTCCTGAGAGTAGGTAACTAATTATTTGTGTGTGCCGAGAGGGGGTTACTAATTGGTGGTTTTGCCACGTGATTTTTGCCTTAGTTACGCCCCTCCTCTCAGCAGTAGCGCGCAGAACTTGAAGCAGTCTAGCAGGAGGTGCACCGGCGTGCGTGGCAGCCTGCGCCTGCGAGCATTCGTTTCCCGCCCAAGGACCGGCGTAGCGGCTGCGTCCTTGCCACAGCCCCGCCCAGGAATGCCCCACCCCCAGAATGCCTGGCCACGCCCCCGTCATGCCCAGCCCAGCCCCATTGGCGCTACGCCACAGTTTGAATCCCACCACCATGGGAACCTGTTACTAACATTTTTGGATCCCACCACTGTTCCTGCTGCTTCAGACCAGCACGCCCCCCCCCCACCTGAATTACCTTGAGGCTGGGATATGGATCTCAGGCCATAAGGGAGGGTCAGAGCCGTACCTGTGTCGTAATTAAGCAGGACTGGGGGAAGAAGACGCAGAACCTGAGTCACAGAAACAGGATCTTACTTTGTGAGACTCTCTACTTTCATTCCCAAATAAGCAGGTTTCTCACTCTCGAGGCTTTAAGGAGATTTTTGAGGGATGGGAGTAGACCCGCAGTAGAGCAGTTAGTCTTTTTTTTTTTTTAAAAAAAAAATTATTTTACCAACTAAAGAAATACAGAAAAAGACAAAAGATAAAGACAAAAACAATAAGAAAACATAAGCAAGTGCAAAAATCATAATAGTCCTCACTACTGAAAAAATAATTATAATGAATTACACATATTCACTTACGTAATCAAAATCAAACTTAGGGCCTTTCCCCACTCGCTTCCATCCCCCCTATGCCGCCCGCTGCTCTCAGCGCGCGGCATCCCAGGCGCGCGCCCAGGCGTCCCCATGACCCCGCGCTCTGTGCGGGGTCGTCAAAAGGCGCCGTTCAGAAGAGCGTCTGGGATGCCGCGCGCTGAGGGGCGCGATAGCAGCAGCTTCGGGGCGGCTGCGCTGTCGCCGCCCCTCTCAGTGGGGAGTGCTGAGGGACCCCGCGCTACTCTCCTCGAGTAGCGCGGGGCTTAAGGTGAGTGGGGAAAGGGCCATAGTCTATATCAGAATTAAATATTAAGTGGATTGTCCTTTATGATTTAATAATAATCTTTACAATCTTATTGATAAAGATATACTAACAATAACTGGTTTACTGGATAAAAACAACCTTAATCAATAATCATTTAAGCTGCCAAACTAATTTTATATAGGGTGCTGTGTGGTTTCTGGGCTGTATGGCCGTGTTCTAGCAGCATGCTGCTAGAACACGGCCATACAGCCCGGAAACCACACAGCACCCCAGTGATTCCGGCCGTGAAAGCCTTCGACAATACATTAATTTTATATACATTCTTATTATGCATATATATATTTAAAAATAAATTAATAAACAAATGTGTACTGTTATATATAGAAGAGAAGAAGAAAAAGAAGAGTTTGGATTTATATGCCCCCCCTTTCTCCTTACAGGAGACTCAAAGAGGTTTACAATCTCCTTTCCCTCCCCCCACCCCCACAACAAACACCCTGTGAGGTAGGTGGGGCTGACAGAGCAGCACTGAAGAACTGTGACTAGCCCAAGGTCACCCAGCTGGCATGTGTTGGGGTGCACAAGTTAATCTAGTTCCTCAGATAAGCCTCCACAGCTCAAGTGGCAGAGTGGGGAACTGTTGTTGGGAGGTGGGGCAGAAGGAAAAGGAAATTGTAAGCCCCTTTGAGTCTCCTTACAGGAAGAAAGGGGGGATATAAATCCAAACTACTCCTCCTCCTCCTCCTCTCCCGCTTCTCCCGCTTCTCTCGCTGCTGCTGCTGCTGCTGCTGCTGCTGCTGCTTCTTCTTCTTCTTCTTCTTCTTCTTCTTCTTCTTCTTCTTCTTCTTCTTCTTCTTCTTCTGTTGTAATAGTGGTAGGTCTCCATGAACTAACTTGTCAACCTCACATCTAAGAGATTTCGTAGATTCGTAGGATCACAGAGTTGGAACGGGCCATGCAGGGGCCATCTAGTCCAACCCCCTGCTCAATGCAAGTGTTTATCCAGCCACTGTTGAAAGTCTGCCCGTAAGGGGCAGCTCACCACCTCCCCAGGCAGCTGATTCTACTATTGAATGACCCTTACTGTAATTTTTCTCCCAATTTGCTTCCTCGTGTCCCTTCCTTATTTGTTTGTGTATTTTTTCTCTCAGCAGATATATTATTATTATTATTATTATTATTATTATTATTATTATTATTATTATTATTATTATTATTATTATTATTATTATTTGGATTTAATATACCGCCCTATCCCAGCAGGGCTTAGGGCGGTGAACAATATAAACAATATAAATGAGAATAAAGCAAAGGCATCAGCGGCAGGACCACTTAGAAAAGGCGCGCAGCTGGAATGGGGCATTGGAGGATCTTGTGTTCGTGGCAGCCTGTCCCGGGGCTTCGTGGATGACCTGCGTTGGATTAAAAAGAAAGCGAGTGGCCAAATTCTGTGTGGGACTGGAGAGAGAGGTGAGGGCTGGTGCAGAGTTCAACCCGAAAGTATGCTCAGGTGCACTCTGAGAAACAGGAGACTAGAACAAGATACAGACAGATTAAATGGCTTTCAAAAGCTGGAGACTAGCAAAGCCGTGCCTTCGGCAGGAAGAAGGAGAAAAGGAGCAAACTCTGACCTACAGATTGGAAGAACAGGATACAGTTTCCCCGTCTGCTTAAGTGGCAGAACTCCGGCACAGAAATTAGGGTTGCCAACCTCCAGGCAGGGCCTGGAGATATCCCAGAATTTTGACTCTCTTCAGCCTGCAGAGATCAGTCACCCTGGAGAAGATGGCCACTTGGGCAAGTTGTTCTTGCTGTAGTTCATGCTGTAGTTCCATGGCCAGAGTCAGCAGAGCAGCCGGAGGCAACCTAGGCATGGAGAGGGTGGGCTGCCAGCCCTGGGTTGGGAGGTCAGAGTTTGGGGAAGGGAGCTCCATAGAGATGGGATGCCATAGCATCTATTCTCGGGAGGTGCCCATTTCTCCAGGGGCCTCTGACCTCTGCAGTCTGGAGATCAGCCACAATTCCAGGAGAATTACATCAGACCCCCACCCCCCTGGAAACTGGCAAGCCCAGACTCCCCACCTGAGAAGCAGCGGCAGTTCTGAGCTTCTGTTTGGGTTTATGTTCGCTAACAGCTATCTCAGGGCTCCCAGCCGTAAACTCCCCAGCATGCCCCATATAGATTTATTCTCTTGCGCTCTAGTTTTACCTCTTTCATGCTGAAAGTTGCATTTCTGAGCAAATGGAAGAAAGACATAAACCAGGAAGTTAACGATGCTGAGCTTTCTAGCCCAGCTCCGCTGTTTTACAATCTGGACATGGCTTGGGCAGATAATACGTCTTCTGGCACACACATGTCTTCTGTTCACCTCCAGCTTTGGATCGAAAGCTTCCAGTGCTTAGGAAATGTGCAAGCGATTTAAAAACCTGAAGCGTACCAAGATAGAAGAGAGCTTTTGCATTAGCACGTTGTAATGTTTTGCCATCAGCAATCCTCGATGGCTGTTAGGAGCACACCCTTTCCAACGGTTAAGTCCTGGGGCTGGGGAAATTGAGACGGTGTGCCACATGTTGTTCTTTTGACATTACCATGGAGGATGTATGCGATGGCTCCACTCCTGGCTGTGGTACCTGGCCATAGTTACCTTTCTTCTCGGTGGAGAAGAAGCCTAAAGAAAGCCCAAAATATTCTGAGGGACCCGTCTCATCCAGCACACTCTCTTTTTGAACTGTTACCATCCGGCAGACGATACAGGTCTATCAAAACTAGGACAAAGAGGCTTAGAGACAGCTTCTACTCTAGAGCTGTGGCTCTGCTGAACTCCACGGCTTCGTGTCGATGTGTTTGGGGCTGTGTAGGGATGGGTGGAGGAAGGGGAAAGTGGGGATGGGGTGTGAGTCTGAAATTGTGTGCATCGAGGAATGCTGCTGTAAATTTCGTTGTGCGTGCACAATGACAATAAAATGCTTATGCTTGTGCTTATGGAGAAAATGCACATAGAGAAAAAGTGGCTCTTTCCAGAGTAGCCGTTCAGTTAGGATCCTAGATGCTGAAGGAACTCTGTTATCCAACATGACTGTCCTTCTCCTTCCCATGGGTGCGGGTGGAAATTGCCGTCAAGTTGCCACTGACTTATGGTGACCCCAGAGGCAAGAGATGTGGTTTGAAATTGCCAGACTCTACATAGTGACTCTGGACTTCCTTGGTGTCTCTTGTCCAAATGTCATAAAAACATAAGAACATAAGAACAAGTCAGCTGGATCAGACCAGAGTCCATCTAGTCCAGCTCTCTGCTACTCGCAGTGGCCCACCAGGTGCCTTTGGGAGCTCACAGGCAGGAGGTGAAAGCAATGGCCTTCTGCGGCTGTTGCTCCCGAGCACCTGGATTGTTAAGGCATTTGCAATCTAAGATCAAAGAGGATCAAGATTGGTAGCCATAAATTGACTTCTCCTCCATAAATCTGTCCAAGCCCCTTTTAAAGCTATCCAGGTTAGTGGCCATCACCACCTCCTGTGGCAGCATATTCCAAACACCAATCACACGTTGTGTGAAGAAGTGTTTCCTTTTATTAGTCCTAATTCTTCCCCCCAGCATTTTCAATGAATGCCCCCTGGTTCTAGTATTGTGAGAAAAGAGAGACAAATTTCTCTCTGTCAACATTTTCTACCCCATATGCATAATTTTGTAGACTTCAATCATATCCCTCCTCAGACGTCTCCTCTCCAAACTAAAGAATCCCAAACGCTGCAGCCTCTCCTCATAAGGAAGGTGCTCCAGTCCCTCAATCATCCTTGTTGCCCTTCTCTGCACTTTTTCTATCTCTTCAATATCCTTTTTGAGATGTGGCGACCAGAACTGAACACAGTGCTCCAAGTGCGGTCGCACCAGGCCTGATTCTGCTTAGCTTCTGAGATCTGGACTATTGTGTACCTGGACTTTTGTGTACTTGGAATAGTGTGTCCAGTTCTGGGCACCACAGTTAAAGAAGGATATTGCCAAGCTGGAATGTATCCAGGGGAGGGCAACCAAAATGGTCAAAGGTTTGGAGTCCATTCCCTACGAGGAGAGACTGAGGGAGCTGGCGATGTTTAGTTTGGTGAAGAGAAGGTTAATAGGTGACCTAATAGCCATGTTTAGATATTTGAAGGGATGTCATGTTGGGGAGGGAGCAAGCTTGTTTTCTGCTGTTCTGGAAACTAGGACCAGGAGTCATGGGCTCAAGGTGCAGGAGAAGAGATTCTTCCTAAACATCAGGAAGAACTTCCTGACAGTCAGGGCTGTTGGATGGTGGAATTCACTGCCTCGGAGTGTGGCGGAGTCTCCTTCTGTGGAGGTTTTTCAACAGAGGCTGGATGGCCACCTGTCAGGAGTGCTTTGATTGTGTCTTCCTGTACGGCAGGGGGCTGGACTTGATTGGGGTCTCTTCCAACTCTAGGATTCTATGATCTGATGATATCAGGCTAGTCTGGAACTGAGGTGTTAATAATTCAAAATGAACTATGCATGAATCTGCCTTCTATTAAGTCAGGCCCTTGGTCCTCTGGGGTCAGTCTTTTCTACTCAGACGGCCAGCTGCTCTCCAGGGTCTGGGGCTATCACCCCCCCCCCATGACCTTTCTCACTGGAGATGCCGGGGACTGCATGTGGGGCTTTTTGCACACCAAGCAGAGGCTGCTCCACTGAGCCTCAGACCTTTTCCCAAAAACACAATTCATTTATTTATTTTATTTATTATCGTATTTAAATACCGCCCCATCCCCTAAGGGCTCTGGGCGGTGAACAACAAAATAGTGTTACATAAACAGTCGTAACAATAAATAAGTAATATAAATATACAGCATCATCAAAACATAAAAATTACAGCCTTCCACTTGGCATCCAGTATTAAAACTATAAATAAAACCCCTCCCAGAGAGGGGACGGCAGATCTAGGTGTCACAACTCCCAAGATGTTGAAAAGGGAGAGACAAAGAGGGTGCTCACCCTCAACGGCTGGCCTTCCCAAAAGCCCGGTGGAACAACTCGGTCTTACAGGCCCTGCGGAACTCTCCAAGATCCTGCAGGGCCCGGACAGTTGGAGGAAGAGTGTTCCACCAGGCAGGAACGCAAGAGAGTAGGAGAAGAAAATGCACACAATACAACAACATTCCCCAACTAAATTAACGTGAGCCTCAGCGCTGAGTTCAGATCCACAGAGGAAAGGTTTTGCCTCTGAAAACCAGAGGGTGGTAACTTGTGCCTTCCTCTGGAAATCAGAGTCTGTCTGTCTGTCTGTCTGTCTGGCTGGCTGGCTGGCTGGCTGGCTGGCGCGCACTGGTGCACAACTCTGTGCAGCTGCCCCAGCTGCTGGCCTGCTGTTATGTGGGACCGTACGTAGAAAAGATCCTCTGAGCCCCCACAGGCCCCTCCCTCTCTGGGATGCTGCCACTGGAGCATCCCGCTGGCTCAGCTGCAAGTCTGTCCTGCCTCCCAGGCCAGTGCAGCCTCTTCTCTGCCTCTTCCATCTGCACCAACGCCAGGGGAAACTGCATACTGACTGGTCTCCCCACTTGCTGCTAATTTATAGCCCGGGAATTCCGGGGAGAGCAGGGCAGAGAAGATTTATTTCACAGCCGCCTTGGCAGGCTTCCAGCGGGAGCTTTTATCATAATTACAGGTGTAAAATGTCAGGGCCCATAATTTTTCCAAGAAACGGGGGGATTGCGTTTCTGTTCCTGACCACACTCATCAGTTGACGTGCAAACCCAGCTCCTTTGAAACAGGCCTGTGAGTAGCAGAAGAGAAACACCGAGGGAGATCTGCCCAAGTGGGATGCCAACCTCCAGGCAGGGCTGGGAGCTCTCCCGGAATTACGGCTGATCTCTAGATGACAGAGTTTCCCTGGAAGACATGGTTGCTTCGGAGGCTGGAATCTACAGCAACATACCTGGCTGAGTTCCCCCAAATCTGAGGAGTTCCCAAGCTGGAGTTGTCAACTCTACAGGCAGAGACATACTGGGGGAAAATGGTACCCGGGGCAATACTTGCTCTACACGCGCTCCCCCGCCATGCCCCTGTGTCCCACTTACCTTAGCAGTCCCCTGGCAGCCTGGCAGGGCTGGACCTGGTAGGGCTGGGCTGAGGGGCTCCCGGCGGGCCAGAGCAGCCAGGCTGTGAGCCTGCCACAGGCCATTCCTTGACCAGGCCCCACAAGGGTTCTCCTTCAAGGGGTGGCCTGCTGTGGGCCTGCTGGCCGCCCCCACGTGATCCAATGGCATTGCCTGGGGTCAATTGACCCTCCGTGTCCCTCTGGAAGATACGCCACTGTCTTCAGGCACCTTGCTTCAATTTGGACACCCCTGTTTCTGACCCAGGTTCTCCCTGCTCAAGGTGAAACAGCCATTGCCTTCCCCAGCTTTGCTCATGGAATCAAGTTGAAAAAAGACAGCTCGGATGGATGGCCTTTTGCTTGGCTTGGATCGAAATGGCCTTAAAATATGTGACAGAAACATATGCATTAGGAATAGCAAAAGCAGAAAGGCAGAAGTAAAAATGGCTCACAGCAGCAACTTACAAAAACAAAGAGAATCACTAGTGTGTTGTGGGTTTTCTGGGTTGTTTGGCTGTGTTCCAGTAGCATTTGCTCCTGACTATTCGCCTGCATCTGTGGCTGGCATCTTCAGAGGATCCCAATTTGGGGACGATGCCAGCCACAGATGCAGGTGAAACATCAGGAGAAAATGCTACTGGAACACAGCCATACAACCCAGAAAACCCACAACACACCAGTGATTCTGGTTGTGAAAGCCTTCAACAAAGAGAATTAGCAAGTGGCTGAATCATCCCTATCGCTGACCTATGGGAAGCTAGCAAAATCCAGACATGAGCTGGTCAGAGGAGGCCAAGAGTTCCTCAGTTCCTGCCTCTTCTTCCAAGACTTCTTTGGGAGTCTCTCGTCCTAATATTCATGAGGGTTGACCCTGCTTAGCTTCGGGGATCTGGTGAGATCAGGGCATATCTGAAATTTGATTTTCTTGTTCGTTTGTTCTATCCTATTTAGGTCTAGGCAGCGTTCAGGGCAATTCACATCATGAAATGAGTACAAAGTCCAACAATCAGTTCATAAATATGTAGACAAGAACAAAATCTGGAATCTAAGAAGTCAATAAATAACTGTAGACACAACTAAAAACTAAATCCAGAAAGCAGTAGTGTCTAAAAATGCCACGACATCCTTCCTGCACTAGAAAAAAATGCAAATTTAAAACTGCCAGCCATTTAAATGACCATCAGCTGTTGGGATGATAATCAGAAGAAAGAAAAGAAAAGAAAAGAAAAGAAAAGAAAAGAAAAGAAAAGAAAAGAAAAGAAAAAGTGCAGAGAAGGGCAACGAGGATGATTGAGGGACTGGAGCACCTTCCTTATGAGGAGAGGCTGCAGCGTTTGGGACTCTTTAGTTTGGAGAGGAGACGTCTGAGGAGGGATATGATTGAAGTCTACAAAATTATGCATGGGGTAGAAAATGTGGACAGAGAGACATTTGTCTCTCTTTCTCACAATACTAGAACCAGGGGGCATTCATTGAAAATGCTGGGGGGAAGAATTAGGACTAATAAAAGGAAACACTTCTTCACGCAACGTGTGATTGGTGTTTGGAATATGCTGCCACAGGAGGTGGTGATGGCCACTAACCTGGATAGCTTTAAAAGGGGCTTGGACAGATTTATGGAGGAGAAGTTGATCTATGGCTCCCAATCTTGATCCTCTTTGATCTTAGATTGCAAATGCCTTAGCAGACCAGGTGCTCAGAAGCAGCAGCCACAGAAGGCCATTGCTTTCACCTCCTGCCTGTGAGCTCCCAAAGGCACCTGGTGGGCCACTGCGAGTAGCAGAGAGCTGGACTAGATGGACTCTGGTCTGATCCAGCTGGCTCGTTCTTATGTTCTTATGTTCTTAGAAGAGGCTGGGAGGCAGAGGACGGGAGCAGGATTCTGTAGTTCAGGTCAGCGGTTATAAAACCACTGCTATCCTCGACGAAGGGCCTGGAGCATCCCTGTCTTACTGGTCCTTTGAGATTGGGACAGATCTTTTAGGACTATGGCTACCAATCTTGATCCTCCTTGATCTCAGATTGCTAATGCCTTAGCAGACCAGGTGCTCAGGAGCAGCAGCAGCAGAAGGCCATTGCTTTCACATCCTGCATGTGAGCTCCCAAAGGCACCTGGTGGGCCACTGCGAGTAGCAGAATGCTGGACTAGATGGACTCTGGTCTGATCCAGCAGGCTAGTTCTTATGTTCTTATGACCTGAGTCTCTTCTGACAAAGAGTTCCACCAGGTAGAAGCCACAGCTGCAAAGGTTCCAGCCCTAGTTGAGGGCAGCTGGGGGGTCTTCGGGCCAGGGACCACCAGTTTGTAGATGAGCAGAATGGTCTTGGTGTCTGTATGTGTGTGTGAGGGGGGCAGGTGGTCCCACAGATATGAGGGTTGCAGGCCATTTAGGACTTTGAAGTTAAGCATCAGCGCCTTGACTTAACCCAGAAATTAAGGAGCTAGTGGAGTTGCCCAAGCACAGGACACACAGCCGCCTCCTCATAAAAACCTGTGCAGTCGCATTTAGCAGAATATTTATCTAAGGCCTGCCTCACTGTGGCAGCTTATAACGAGTTAACTGGGGACATGAATAATATGCTGGTTCCTGCCTGACGCTCAGCTTTTAAAAGCCAGAGCCGTTTGTAGTATTTTTAGTCGGATACTTTCATGCAGAGCCTTCCATTTATTTGCCAAAAAACTGAAGTTCCTTTTGGAAGAGTGAGGGCTACAGGCACTGAGGGTTTCATCCCAGTTGGTCAGGAGACACCCCCCCACACAAGACAAAGATGGGGATAAGTTTTCCACCAAAGCTCATGTACCAGTGACCTCTGGCATCCGACAGAGCTATTAAAGAAGCTGAATAACACTGAATAAATGAAACAAGCTTGAATAGAATCTCTGTGTGTGATACTCATAAACCTCCGCACTGAAAGCACGGGAAATTCACATTACGAGAGTATTATTTCTGAACTTTGTGGCACCCTTACTTTTCATCCATCGGCTGTTTTTGCTGGGTAATCCAATGCTTTGCTTTAAATCAGCATAATTTAGACTAAAGCGGCGAGCTACGGAAGGTCAGGCAGAACAGCCACACGCGGAGACCAAGATTTAACAGCGCGAGCTTTGCTGTTTGGTTAACTTAGCACCTTTTATTATTATTTTTAATTACTATATATAACGAAACTCTATGCGCTGATGAAGAAGAAGAGTTTGGATTTATAGCCCCCCTTTCTCTCCTGTAGGAGACTCAAAGGGGCTTACAATCTCCTTGCCCTTTCCCCCTCACAACAAACACCCTGTGAGGTGGGTGGGGCTGAGAGAGCTCCGAGAAGCTGTGACTAGCCCAAGGTCACCCAGCTGGCGTTTGTGGGAGTGCACAGGCTAATCTGAATTCCCCAGATAAGTCTCCACAGCTCAGGTAGCAGAGCGGGGAATCAAACCCGGTTCCTCCAGATTAGATACACGAGCTCTTAACCTCCTACGCCACTGCTGCTCCTCCTGCTCCTGATGCATCACTTTGGAACCTGCAAGAGAAATCAAAGTTTCGACATCCTAGAATGGAGGGAAGGCAACCCGATCTCCTCAGATCTTGGAAGCTAAGTAGGGTCAGTACTCAGATGGGAGACCGCCAAGCAAACCTCTGCAGAGGCAAACTACCTCTCCTTTCTTGCCTTGAGAGTGGCTCGGGTGGGATTGCTGTGATGGCACTTTACACAAACACTTCCTTGAACAGCTAGGGAGGAGTCCAGTGGCACCTTAGAAACAAACCAGACTTTTGGGCCTAAACTTTCAAGAGTCAACGCTCCCTTCAGCAGATACCTCTTGACTCACAAAAGCTCATGCCTCAAATAATCTTGTTGGTTTGTATGGTCCTACTGTCCTACTTTAGACCTTCATGGCGTTGATATGGACATATAGTTTATGATGTTTTAAGCCATTGTATTTAATCATACAAGTTATATTAGAGTAATTCACTGGGTACCAAGCACTTCAAAAACTTACTTTCGTTGGAAGAAACGAAACTCATAGAGCAGCCTGACACTGAGCTTTGATTTGGGAAAACAGGGCCCCTCCAAGGAGATAAGGAATTAGCAGAAGCTCACAAATACAGATAAGGGCGAAGTAAAACTGGGTTGATATAGCAACCAAGATCTCCACCAGGCAACGGGGCAAGATGACATAAAGAATACACGCCCAATTGTGGAAATCAAGGTGGGCTTTGGAGAGGAGTGGAGATTCAAATGGCAATGTGTACGTATTCCAAATCTAGCCAATGGTCAGAAGACAAGGAGGGATGTTTGTAAGAGGGTATAAATTATGTTACACAAGCAACAGCCCCTTTGAACCTCCTCCCTGTTGCTAACAGAGGAGAGTTCCCTCTTCTGCGCAGAATTGAATGAAAACAATAAATCTCTGAACACTGAAGAAGCTTTTGGATGGTTATTTTTGTAACCGGTCAGAGCTTTTGCTCTGTGGACAGGGCCTTGCCCTGTGCCTATCAGCGTCAGCCGCCCTCTGACACTGCACCCTTGACTATTCCGTCCACTCGTCTCTTGGAACAGCCAGCGCTTCTAGGACTGGGCAAATGAAACAGAGCACGGTTTTTGAAATGCTAAATAAACTCACAGAGCTCACTGAGCGCTTGGAAGAATATTGGGAGGATCAGTTCATGGCCGGAAGGTTCACAGACTTCCCGAGCACCGGAGCCGTGCTGAAGGCAGGGAGGGTGGCCACGGAGAACCCACCTCCTCTAATCCTGCATTCCAGGAAGTGCTCCTTTGGAGAAGAGGAGCCCAAGAGGAATCCTGGGACCTGATGAGAGACAGAGACTTTCTCAGTCCCACCAACGCTCCAGAAGCTATTTCGTCAGCTTCTTCTCCGGCTCTGCCTCGCAACCGCAAAGAGCACAGGGTTATCCCAACATGTTCTAATACACTCTGGGGTGTCTTATTACTTGAAATATGCTGCACAAATATAACTTGGGTAGCTTATCTTGGCCCGGCTGCTTTCTATAAAAAGAAGGTCTTGGGGGCTCTCTCCTGCTACAAGGAGGATCTGTTGCTTTTTTGCTGCCCCCCCCCCCCCTTGACTCCGGCTTCTTCCAGAGTTGTTCTAACTCACATTTTTCATCTCTCTGCACTTCCATGTTGGAGCTCAGCTGCCAGAAATCACACAGATGCAGGTGGCCATTTCGGTGGCCCATTCAGAGTTCCAGCAGCAGAATCTCCACAATGACGGCTATTCTGCCCTCAGGCAACAGGGGTGCCAACTCCACATGAGGCAATTCCTGGAGATTTGAGTTGTGGGACCTGGGAAGAGCAGGGTTTGGGGAGAGAAGGGACCTTAGCAGGGCATAATGGAATTGAGTCCACTCTTCAAAGCATCTATTTTCTCCAGGGATCATGTTCAAAGTTCTGGTAATGACCTTTAAGGCTGTGAGCCGTCTTGGATCTGCACACCTGTGGGCCTTGGGAGCAGCAGTGGCGTAGGAGGTTAAGAGCTCGTGTATCTAATCTGGAGGAACCGGGTTTGATTCCCAGCTCTGCCGCCTGAGCTGTGGAGGCTTATCTGGGGAATTCAGAGATTAGCCTGCACACTCCCACACACGCTCCAGCTGGGTGACCTTGGGCTAGTCACAGCTTCTCAGAGCTCTCTCAGCCCCACCTACCTCACAGGGTGTTTGTTGTGAGGGGGGAAGGGCAAGGAGATTGTCAGCCCCTTTGAGTCTCCTGCAGGAGAGAAAGGGGGGATATAAATCCAAACTCCTCTTCTTCTTCCCCATATTGCCCCTTAAGATCCCTCTGCTGGTGGTCCCTGGCCCAAAAGATATCTGACTGGCCATTACGAGGGCCAGGGCCTTCATGGCCTTGGCCCCTACCTGGTGGGACAGGCTCCCCAAGGAGATCAGGGCCCTGCAGGACTTCGATTGTTTCTGCAGGGCATGTAAAACAGAGCTGTTCTGCCAGGATTTTACATCGTGCCAGCCGGGTCAGAACTGAAGTAATCTTATTGCTAGTGGCCTCCCGGGGACATATAAGGGGTTGGGTTGTCGCCATCTATTGTAACTGTTGTTTGTGATTTTTATGCTGGTTATGTTTTTGTGATGTTTTTATGCTGTGCTGTTTTAGATCATTGTTGTTTGCCGCCCCGAGCCCTGCGGGGAAGGGTGGGTTATAAATCAAAAGACAAATAAAAAAAATGTTTGAAGTCTGAAGGTCTGGTATACCGGTAATTCCGGGAGATAATTCCACACCCCACCTGTAGGTTGGCACTCCTGTTAGGAAATGATCTCTAACATGAGGTACTGGAGGCTAACATGAAGCTAAGCCTAACCAGGACACCCCTGACTTGGGGTGAGTTGGGCAGAGCATTTTTGAAATAGAGCAAATGGTGTGAGACCGTGCACAATTGTGATAGTGAGGGAGCCGCTTGGCTGTCTCCTGGCCCTTCACTGAACCACTTCAGCCTACTCCAGCGGTGGCGAACCTATGGCACGGGTGCCAGAGGTGGCACTCAGAGCCCTCTCTGTGGGCACGCACAAACAGAGTTCATCATGTGGGGGGGGGGAAATTGCCCCCCCCACACACACACACACATCTAGGCTGGCCTGGGCCGTTGGGCTCGATTATTAGCATTAAACCTAAGACCTAGTTTTGGGGAAGCAGTGTAGGTAACCCTGTTAAGCGCTGTTAAACCCCACTGATCCTTTGCCTGGGAGTAAGCTCGGTTGCTGGCAATGTGGCTTGCTTCTGAGTAAACCCTCCTAGGGTCATGATTCACCCGTTCAAAGAGTTGCATGGTTGCTTTAAAGCAAAGCCAACAACTACCACCAAGCTTACTCCCGAGTAATGCACGCCTCAGAGCCAATCTTTTTTTCTAAACTAAAACCTCACTATTCAGGTGAAATTGCCGTGTTGGCACTTTGTGATAAATAAGTGGGTTTTGGGTTGCAGTTTGGGCACTCGGTCTCAAAAAGGTTCGCCATCACTGGCCTACTCTCCCTGACTGATGTTGACAGAATGCTTGCTGCCATAAGATCTCTAGATCTTGCTCTCTAGATCCATGCCCCTCATGGCAGGAAAAAGCCGTCCGTGACGGGGGGGACCCCTGTTAGAAACTATCAATCATTCCCTAGAACTGGGAGTGTTCCCAGGGAGGCCACGTCCACTCTTAAAGAAGCCATCATTAGATCCAGTGGATCTGGGCAACCACCACCCTGCCTCTCATTCAGTGATGGCGGACCTATGGCACGGGTGCCAGAGGTAACACTCGGAGCCCTCTCTGTGGGCACGCACACACAGAGTTTGTCATGAGGGGGGCAGAAAATCACCCCCCCCACACACACACACACATCTAGGCTGGCCTGGGCCACTGAGAACGACGTGTGTGCACTACGGTGAGCAGGGAGGACTCGGCTGGCAGGGCTGGTGCCTGTGCTCTGGGTGGCTGCTGCCGGGGGGGGGGGTGGCGCAGAGGAGGCAGAGATGCTAGAGAGGCACAGAGCGGTGTGCGCAGGACTTGCTGGAGGCTAGAGCAGGCTGGCCCCTGCTCGAGCGGGTGGGGCGGAGGAAGAGGGAGCCAACCGTTTTTTTCTAAACGAAAACCTCAGCATTCAGGTTAAATTGCCGGGTTGGCACTTTGCGATAAATAACTGGGGTTTGGGTTGCAATGTGGGCACTCCGTCTCAAAAAGGTTCGCCATCACTGCTCTAATTTATCATTTTTGGGAATGGTAGTTGAGAGAACGGTTGCAGAACAGCCACAGGTATTTCTGGAGGACACAACGGTGTTAAATCCCTTCCAGTTCGGCTTCCATCCTGGCCATGGAATAGAGACCAAGCTAGCTCCCATCATGGGTGAGCTCTGGTTGGTTGATTGAGGAGGGTCAGTGCTGTTTGTGTTATTTGACCTCATGCAGCTTTTGATTGGTCCATCATGATCTTTTGACCTACGGCCTTTGCAGCCTCCCTCTTCCATTAAGAGCCTGGGAGTAACCTTGGACTCCTCTCTATCCATGGAGACCCAGGTTGCACACATGACGAAAGTGACCTTCTATCATCTCTGGCAGGCCAGGCAGATGGCCCCCTTCAGGTCAAACTAGGGCTGCTAAGCCCCTCAGGAGGGTGGGGGATCTTTGTTGTTTTAATTGTTGTTTTATTATATTTCTGGGAGTTTTGTACGATGTTTTTATTTGTGATTTTATGTTGTACACCGCCCAGAGCCCTTCGGGGATGGGGCGGTATATTAAATTATTATTATTATTATTATTATTATTATTATTATTATTATTATTATTATTATTATTATTATTATTATTATTATTATTATTGTTGTTGTTGTTGTTGTTGTTGTTGTTGTTGTTGTTGTTGTTGTTGTTGTTGTTATTGTTATCATCATTATTATTATCATTATCATCATTATTATCATCATCATTATCATCATCATCATCATCATCATTATTATTAATAATAATAATTTATAAATATTATATTTATTTATAAATTAATAAAATATAATAATAATAATAATAATAATAATAATAATAATAATAATAATAATAATAATAATAATAATAATAATAATAATAATAAATCATCTCCTGCCCCCATTTGCCACTGCCCAGAGAAAATAAAAATTAAAAAACCAGGCATCATTTACATACAAGAAGTTCAAGTCAAGTCAATCAATCTTTATTGCAGTCACAGACGAGCATAAAGTAAATAAAATAAAGGATAAAACATATCATATAGATGTATCTTAAAAGATATAAAAAATAAAACCAATCGGTAAAAGAAAGTCGGGAACACAAAAGGTATGGGATTATGCAGGAAACAGAATAAAAGCATAAATACTAAAGGGAAATAAAAACTATTGAAACTATAAAAGTGGGCTAGACAGAATAAACAACAGAACGGATAAATTGGAGGCTATACCCTGTTTACCCCAAAATAAGTCCTATCCTAAAAATAAGCCCTAGCATGATTTTGGGGGTATTTTTGGAGGATGCTTGACATATAAGCCCTGCTCCAAAAATAAGCTCTAGTTACAGATTCCCCAGCACAGCTGATCTGGTCATGTAGGGGGCGCAAAATCATGGGAAAAAATAAGACATCTCCTGAAAATAAGCTCTAACGCATCTTTTGGAGCAAAAATTAATATAAGACCTTGTCTTATTTGGGGGGGAAATGTAGTAAGTAGTAAATCGTTAAGCCCATGACAAAGGGTAGCTGTAGGAATTACCAGAAACTCTTTGGTAAGACCTTCCTCTACGTAGACGAAGCCATCTTTTCCTCTTAAATTTTTCTTCCAGGATGCTGCCCCCATTCCTCAATCTTTTTAACATTTGCCAGGTGCTGCCTGGCACCCTTACCTCAAGGGTAAAACACCACAGATGATCTCAGATTTTGGTGGCCAAGTCCAAGTTGGGGAAGGCCTGGAGATTTTGGTGGTGGAATCTGGGGAGGGGACCGACCTTATGAGGGTAAAATCACATCGACTCCACCTTTTAAAACAGCCATTTTCTCTAGGGTAGGGGTGGCCAACCTATGCGGCTCCAGATGTTCATGGGGCCCCAGATGTTCAATTGGCCATGCTGGCAGGGGCTGATGGGAATTGCAGTCCATGAATATCTGGAGCACCATAGGTTGGCCACCCTACTCTAGGGCAGTGGTGGCGAACCTTTGGCACTCCAGATGTTATGGACTACAATTCCCATTAGCCCCTGCCAGCATGGCCAATTGACCATGCTGGCAGGGGCTGATGGGAATTGTAGTCCATAACATTTGGAGTGCCAAAGATTCGCCACCACGGCTCTAGGGGAATGGATTCTATAGCCCGGAGAGCGGTCAAAATTCCGGGAGTTCACCAGCTGCCACCTGGAGGTTATCAACTCTGTCTCACACTAAAAAGAAAATGCCTGAAGAAACGCAATGCAATAACTTGCTGGCCACATCTCCTCTTGAGAATTCAGGGATCTCCCTTCCTACTTGTATCTGACGAAGGGAGCCCGGGCTCTCGAATGGTCATGCCCCGAAAATCTTGGCGGTCTCTAATCGGCTACTGGACTTGACTCCAGCTGAGCTCTTCCCAAGTGGCTGTGGAAATAGCAGCAGGCTTGAGATCTCTGAGGAGCTTCTCAAAAGGCCTCCCTGTATGAGGAGACATCACTGAAACATACTGGAAAGTTGTGTTTGTGTACCGCACCGTTGTTATCTCAGGGAGCCGTGGCTGAGAGAATCAGCCTGCAAGCGGATTCTGGAATACCAAACCAAACTTTCCCTCACTCGGGTGCCCCCTTTCTTTTCTTGAGCAACCGCTAGAAGGTGACGCACACCTGCCCACCACTGCTGATAGGATTTGAACCGAAATCCTCTCTGTTGACCTCCCCATCCACTTCAAAGGTGGAAAGGCCGACTGCACAGGCGAGCTTTACAAGAGTCTTAACAACCCCAGTGATTATTCCTGAAAGCAAAGAAGCTGTTTTCTTGCTCCTAATCAACATGAATCTGGCGAGAGACCGAACTGAGCATCTGGAGTTTTCCACATGTCAGCTAATGGCCGTATCCTATTTTACAAGTGGCGGGTATTCCCAGCGCAGGCTCCCTGGCCCTGGCCTTCTCTTTGTTACGGTTCCAGCCCTCGGGTCTGGGCATTCTCCGCTCCTTTTTAAAGGCCACTCGGGGAGTTCAACACGTCAACTTCTGTTCGAGTAACCGCCATTCTGTTTTTCAGCCCGTGTACCGTACAGAAGGGGAACAGGGCAAGCACCCAAACGGCTCCACTCCGGAGTGAGGTCATTTTGGTCCCAGAATAAACCTACATTTATCTTCGAACCACAAACAAGAGGTGGACATTAGCAAGAAAATCATGTATTATTCTTTCCAGATGCACTCTCCTCCTTGCTGCTGAATAGTGCGATCGCCAACCACCAAGAGATCCAGATGCGGGCAGAAACTGGAGGAGACATCTTGGTAGAAGCCCTCGATCCCACCACTGAAATAATTACCCCCTTTGAAGTTCTTCTTATGCGGCTGCTGTTCTCCAGCACGATGTAGTGGTTAAGAGCAGTGGACTGGGAGAGCTGGGTTTGATTCCCCACTTCTCCACAGGAGTGGTGGACTCTTATCTGGTGAACTGGATTTGTTTCCCGACTCCTCCACGTGAAACCTGCGGGGGGAGGGGGAGGGAGGGACCTGGGGGGGAGGGGCAGTCCCGGCTCTCTCAGAAGTCTCCCAGCTCCACCTACTTCACAAGATGTCTATAGTGGCAAGAAGAAGGGAAGGCGTTTTTCAGCCTCTTTGAGACTCCACACAGGAAAGAAAGGCAGGGTATAAAGCCAAACTCTTCTTCTTTTTCCATTGCTCTCCTCTTGAGCAAAGTTTGTTCAATGTTTAGACCTCTTTTGGTCAGACGCCCACTGACATGTTCTTTACAACAGCCACTGGACTCTGGACGTACTGTTGTAAAGGTCTGATCAAAGAGACCTAAACATTGAACAAGCTTTGCTCAAGAGGCAAGCCCTGGAGAGCCCTGGATGCCCCATGCACTCGGCATGCTAGCAAACATGGCTCCTGGCACGCAGGTTACATATCTCTCCCTGAACACTATCCCAAGTGCAATTTGGGATGCCAACCTACAGGTGGGGCCTGGGGACCCCCTGGAATTACAGCAGTCTACAGAGACCAGCTCCTCTGGAGAAATGGATGCTTTGGGGGGTGGATCCTGGGGCTCGCTTGTTCCCCACTGAGGTCCCTGTCCTCCCCAGGCCCCACCCCCAATTTTCCAGGAGTTTCCCAATCCAGAGCTGGCAGCCCTACACCTCATCCCTGCCAGTTGTCACCTGGGAGGGACACCTAGTGGGAAGCTCAGGAGAAGCTCTCACTGGCCAGAGAGCCCCTGGTTTTGCCTGCAGAAAATCCAAATGAAAATCCTGCCATCTTCTGTTAAAAGGGGATCCTAGGTAAGGAATGTCCTGCCCCATTAATGGAGGCCTGAGAGGGACGAGGGCAAACGCTGAAGAATTAGATGGTGGGGGCAACCTCCAGAAGGAGATCTGAGATTGCCACTGAGATCCGGGCAACAAAGACCAGCTCCCTCTGGAGAAAATGGCTGCTGCTGAGGGAGGGTGCTATGGCCATCCCTCCCCTTCCCAAACCCCGCCCTCCGCAGGCCCCACCCCCAAATCCTCCAGGTATTTCTCAACCTGGAGCTGGTAACCTGGAGCTGACAGGAATTCAGCAGCCTCACTTGTTCTTATCAGAGGATGCAGCTTTGCTAGAGAACCTGAGAGGAATTTGCTTTATTAGAGCGGAGGATGATAAAACCGTCAAGAATGGGGGCTGCCAAAGTTCTGTTGCCGCTCTCCCCAACCCCGCCCTGGGCCTGGAAGCAATGCCCCCCCCGCCCCCCTCCCAAACTCCTCGGAAATCTGTTGCAGACCGAAGGGGAGAAACCCGCAGCTGGCCACGGGAGAAATCCTTCTGCAGGTTTTATGAGCCTTCCTGTAGATTCCAAAAGCAGCCCTTACATTTCATTCCATGAAGTTTGCACTTTGGTCTTGAGGTGGGAAAGTCACACCAACTTCAAGCCTTGTGCCTGTTTTGGAGGGGGGGGGGGCGAGCGGCAAATGTGGAGCCCGTAAAAGGCCACTGAGTGTATCTGGCAAAATTAACACATTACCAGACAAAACTTGAACACATGTATTCCTCCAACCACTGTGAGGGCCCCCCCCCCCCCGCCTCTTTGCAGGGCAGGCGTTTGCGCTTTTCTTTCTCTTTTAATAAACAATACAGCACTTTTGAAAAGGCCAGAGAGGGTTTGCGCTGATTAATCGCTGCTCGACCATTTTGTATATTTTTCAAGGTTATATTTTTCTGCTGCTCATGTAGAGGAGTGGGAAAACAGGACCAGGAGTAACGGGTTCAAGGTGAAGGAAAAGAGATTCCGCCTAAACATCAGGAAGAACTTCTTGACAGTCAGGTGGAGTCTCCTCCTTTGGAGGTTTTTAAACAGAGGCTGGTGGCCACCTGTCAGGAGTGCTTTGATTGTGTGTTCCTGCATGGCAGGGGGTTGGACTGGATGGCCCTTGGAGTCTCTTCCAACTCGATGATTCTAAAACCTGGCCCGATTTGAAGTTCAGTTTTGGATCAGTGCAAGATGCCGCCTTGCAAGGCGTGCTGGGTAGATTTACCCAACCTACTAACAAACTGCTCTGCAGGCTGATGATGTTACAAAGAAGTACTTTTCTCATTCAGGTCTGCTGACCTGGGGCAGACTTAAGAAACATTACGGGAAAGGGTTAGAATCGTGACAAAAATATTTGTTACTTTGAAAACTATAATGCATGGAATGTTTTCTTTTCTTGAAATAATTTCATAATTGCTTGACAAGCCACAAAGATGCTATCTATCTATCTATCTATCTATCTATCTATCTATCTATCTATCTATCTATCTATCTATCTATCTATCTATCTATCTATCTATCTATCTATCTATCTATCTATCTATCTATCTATCTATCTATCTATCTATCTATCTATCTATCTATCTATCTATCTATCTATCTATCTATTTCCTGCCCTATCCCTGCCTCTCCAACTGGAAAAAATAATTTAGGAGAGGGATATATATAGACAGGGGTCTTCCGGGTATTACTCAGACATTTTGTTTGGACTTATTATGGGACAAAAAATGTGGGGCCCGGAAATGAGGGGAATCTCTACTCTGCCCTTGTCATATACTCTGGTTGCTAACTCAGGATTGGGAAATTTGTGGCTATGGAGGTGGGGGGACAGACCCTGGGGGAAGGTGATGCTTGGGGAAGGGAGCGGGGTATGATGCCGTAACGTCCACCTTCAGAAGCTGCCATTTTCTCCAAGAAAACTGATCTCTTTGGTCTGGAGATCATCAATTGTAATTCCAGGGGATTTCCAGGTTGGCCACCCAGTCATTCAGCTACTCCTGCAATGTCAGCCAGGCTACAGGATTACCCTAGAGTTTTTGCCAACTGCTAGAGCTGCCCTTGTAACATCTGGGCAGCTCTAGGAATTCTACGGTCAGAACTTCCTATCAGTTGCTGAGGCATTGTTTTTCTCTGTCATGTTTGCCCTGGGATTTTGTGCAACCCCAAACCTTCTGCCTATTTCCACACAGTATCTGGCAAGAGATGACTTTCATGGGTGTTGTGGGTTTTCCGGATTGTAGGGCTGTGTTCCAGTAGCATCTTCTCCTGATGTTTTGCCTTCATTTGTGGCTGGCATCTTCACAACACCCTAGTGATTCCGGCCATGAAAGCCTTCAGAAGTACAGATGACTTTCAGTCGGTCAGACCCAAAGCAGGGGGCAAACTGCTCAGAAGTGTGTGGCCAGCCATGTCTAAGCGCAAGTCACAGTTCAGAGGGTTTCCCCCCCTTTTATAACCCCACCCACAAATCCCATACACAGGAGAGCCTATATGCTGGCTAGATTTAACATCGTGCCATCTCCGCTACATAGAGGAAGACTTAAAGGTCTTCAATGCGATAAGAGGTTCTGTCCCTGTAGCATAGGACAGCTGGATTCCATCCCACACATTCTCCTGAACTGCGTATTATACCAAGAACTCCGATCCAGCCTGTTATCCCAAGCTATAGACCCTATGATTGATTATACTGAATCAGATAAAGTAGTTATGCTTTTAAATTGTCAGGATTTTCATTGTTGCCTTATAGTGACAAAGTTTTTGTCAGAAGTTTGTAAACTGAATGTATGACAAACGCGAAGTTTTTTACTATTCACTTTTTAACTGGAA
The DNA here is from genome assembly GCF_021028975.2 of Sphaerodactylus townsendi. NCBI lineage: Eukaryota > Metazoa > Chordata > Lepidosauria > Squamata > Sphaerodactylidae > Sphaerodactylus > Sphaerodactylus townsendi. Next base: position 87,803,693 of record NC_059434.1, on the reverse strand, counting down.
CTGCAATTTTATACTATCGTGTATATGCCAATAAAGGCTTATTGAAATTGAACCCCCCCCCCCACACACACACACAAGTGAGAGTCCCAGGATTATGGGGGGCTCTAGTCAGAAAAAGTTCATACCCTAATAAATCGGCTAGTATCTGAGATATGACACTCTGCAACCCACCTAGCATGGACTCTGGACTTACTGCAATTTCCCTTTTTTATCAACAAGTTTGTGCGATTGTTAAATATTATCTCACGCATATATTTGATTTTTATACACTATGGTTTAACTGAGGTCTAGTAAGGAGCCAGCCTCTGCCCAGACCCCCCCCCCCCCGGATTTGCTGCTGTGAACACATGAACCTGTGGCTGGCAGCGCTCCCCAGTGGCGGGTCTTCCCTGCAACGAGTGAACTATATACCACCCTCAGTCTGCTACGGGCAGTTAGTTTAAGAGGGGTGTAAAGAAGAAGGATCTGGAGGAGAAAGATAATGAATCGGAGTTTCCTTCAGTAGCTTTGAAAGTTGTTCGCCATGTTCTTAATTTTCACTTTCCGGGTGCCCAGGGACACTAGCAACAAATTGGATCACACACAATCACTAGCAAATGAATGGACTGTTTTCTTTCTCTTTGAGTGTGTGTGTGTGTGTGTGTATATATATATGTGCATGCCCACATGGGCACACTAAAGATGAAAGTTTTAAAATGCAATAATGTTTTGTCTAAATTCTTGTGGAAACGGCTTATGACCTTCCCCAAAGCAATGTGGTTTCGGCTTTCCAGTAAGAGCGCTCCCAGCTAATGATTTAGCTCTATTTTCTAATACATATTTGGCAAGAGACAAGTGCTCTTCTAGCCTCTGGCCACTGGGGAACTATTATTTATGACTCAGGAGTGAATCATTGCACTTGGCAAGCAGCTCTGGCTTTGTGGCCAACGTATTTTTCCACTCGGTAGCAGCAAATGCTTGTAAATTCTTCCTCAATATTACCATTAAACTATCTCAAAACAAACTCCTTCCCACTTCGCCATAAATTCTCTCCATTCTGTTGTGTGCTGGTGGTCTTGCCAAGGCTAAAGAGCCGGGAGACTGGCACCACCAGATTCTGTTCCCTGTTCCCACTGAGTTCACTCTCGGCCAATCATTCCTTTGATTTAGCCAGGTAAACGAGTTGGCTCTTGGTCCCCCTGCATGCAGGCAAGCCACAGACTTCAGAAGAAAAGTGGAAGGGCCCAGGAGGCTCAGGAAGGGGGACCACATTTTCCTTGCCAAGGGCATTAGAAGGTCACTCCATGGCAGATGAGGGCCAGCGGAAAAACACCGGCCATGAACCCCTGCAATAAGTTGATTTCCAACCACGCTAAAAAAAGTGCAGAATGAAGAATCTATTCCACTTTGCCAGCTGTTGACTGCCTGACCTTTCTTGTGGAGGTTTAGTGTGGTTGGACCAGTTCCAGAGGAGTATCAGTCATAGCTTTTGATGCACACAATTTTTTTTAAAAAAAAGATCAGCCATCCTTCCAAACAAACTGCCCGGGTGCTATAAAAGGAAGAGCGTAAAACTAATACAAGAATGTATCATAAATCCTGACAGACCAGAAGAGGTGATCAAAACAGTATTCAAAGTCCTGAAGTCACCCGAAGAGGAACATTTTGAAAAGGCAAAGACTGTTCTGTGAGTGGCAGACTTCCGAAGAGGAGGACGGGCAGCCTCCCCCGCTGCCTTGCACCCTCCCAGAATCACAACTGATCTCTAGACTTCAGACTAATAAAAGGAAACACTTCTTCACGCAACATGTGATTGGTGTTTGGAATATGCTGCCACTGGAGGTGGTGATGGCCACTAACCTGGATAGCTTTAAAAGGGGCTTGGACAGATTTATGGAGGAGAAGTCGATTTATGGCTACCAATCTTGATCCTCCTTGATCTGAGGTTGCAAATGCCTTAACAGTCCAGGTGCTCGGGAGCAGCAGCCGCAGAAGGCCATTGCTTTCACCTCCTGCAGGTGAGCTCCCAAAGGCACCTGGTGGGCCACTGCGAGTAGCAGAGAGCTGGACTAGATGGACTCTGGTCTGATCCAGCTGGCTTGTTCTTATGTTCTTATGTTCTTAGAGGTCAGTCACTCTGGGGAGAACAGCTGCTTTGGAAAGTGGGCTCTCTGGTATTCTATCCTGCTTAGGTCCCTCCCCTGCCCTCCCCCAGACTGCACCCCAAAGCTCCAGGATTTGTTCAACCTAGGGTTAGCAACCTTATCTAACATGACACATTCGGAGAATGGAAGATATTTTAGAACAGAAGTCATATAGCGATGATTTAGGACTCTCTGATCTGTCTCAAATAGAGAAGCATGTCAGGATAGAAGCCCAGGAGGGGTGGAGGGGCACGCAAGAGGAAACGCTCTACCACATCTCGGAGGAAGGAGGTAGGCAGGAGCGTCTCTTCACGGCTGCCATCAGGTTCCTGCCACAAAAAAGGCAGGAGAGGAAGGGAGTGGTGAGAGTCATGGATTGGCAGCCAGCTCCTTTTGCTGCTGGAGTTGCCAGCTCTGCATGAGAAATACCCAGAGATTTGTGGGGCTGAACTCTGGGGAAGGCAGAGTGTGCAATGGGAAGGGACTTCACTAGGGTTGCAACTTCCAGGTAGTAGCTGAAGATCTCCATTACAATTAATCTCCAGGCAACAAATATCAGTTCACCTGAGGGAAATGGCTGCTTTGGAAGGTGGTCTCTAAGCCATTATACCCCATTGAAGGTCTCCCCTCCCCAAACCTGCCCCTCCTTAGGCTCCACCCCCACAATCTCCAGGAATTTTCCAATCTGGAGCTGGCAACCCTACATGGAGTCCACCTCCCATAGCAGCCATTTTCTCCAGGAGATGTCTGTCATCTGGAGATCAAGAGTAGTAGCAGAAGATGTCTCTTGTGGGTAAATCACTAAGACCTAGGTCTCAATTCAGTCAAGTCCAGTTCACACCTCCTTTAAGATGTCCATTGGCCCTCTAGGTTGTCTTCTGAAGAGCAACTCGAATGGGCTGAATCCTGAACTTTCTTGGGATCCCTCCCTGTACCTGAACAGGAAGTGCTGCAAGCGTTGATCCTAATCATTAGGACAGTTGTAAGCTTCAGTCTTCAACAAATGCAAAACCCCCACTTACATATTGCAGTGCCTCACAACCATTTTCCCTATTCCCTACACTATCTATCTAAAAACCCTATCTCTAAAAGCATTAAACAACAAAATAAACATGCCTCCCTTCTCTTTTGGCCTTTAGACCGGGTGCCTGTGTGTGTGTTTTTACACAACATTGTTGTTTAATTTGTATCTATTGTTTTAATTGCTGCTGAATTTTAATGAGTTAGATTTTATGTTATATTGATTTACTGTTCTGGAAACAGTCATGTTGTGAGCCGCCTCGAGCCCTTCGGGGATGAGGCGGCCTATAAATTTAATCAATCAATCAATCAATCAACATGTGATTGAGAGTGCTGTTGAATCTCCCATTGAGCCCATTGGATTGCAGATGATTGGCTGTCACAGGCTCATTCCGCACATGCAGAATAATGCACTTTCAAACTGCTTTCAATGCTCTTTGAAGCTGTGCGGAATGGCAAAATCCACTTGCAAACAGTTGTGAAAGTGGTTTGAAAATGCATTATTTTGCGTGTGCGGAAGGGGCCACAGTCAAACGCTTTATCCTACAAGCCTTCAGTAACTCTTTCGTAATCTACAACACAATCCATGACAATTTCATCAGGGGACCCTAGTCTTGCAAATACATTTAGTAAGGCACCAGCAACTGTTTTCAAAGTCTCTTTGATATGTCTTCAAAGTCTCTCAGTGGGACGTCTTCAGGGTACTTCATACCTTAATCCACCATAGTCAAAATGTATTGGTTCCCCCATCTAGTTGTTTGGGAAATCGGACCAACAAGATCTACAAGATCTACAAGACCAACAATTGGACCAACACGATCTACAAGATCCGTTCTGATTATGTCACAAGAGCTATGGGTTGTAACAATTCCTTGGTTTTATATTGTGTCTTTCTAACCAACTGGTAAACTTTGCATGACTGGCAAAAGACTTTTATATTTTTGTCCTTGCATGGTCAATAAAATCTGACTTGGACTTTGTCTCTTGTTTTGTTAATGCCCACGTGTCCAGTCATAGTTGTTTTGAGGACAAGCTGCAATATTTGTAGCCTGTACTTTCTTGGCACTACAAGCTGCTTTCCCCGCACAAATAGCAGGGCATTTTCTATGTCTAGCTATATCAGGGGTAGGGAACCTGCGGCTCTCCAGATGTTCAGGAACTACAATTCCCATCAGCCTCTGTCAGCATGGCCAATTGGCCATGCTGGTAGGGGCTGATGGGAATTGTAGTTCCTGAACATCTGGAGAGCTGCAGGTTCCCTACCCCTGAACTAGATCATAAAAGCAGCCTCCTGAACTGTTCCACAATATTACTGTTCTAATCCCTTTGGGGGAAAAATGTCCTTTTGGAAATTTTTATTCCATACTTTCTGAGAAATTACAGGAGTGTGTGGGTCTTCCTGATCACCTCAGGTGGCCATTTCACCAGATGAGGGCCACCTCAGAGAATGGTCATAAACCTGAGCAGTCGTACATTCCACTTTTGATGGGGTCCAGCTGATACTGGTTGGCTCAATTAAGAGCCTAGGGATTATACTGGACCCATCATTATTGCTGGGCAGACAAGTTAAAGCGGCTGCAGAAAAGGCATTATTTCACTGACCTTGGAAGATGGCCCCCTGATCTGACTGATTTGACTGATCTGGTTGTGTGGAGTTATGTTGTAATTACCTCAAAGCTGAAATTCTGTAATACATTCTTTGTGAATCTACCTTTAAAGACAACTTGAAACTGCAATTGGTACAGAACTGCTTACTGTCAGACACAAAGTAGAATGTGCATGTCACACTTATTCTGCAGACACTCAGTTGGTTACTGATCATTTACTAGCTTCAGTTCATATCAGTTACAAAGCCCTACATGCCCTTGGGTCCATATACCTGCATGGCCACTTCTCCAATTATGCCCTGTCAGTAATGAGCAAAGCCTTCTGAAAGGGCTACTCAGCAAATGGGTATGGTCACAACATACCTAAACAGCTTGATGAAATATTGGCTCCCTGCTTATGACTGACAAGGAGAACATGAGCACAACCATGAATGGTCTAGCATGTCTTCATGGGATTGCAATGTAAATCTCCTCATCCAATCCTTCTAGAGCAACAGTGATTGCCAAGGCATGATAGCTTAAAAACATGACTGTTCTCTTTCTGCAGTGTTTAGAATGTGAAAAGTTCAACATTTAGAATGTGAAAGTTCAAAGTGAAGACAACAGCCAGGAAATACATGGACCATACTGAAAACTGGACTTAAGCCTGAGTAGCTGCAATTGAAGCAATTTCTTCCCTCTATTAATTACTTATCTGCTCCTCTTTTTTACTTTTGTTGTCTAGAGGAAATTTCATTGTAAGAAACATTGGGTAGGGACCTTTTTTCTTGTACTTTGTAAAGTGTTGTGCATGCTGATGCTATTAGATCTTGCTGATGCTATTAGATCTTGTAACATAAAACCTGCACCTTTTCTTATCAAATTATCAGCTTTCTTAAATTTAGGTAACTAAATTTAAATATAAAGGGGAATAATAATCTAGACAGATCAAAAAGTAATCATGTGGACATATGGGAAAGGATTTCATCACAAGTAAGCTTCAAGGAGAGAACAGAACAAAACTTTGCTTTAATTTAAGAGGGCTTCACAAGTGACTCTTTCACGGTGGTCGACTTCTTGCAAACAGAATGTGAACGAGACCAACTCATCTCTGATTCTGGGCTGCACCAATTCAGACTGCCATGAGAAGGGAAAGATTATGAACAGAATTTTTCATGTTAAAAAAAAATTCTGCACATAGAAAACTGGACTGCCCAGTCTCAGAGGGAAGTTGTGTTGGTCTGCAGGCTCAAGTCCAGCAGCATCTTGGAGACCAATAAGCCTTTTGGGGCAGGAGCTTTCGAGGGTCAATGCTCCCTTCATCAGATACAGGTTGCAGTGGAGGTCCTGAGCTCTTATATTGCAATGACAAGGTGGAAAGGGTATCACAAAGAAGGCAGTCGGGTTGCAGAGGCACAAGGCACATTGTAATCAGCTTAATTAGAGCAGGGGAGAAATGCTTAGGGTATTATCATCTCAGCTTTATCAGATCAATCATTGACTGAGACAGACACTTTTGAAGCAGCAGCTGAGTTTTGGGAAAAGTTAGAAAAGCATGTAATATAATGGGTCATGTTGTAAGTCAGTGCCCACACTGCACTGAAGATCTACAACGAGGACGCCATTTGTGTTTTACAACAATGAGCAATGAAATCCATCAACATAGGAGCAGCAGTGGCGTAGGAGGTTAAGAGCTCGTGTATCTAATCTGGAGGAACCGGGTTTGATTCCCAGCTCTGCCTCCTGAGCTGTGGAGTCTTATCTGAGGAATTCAGATTAGCCTGTACACTCCCACACGCGCCAGCTGGGTGACCTTGGGCTAGTCACAGCTTCGGAGCCTCTCTCAGCCCCTACCCCACCACTCACAGGGTGTTTGTTGTGAGGGGGGGTGAAGGGCAAGGGAGATTGTCATGCCCCCTTGAGTCTCCTGCAGGAGAGAGAAAGGGGGAGGATATAAACCAAACTCCTCCCTCCTCTTCTTCTTCTTCCTCTGCTTCTTCTTCTTCTTCTTCTTCTTCTTCTTCTTCTTCTTCTTCTTCTTCTTCTTCTTCTTCTTCTTCTTCTTCTTCTTCTTCTTCTTCTTCTTCTTCTTCTTCTTCTTCTTCATAGTTCCTCTCACACCAGCAGTGCTGAGAGTGCAGGCAAACTTTAAAAAGTTTTTTTGTGGTGAAGTCTGAAGAAATAAAACCAAACACTTGGGTTTTCGACAGTGGAAATATACAACAATATACACCTTTATGGAGATAAAAGCTTGTATGAGTTTTTTAATGTGAATAAGAAAGAGTCACTGTACATTGAAAATGATGGGATGATAAAAGCAGAGGGGATTGGAAAGCTGACCATAAAATGTGCTCTTGGAGGAAGATCTGTGAGAGGAATCACTCTTACAAAGTGCCTCCACATTCCTCCACTTGCAAATAATCTGATCTCTATAAATGCTTTAAGAGAGAAAGGCTTTTATGTTTCCTTTGAGGATGCATGTTTAATTTTTGATGGCTCAGAATTAGTGGTCCAAGGAACTAAACAAAATGGCTTATATTTTCTGAATTTATGAACAGAAAAAGTGAATCTTGTTCAGAAGTGTATTCACAGGTGATGTTGAAATTTGTGGTTACAGGTGCTTTAGCCATAGATCATTTGGAGCAATAAAACAACTTGAGAGACAGAATCTAACAAAGAATATGCAAATTACTAACACCTCTCAGCACAAAGAGAGGTGTCAGACTTGTTTTAAAGCGAAGGGTGTATGACCAAGTTTTCCAAAACAATCCAGCAGAGGGAAAGCAAAATATCCTCTGGGGCTTATTCACACTGATGTATGTGGACCTTTTAAAACAGAGTCACCCTCTGGTTGCAAATATATCCTCACAATTGTGGATGATTTTTCAAAATATACTATGGTGTGTCTCCTCAGACATAAAAGCAATATTCTGAGTCAATTTAAAGCTTACCTTGCATTAGTCAGCAACAATTCCAAAGGACCCAGTGGCCTTACACTCAGACAATGGGGGAGAATATTCCTCAAATGAAATGAAAGCATTATTGACTGATTGTGGGACTGAACATTAGCTGACTATTCCATTTTGTCCAGAAATGAACTCCCAGCTTGAAAGAAAAAATAGATCCGTAATGAAATGGCCAGGTACATGTCATTGGAGGCCAAACTGCCAGGTAAATATTGGGCAGAGGCCATTAAAACAGCAACTTATTTGCAAAACAGACTGCCAACTAAGGGGGCAAACCTAGTGTGAGCCATTTGAGAGTTTTTGGATCAAAAGCATATGCTTCTATTCCTATGGAAAAGCATTTCAGAATGGATCTCAGTGCCGAAAAAATTATGCTCAAGGATGCAGAATCTTTAACCCTACGACAGGTGAATTAAAGATTTGTGATGCAGTTTACATTGATGAAAGAAAGAAAGCAGATTCCAGTGATTTCACATCAGCAGATCAAAATCAAATGCAGTAGCCAGATGCAGTCTACCTGAATACCATGAACAGCGCACTTGAAGCACCTGAGCGTGATAGCACCATGGACAGCACACATGGAGCATCGGCAGAGCCTATTCAGCCAGAAGGGACTGCAAGTCTCAGGTGATCCAGAAGAATAAACATGGGCATATCACCTTTGAGATATGCTTGTCTTGTAAAGGCAACAATGGTTCCAGAGCCCTCCGCGTGGGAATGCATTGCAAGGATGCCTGCTAGAGAAGCAGAGAGGTGGAAGAAGAGACTGAAGCATAAACTCAAAACAAAACATGGACACTTACAGAACTACCACCTGGAAAGAAGGCAGTAGGATATAAGTGGGTCTTCAAGACCTACAAAAAGGCTACTGGGGCTAGCCTGAGGTCACCCGGCAGGCTTCATGTAGAGGAGTGGGAAAACAAAATCAGTTCACCAGATAAGATTCTGCCACTCATGTGGAGGAGTGAGGAATCAAACTCAGTTTTCCAGATTAGAGTCCATCTACTATACCACACTGTTTGTAAGGAACAGTACCAGCCTTAGCAGGCCTTTCAAGGGGAGGTGCTGAACTTGGTACCTTCTGCATGCAAGGAAGGTGCCCTTCCAGTGAGCTTTGGACTCTCCCCATTCTGTGCTTCCTCTGCACTTGTGCCAGCGTGGTGTAGTGGTTAAGACCAGGTGGGACTCTGATTCCCCACTCCTCTACATGAGCGGTAGATTCTTATCTGGTGAACCAGATTTGTTTCCCCATTCCTACATTTCTTCTGCTGGGTGACCTTGAGCTAGTCCCAGTTCTCTCTGAACTCTCTCTCAGCCCCCCCACCCATCTCAATAAGCAAGGTGTTCTGTTGGAAGGGGAGAGGAAGGGAGGGAGTTTGTGAGCTGCCTTGAGACTCCTTACAGGAGAGAAAGGTGGGGTATAAAATCCAAACTCCTCCTTCTTCTTTCTTCTTCTTTCTCTTCTCTTCTTCTTCTTTCTTTCTTCTTCTTTCTTTCTTCTTTCTTTCTTCTTCTTCTTCTTCTCTCTTTCTCTTCCTCTTTCCTCTTTCCTCTCTTCCTCTGCACGCTCTTCCTCTTTCCTCTCTTCCTCTGCACGCTCTTCCTCTCTCCTCCTCTCTTCTCCTCCTCTCCTCTTCCCCCCTCTTCCTCCTCTTCCTCTCCTCTCCCTCCTCTTCCCTCTCCTCTCTCCTCCTCCTCTCTCGCTCTCTTCCTCTTCCTCTTCTCTTCCTCTTCCTCCTCCCTCCCTGCTCTTCGCTCTCTCGCCTCGGGCTCGCCTCACTGCCCCTCGCCTTCTCTCTCTCTCTCTCTCTTCCTTCTTCTCTCTGGCCTTCTTCTTCTCTTCTTCTTCTCCTCTTCTTCTTTCTTCTTCTTCTTCTTCTTCTTCTTCTTCTTCTTCTTCTTCATCTCAGAACATGCCCGACCCCTATCGGAAGGGGCCACTGCACTTTCCAGACACAGATTAACTTTTCGCCCATCCCTGGAAGCCCAACTTTGGAAACATAATGAATTACACTGAGAGAAGATGAATGAGGTGCATGCAGGATCTAGACTTTTGCACTGACAAGAAAACCATGAGAGGTGTAGCTCCAAGCAAGTCAGATGGTGACCACGGCCTCCTTGAAGAACCTGCAGGATCTTCGCTCAAGGTTCATAATGGTGTTCCGATTCGTCCTTATTCTCCTGCCATCCTTCCAAACAAAACTCATGTTGTCAATGAATCGCAAACCGGGAGACTAATGTATCAAGAGGCAATATTCCCAGGTATCTTTAACATTTGGGCCTGTTGCTCTGCCCTGTCAGGCACTCCTGCTCCAAAACATACATTTGCTCACTTAAGAAAACAGCAGAAATCTGGTTGGGGCTCGGGAACAATAAACTGACTGTTGTCCGGAACCATTTTTATTGGCTCCGATGAGTCAAAGCAGCTCTGGCATCCAATATGTTTTTTTTCTCGCTCACTTCTCTTCTGAGTTTCAGATGTCTCTGAACTCCCCTCCAGTTGAGCTAGAGGGAAACATTCTGTTAGGAGACTGTTTATATTTGCACAGTGACTACCAGTGGCCCAGACTTGCCAAATTTTCCCTTGGTTTTCATACAGATCTCTCTTCCCTTCACCATTAAAATCTGATCCCCTTCACTGGGGGTCGAGAAGAATGCTCTTAGGAGTTGGCGTATCCCGTTTAGCTGAGATTGCAAGACCGGAGCAATGTGGTGTGCCCAGAAATTCCACTCATTTGGCTCTCCCATATCTCGCCTTGGTTTTCTTTATTGTAATTATTACACCGATTTGGCATCTCTTGTTATCCTTAACTCATTTCTTCGGTCTCAGCAGGGAGTACATTTCTGCCTGTAACTTTTAAATTGCTGCCTAGAGGATGCAATTCTTGGGATTTGCACCCCATGCTCTAGATCAGTGGTGGAGAACCTTTGGCACTCCAGATGTTATGGACTACAATTCCCATCAGCCCCTGCCAGCATGGCAAATTGACCATGCTGGCAGGGGCTGATGGGAATTGTAGTCCATAACATCTGGAGTGCCAAAGGTTCGCCACCACTGCTCTAGATATTCCCACCACCACCAAGTTTCAGGCAGATAAAAAGAAAGCTTCCCTGATCTGATGGTCGTGGAAAGTGCCATCAAGTCACAAGACGACTTTGTTGTGCAAGCAGAGTTTCAAGGCAAGAGGCATTCAGGGGTGGTTTTTCATTGCGTGCTTCTGCAATGGCAACTCTGGACTTCCTTCGGGGTGGTCTCCCATCCAAGTGCTAACCAAATGCTGACCCTGGTCTGTTCTGCACAGCACGGATTAGACATGCAGAGGATGCAAAAAAACAACAACACATCTTGGGACAAACTCTGTACAGCTTTCCCCCCCCAAAATATCCTCAGGATGCCTTATTTCATCCCAAACCATCTTATTTTGAAGATGCTAGAAGAACTTTTTTCCCTTCAGGTAGTCTGCAGGACATCTCCTGCCTGGCTGTGCGGAGTTCAGGAGCTCAGGAGGCGTCTTGGGGTAGAAAATGTTGACAGAGAGAAATTTTTCTCTCTTTCTCACAATACTAGAACCAGGGGGCATTCATTGAAAATGCTGGGAGGGAGAATTAGGACTAATAAAAGGAAACACTTCTTCACGCAACGTGTGATTGGTGTTTGGAATATGCTGCCACAGGAGGTGGTGATGGCCACTCACCTGGATAGCTTTAAAAAGGGCCTGGACAGATTTATGGAGGAGAAGTCGATCTATGGCTACCAATCTTGATCCTCTTTGATCTGAGATTGCAAATGCCTTGACAGTCCAGGTGCACGGGAGCAACAGCTGCAGAAGGCCATTGCTTTCACCTCCTGCAGGTGAGCTCCCAAAGGCACCTGGTGGGCCACTGCGAGTAGCAGAGAGCTGGACTAGATGGACTCTGGTCTGATCCAGCAGGCTAGTTCCTATGTTCTTATGTCTTATGCTTCCCATTTGACCGTTAAGCTCTCTGGTCAGTTTCCTCCTCAGCTTGTGCTCAGTGTTTTGTGTGCTGGTGACCCTTGCCTCCCTTTGCTGATGGTTGCCCCGGGACATTTGCTCTGCAGGCTCTGATCCTGGGTGCCTTTTCAGCCCAAGGAGTACAGAGTTGCACTCAGCTCATCCTGCCAATTCTGGCCATATATAGTTCCCCCCCTTTTTTTATTTTAGAGGAGCCATATTTGGAGATACGCAGACATGAATATGAGAATCGTAGCTGCTCAGAAGACGGAGCTAGTACCCATTGAAAAGCATTGGGTAGACCTGCCCTCCACAGACCATTTCAATTTTTATGTGGCATGAATAAAAAATTGATGTTCCTTGGAGGGCAGGTCAACCCAATGCTTTTCAATTGATGATCGACATGGCTTCCAAGCAGCTATGATTCTTCTATTTGTGTCTGCATAGCTTTAACTATAGCTCTTCTAAAAATATTTTTAAAGAAAACTATATATTTCCAGAATCAGCAGGAGCAGCTGAGTACAACCACGGACTCTTTGCACTGAAAAGATTCATCCAGGTCAGGGCAATAATGAAGAAGAAGAAGAAGAAGAAGAAGAAGAAGAAGAAGAAGAAGAAGAAGAAGAAGAAGAAGAAGAAGAAGAAGAAGAAGAAGAAGAAGAAGAAGAAGAGGAGGAGGAGGAGGAGGAGGAGGAGGAGGAGGAGGAGGAGGAGTTTGGATTTATATCCCCCCTTTCTCTCCTGCAGGAGACTCAAAGGGGCTTACAATCTTTTTGCCCTTCCCCCCTCACAACAAACACCCTGTGAGGTAGGTGGGGCTGAGAGAGCTCCGAGAAGCTGTGACTAGCCAAGGTCACCCAGCTGGCCTGTGTGGGAGTGCACAGGCTAATCTGAATTCCCCAGATAAGCCTCCACAGCTCAGGCGGCAGAGCGGGGAATCAAACCCGGTTCCTCCAGATTAGATACACCAGCTCTTAACCTCCTACGCCACTGCTGCTCCTTTGGATTTATATCCCACTCAATCCACAACAGCCAACATAGAGTCCCAGCCTGGGTGGATGGACTCTGTGGCATCACAGCCCTGCAGAGTTCTCCCTCCTCCCCAAAAACCCACCTTCTGCAGGCACCCGCCCTGCCCCAGGCTGGAGTTGGCACCCCTATCTACGGTGCCTTCCAGAAACCTGGTCAGGTTTTGCCAGGTCCTCATTCAACTGTTGGTTGATCAGTGGCCAGAAGCAGTCAATACCAGCTCTTCCTCTGCGCTCAATGATTCAGCAACTGGCTGAAGAGAGCCCTTTCGTTGGAAAGGCCCTTGGAGAGGCGAGGGAGGGCGGCACTCCATAGTGAGCCTTCTCGCACTGCGGCTACCTCAGCTCAACGGGCATGCCCTGGCAGTCACGCAGGGCTGTTGTCAAGAGGCTTGATTAGCAGATTCCCCGCTCGGAGCTGCGACCACATGCAGCTGCCTTGTAACATATTTCCTCGCTGAAAGAAGCTATGGGACTCCCTCCTTTTTGCTCAGACTCCATATGATCCTTCCAGGCCATTGATGTGGCCAGGCCCTGGTGGGGGAGCGAACGGAGCAGCGATGAGGAGAGAGCCACGGCACCTCGCTATTTATAGCTGGCCTCTCGGAGACTGCCACTTACACTCCGCATTCCTGCTGCGTGAACAAAACCGAGCTGGGCCTTCAAAATAGCTCCCGGGCCTTTGATTCTAATGACACAGTTGGGGTTTGGGTAGCCGCACACCAGGCACAATTCCCAGGCCTCAGGGCCCGTGATTGTGTTCAGTCCTGGACATGGCAATTCAAGAAGGATATTGACAAGCTGGAACGGGTCTAGAGGGGGGCGACCAAAGTGGTACAAGGTCTGGAATCCATGCCCTACAAGAGACCTAGGGAGCTGGAGATGTTTAGTTTGGTGAAGAGAAGGCGGGGCAAAGCGAGGGGAAACTGCGCCTGGAGCACGCGCCCCCCACACCTCTGCCACGGTGCTGCCCACCCCACCCCATCCAGAACACCCCTGGAATGCCCTGGCCACGCCTCTGCAACAGGGCGCACCCGGGGCATCGTGCCTCCCCCGCTGTGTGGGTGCTGCGCCACTGAGAGAAGGTTAAGAGTTGACAGGATAGCCATGTTTAGATATCTGAAGGGATGTCATGTTGGTGAGGGAGCAAGCTTGTTTTCTGCTGCTCCAGAGACCGGGACCAGGAGTAGTGGGTTCAAGGGGAAGGAAAAGAGATTCCACCTAAACATCAGGAAAAACTTCCAGACAGTAAGGGCTGTTAGACAGTGGAGTGCACTACCTTGGCGGTGTAAGGTGAACCCCAAAAAGGTGATTTTAAAGGCCTCTCTGCTGAAGCTAAAACCTACAGAGTTAAAAGCTCTGAAAGCAGGGTGGCGGAGTCTCTTTCTTTGGACGTTTTTTAAAGAGAGGCTGGACGACCATCTGACAGGAGTGCTTTGGTTGTGTGTTCCTGCATGGCAGGGGGTTGGACTGGATGGCCCTTCTTGGGGTCTCTTCCAGCTCTATGCTTCTATGATCTCCTGCAATTATAACTGATCTCTAGACTGCAGAGGTCCGTTCCCCTGGAGAAAATGGCTGCTCTGGAAGGTAGACAGACTCTATGGTATTGTATCCCCCCCCCCCCCCCGAAGCCCATGTTCCTTCAGCTCTGATGAGTCTATGAGGAAGGGTGGAATCCAGTAAGGACTGTATTGTATTGTATTGTATTGTATTGTATTGTATTGTATTGTATTGTATTGTATTGTATTGTATTGTATTGTATTGTATTGTATTGTATTGTATTGTATTGTATTGTATTATTTGATTTGTATACGGCCCTCCCCCGAAGGGCTCAGGGCGGTGAACAACAACAGCAAACATCAGTAAACATAACGTCAAGCGACAAAACATTCAATAAACATAGGATCAATAAACCCAACATTATAAACATAGAATTATAAACAAGAACATCAATAATCATAACGTCATAAGCTATAAGGCAACAATAATCATAGCAGCATATATAATCAACCAAGATAGACATAATAAGCTAGATGGTGACTTTCCCATTCTGTAGCCTAATGTATACCCCATATTTCTGCCCTCATAGGGTAGGGCAGGGGTGGCCAACCTATGGCACCCCAGATGTTCATGGACTGCAATTCCCAATTGGCCATGCTGGCAGGGGCTGATGGGAATTGAAGTCCATGAACATCTGGTGTGACATAGGTTGGCCGCCCCCTGGTAGGGTATTTACCACAGCCTTGAAAATAGCAACTTGCCAGCTCTGCTCCGGCAGACACAGTGTTATGTGCAAAGATGGTTGGAGTGGGGGGTAAGTTAAAACACAGGTGGATTTTGACAGTGAAGGTTTGGGAGCTGTTCCCAGGTAAAGACAGCTAACTTGTTCAATCTGTGAAGGTGCCCTGACACCCGCCAAGACCCTTCTGGTGCCCATCAAGTGGTTTTAGCAAGTGGGCAGGGCCAACTGGGGTGTTTCTCCTGCAAGGCTGCTGATTGGCTATTTTTAAAAGATTGGCAGGTTTTAAAAAGTGTTCCAACTGCCCCTACAGCAAAAGGATGTCTGTTGGGTGACTGAACGTCAGCTGCTGCGGCCATTTTGTGGGTGGCTCCACCTCCAGCTTCAGCCATTTTAAGACACCCATTTTGTGGCTGCAGAGACTGTACTATGTTGGGTTGCCAATCTCCAGCTTGGATCTGGAGATCTCCCAGAAATACAACTGATCTCCAGACAACAGAGATCAGCTCTCCTGGAGAAAATGTCTGCCTGGGAGGACACACTCTGTGCCGTTCTGCCCACTGAGATCTCCACCCTGTCATCTCCAGGCTCCATTCCTAAATCTCCAGCAATGTCCCAACCTGGAGTTGGCCACCCTGGCACAGCGGCAGCATTCCAAAGGTGCCTGCAGGTCCAGTTATTGAGTTTAAGGCAGGACTGCTGGACAGACAAACATTGTGAGTTTTAAGTAGAATGCACCTCCCAGCTCTGACAACTGTGTCGGCAAACAGATCGGACTTACAAGGAATTACAAGTCAGCAGTGGCGTACCACTAATGGGATCAGGGGGTTGTCCATGTCCCCGGGCGCATGCCATGGGGGTGCCGGCCAATGGGCAGCGGCTCCCCCCATGCCAGGGTGTGAGCTGTTTGCTGTGGCCACAGGCTGGCTCCTGCCCCACCCCTCCGAAAGGCCGGGGAGGGCAGGAGTCAGTCCGCTGCCATGGTGCTTGCCACTGAGCTCCGCCCACCGGGCTCCCTGCAGGCCGGCTCCTGCGGCTTCAAAAGGTAAGGGGGGGGACCCCTGAGCAGATGTTGCCCCATTCCCCTCTGGTATGCCTCTGCAAGTTAACCTTATCAAATAAATACCCTTATCTGGTCGCCACATCTGAAAAAAGGATATCGAAGAGATAGAAAAAGTGCAGAGAAGGGCAACGAGGATGATTGAGGGACTGGAGCGCCTTCCTTATGAGGAGAGGCTGCAGCGTTTGGGACTCTTTAGTTTGGAGAGGAGACGTCTGAGGGGGGATATGATTGAAGTCTATAAAATTATGCATGGGGTAGAAAATGTTGACAGAGAGAAATTTTTCTCTCTTTCTCACAATATCTAGAAACCAGGGGCATTCGCTGGAAAAATGCGGGGGAGAGAGAATTAGGACTGATAAAAGGAAACACTTCTTCACACAACGTGTGATGGGTGTTTGGAATATGCTGCCACAGGAGGTGGTGATGGCCACTAACCTGGATAGCTTTAAAAGGGGCTTGGACAGATTGATGGAGGAGAAGTCGATCTACCCATCTTGATCCTCCTTGATCTCAGATTGCAAATGCCTTAACAGACCAGGTGCTCAGGAGGAGCAGCAGCAGCAGAAGGCCATTGCTTTCACATCCTGCCTGTGAGCTCCCAAAGGCACCTGGTGGGCCACTGCGAGTAGCAGAGAGCTGGACTAGATGGACTCTGGTCTGATCCAGCAGGCTAGTTCTTATGTTCTTATTTGTGTGGTTATATGTGACTCCTGCATTATCCTTGATAGTGCAATGTGCAGATCAGGACCATGTCCCTGGAGACTCAAAAATCCAGCTAGACTCCAGATATGTGAGAAGTGCTTAAGCAAAAACAATTTGGCATCCTGCCTCAAGCAGGAGTGACCCCTGAGCTCAAACTCCTGCTTTTATCCAGATGCATCTGTCAGTCAGCTCTACACCATTTAACACGTCATCGTAAGCCAGCCTTCTGCATGAGAATACAGGTTAGGTCCTTTTCATACTTCTAACCACATCCCATGACTTCAAAAAGGTGGGTGGGTCCTCCCACCATCTGATTCTCTGAGCCCTTATCTCCATGTACGAGGTGACTGGAAATTGTGTATGTGAAGAATGAATTAGTGAAGAGGGGAATTCAATTTGGCATAACTTTTATTAACATTATAATTATATTGTTTTTGTTATAGACCATTTTTAGCTACAGAAATTCAATTTCAATTAACTTGGAAATCTGGTGCCGAGGCAGGTGTAATCTGGGAATTTGATGGTTCAGCCAATCACGGGCTGAGCCAATTATGGTTGGAAAGTAGCAGAGGCCACACCCATTTTAACAAGGGATCTAGAGAAACAGTCAGAATTGTGAAAACTCAGGTGGATTGCGAACAGCTCTAAAAGGAGCTCTCCAAAGTGGGTGTGGGTCACAACATGACAAATGAAGTTCAGTGTTCCTAAGGATAAGATGATGATACACACTGGAACAAAAAAAATGTCCTTTCCTTTCTGGATTCTGATTTCTTCCAGGCACAAAGGTGCAAATTGAAAATTTCATCAAACTGGACTTGTATTAATTCCCAAGTTAACAGTTGAAAAAAATTGCAGGTTAATCCAGAAGGCAAATTGAGCAGCACATGAAGAGAGTTGGATGCACAAAAAAGATAACAGAAAAGAAAGCGAAGTTTGCCCACCCCCAAGCCCTCTCTGTTGCAGCCTGCCTTCACGTTCCAGGTGGTGTGAACACCTCAGATTCAGTCCCCGGTATCTCCAGTGAAGGACTTCAGGTAGCCAATGATAAGAAAGACCTTCTCCCATTAGGGTGTTGTGGGTTTTCCAGGCTGTCTGGTTGTGTTCCAGTAGCATTTTCTCCTGACGTTTCGCCTGCATCCGTGGCTGGCATCTTCAGAGGATCTGATGATAGTAAAGCAAGTGGAGTGTATATACCTGTGGAATGTCCAGGGTGGGAGAAAGAACTATTTGCATTGGTTAAAAGGGTTAAGGGTGTAATTTGCAGGTGTCATTTGCATGTGCTAAGTGTTAAAGGGGCAATTTGCAAGTGTGAAGTGGAATCCACCCATTTTAGCATGTGTGTATAACACTGAAGTTGCATAATCAGTGAGTGAGGGCATCTGCATAGTCGTTGCCTGGCATTTTAATCCATTTGATTGCTGGGGTGCTGTGTGGTTTCCGGGCTTCATGGCCGTGTTCCAGCAGCATTCTCTCCTGACTTTTCGCCTGCATCTGTGGCTGAATGCATCTTCAGAGGATCTGATAGTAGGAATGGAAAGCAAGTGGAGTATATATACTGTGAGGTCAAAAGGTGAGGCCATCACAGTATATATACTCCACTTGCTTTCCATTCCTACTATCCAGATGCCAGCCACAGATGCAGGCGAAACGTCAGGAGAGAATGCTGCTAGAACACGCCCATACAGCCCGGAAACCAGACAGCACCCCAGTGATTCCGGCCGTGAAAGCCTTCAACAATACATTTGATTGCTTCCTGCAGAACGTACAACCTGTGTCTGGGTGGTGTTCACTAACTGTTGTCTTGATTCTAGTGTTTTTAACTACTGGTAGTCAAATTTTGTGCGTTTCTGTTCATTTTCAGGAGCCTCCTCCCATTCTTTTCAGCAGCCCTGGCAAGAGGACATGCCGGTGGAGTGTTCCCTGGGAGCCACCTCTGTCCTCCTTCCCCAACCAGGAGCCAAACTGCATGGCCCCAGGTGCACTCTTCTTGGGAGCCGCTGCCTCTGGTGATGACATCCCTGCTGCTCCCACTCTTCCCACCGGTCTGAAGTGAAATGGGAGAGATGTTGTGAGCCATAAAAGCTGAGACTTCAGCAGCTGAATCACAACGGCCCCTTTGACAAGTCTCTGGAAGGTGCTGGACGTTGTCTCGAAATCTGGGCTTCATCACTGCCTGGGCTGGAATAAGTCCATTCAGAGCACAGCTCTGGGAACGGAAAATCCAGGGAATTTAGAGGGGAAATTGAATCTCCAGTCAGTCGGAGCCAGGGAGGTTTTCGGCAGTGTGCGCTTGAGAGCTGCACAATGCCGGGAAAAAGTCCCGGGGCCTTTGTATCAAATGCCATTTGGAATGGACTGGGAGACTTTTAAAAACTAGCGCAAACCTTCTTCCTGAGGCAAAAATGCTGAGTCCGGTGGCTCCTTTAAGACCATGCGCATGAAAGCCTATACCGAGAATAAAAGCGGGTGGGGTTTGGGGAGGGAGCTATGATGTCTTAGACTCCGCCCTCCACGGGAGCCATTCTCTCCTGGGGACCTGATCGCTGAAGTCTGAACATCCGTTGTAATTCCAGAAGATCTCCAGCCCACCCTGCATCCCCCTAAGCCAGTGATGGCGAACCTATGGCACGGGTGCCAGAGGTGGCACTCAGAGCCCTCTCTGTGGGCACACGCACACAGAGTTTGTCATGTGGGGGTGGAAAATCACCAACCAACACCCCCCCCACACACACACACACAAATCTAGGCTGGCCTGGGCCGCTGAGCACAACGTGCAGGCACCACTGTGAGCAGGGAGGACTCGGATGGCGGGCCTGGTGCCTGTGCTCTGGGTGGCTGTTGCCTGAAAGGGGGTGGGGGCAGAAGAGGCAGAGATGCTAGAGAGGCACAGAGCGGTGCGCGCGGGACTTGCTGGAGGCTAGAGCAGGCTGGCCCCTGCTTGAGCGGGTGGGGCGGAGGAAGAGGGAGCCAACTGCTTTTTTCTAAACTAAAACCTCAGCATTCAGGTTAAATTGCCGGGTTGGCACTTTGCGATAAATAAGTGGGGTTTGGGTTGCCATTTGGGCACTCGGTCTCAAAAAGGTTCGCCATCACTGCCCTAAGCCAAACAGACAAGGAGGATACAGAAGAATGCCGCCTGCCCACCTTACTAGCTGAGTTGCCCACTCTGGAGTACCAGTGAGCCTGGTGCAAAGAGATGCTGCAGAGTTGTCCACTTCCAACCTGTCGTGCCCAGCGTGTTCCTTGAACCACATGTCCAATAGGCTGTCTCAAAACATTCAGGTATGGATTGTGGCATTTGCCAGGTGACATCAAATGTCTGTGGAATCCCAGCTGAGCCCCGAAGGAAGTGGCCAAGAGGGGAATGGAGCATCTGCCATTGTTTCCCCGGCCCTGTTTGCAGGTTGCTCCCCGTCCAAGGTTTTTCTAATGGGGAAAACGTTCTCTGCCTTAAATAATGTTCAAAGGTCTCCAGGGAGCCTGGCTCATCAGCACATCTTTCTACAGTCTGGCTTGAAACCTTCAGGGCTCCTTTTTCTTCAAATGGAGAACATAATGGGGGGGAGGGAGAGAGAGAGAGAGAACAGCCGGACCACAAAGCCAAAGGCCTTGGTATGAAAAATGAAAAGGATTGGCTGCGATTCTTCACAGCTCTTACTCGGAAGCCAGGATAAGAAGTTCAAGCTGAGGCTGCTGGGCCCAGGCCAAGCCTAAAGCTGGTGTGATTCCATCCAGAAACCCACGTGCTCAAAGTTGTCTAACTCAAGGGAATCTTGAGGGTAAGTTGGAGTCACCACAGCAAATAACTGGATGGCCATAGGGAGAAGTCACCCCGAAGGAACCTGCCCACGTTGGAATCACAAATCCTGAAACATCTCCAGGCTGACACCAGGTTTGGGGTCAATTATCTGAGGGTGGTAGAACCTATAATCACTCAAGACAACATTCAAGGCTCATTCAGAGATTCTTGCTCAAGGGGCGGGGGGGGGGGGAATAAAAATCAGAGAAATTTCAAAGGAAGCAAAAGGATTGTTTTAAGACTAGCAGCAATTCCTCCCACTGGGGGTTTCATGCACACGGCCAAAGCTGTTGCCACCAAGTTTTGCCTGAAGTGAAATTCAAGTCAACTTTGAAGTTCCTTCCTGGCTGCAGAAAATGTCCAAGGAATGTTGAGGGAAGAATTTCTGTAAGGCAACCCAAAAAAATTCATGGGAGTTTCTCACAGCCAGTTTCAAGCAGAAATCTCCAGGCCCTTATTGGTGCCACAATTTGCTGAAGAAATCCGCTTATTTGCAAATGCTCTGCTAAGCAAAGGGTGATCGTTGACAACTGTTGGGAAGCAGCTGCAAGATTGTGGGCTGGCCACGAAACCAAGGAAGCCCAACGCAACGTTTTCTTCCTTCAGTTTGGCCAATGCCTACCGGGAGAGAGGAGGGATAGAAATGTTTGGAAGAATGATCTCTGCTGTCCTGTCAAAATGAATGACATTTGACAGACGAAGCAGAAGCAGCTGTGTCTCTGCCCCGAAGTGGTCACACTTTCAATGTTGACAGTGGGGAGAAGACAGAGGAAGGCCCAGTTAGAATTTTTCAGGGGCATAATATGGTTTGGGGGTGGGGAGGGGTTGAGGACAGGGGGAATTGAGGAGGGGTTTGGATGAGGTGGTGGCATCAAAAAGCAAAAAAAAAAAGCAAAAGCATTTCATTGTCATTGTGCACGCACAACGAAATCTGCAGCAGCATTCCTCAATGCACACAATTTCAGACTCATACCCCATCCTCACTTTCCCCTTCCTCCACCCATCCCTACACAGCCCCAAACACATCAACACGAAGCCGCAGAGTTCAGCATAGCCACAGCTCTAGAGTAGAAGCTGTCTCTAAACCTCTTTGTCCTAGTTAGTTTTGATAGACTCCTTGTCATCGCCTGGGTCGGATGGTGACAGTTCAAAAAGAGAGTGTGCTGGATGAGACGGGTCTCTGTCAGAATATATTTTGGGCTTTCTTTAGGGCTTCGGAATTATAGAGTTCTTCCAAGGAGGGGAGGAGGGCAGGCCGATAATCCTCTGTGCAGGAAGTGATCACTCCCTTTGAGCTGTTTCTTCCTATTCTGGGCCACTGTGCAACTGGAGAACCATACACAGATGCAGTAGGTGAAGACACTCTCTATAGCACAGCGGTAAAGGGACACCAGGAGTTTTCCATTCAGTTATTGTTTCCTTAGAAGTCTCAGATAGTACAGTCTTTGCTGGGCCTTCTTAACCACCGCGGCAGTCTGTACGCCCCAGGTCAAGTCCTCTTTAATCATGATGCCCAGAAATTTAAAACTAGCCACCCGCTCTACTTGATCTCCATTTATAGTCAAGGGAGTTCTGGGAGTTCTGGGAGGACAGTTCCAGGCTGCAAGAATGCAGAAGTTACTATCTTGATTCAGGAAGGTTTTGGTATAGTAGGCTCAGTGAAGAACATTCTGTGTTGGTTGTTTATCTTGTGTTTTGGGTACCTTTATCTTGGCTTCATCCCCAAAATCTCCACGTATTTCCCAGCCCAAGTTGGTGTGTGTCATTTGGCAGGTTAATGCCACCCCAAAGGGGCAGGTGGAATTTGTTTCCCCATCCCACCAACTGCTCCCCAAATACAAACCTCTAGATGTTAAAGCCATGATTGGGTCGTTCATCATGTCTTTGTTGAGCCTCTCTTTTATTCTTACTTTTTTGTAGTTTTATTTTTCTTTGCCCCATGCTCCTCCTTAGAGACATACAGAGGGGGGCCCCTCATTCATCTCCCTGGGATGAGGGAGCAACAGTGGCGTAGGAAAGAGCTCGTGTATCTAATCTGGAGGAACCGGGTTTGATTCCCAGCTCTGCTGCCTGAGCTGTGGAGGCTTATCTGGGGAATTCAGATTAGCCTGTGCACTGCCACACACGCCAGGTGGGTGACCTTGGGCTAGTCACAGCTTCTCGGAGTTCTCTCAGCCCCACCTACCTCACAGGGTGTTTGTTGTGAGGGGGGAAGGGCAAGGAGATTGTAAGCCCCTTTGAGTCTCCTGCAGGAGAGAAAGGGGGGATATAAATCCAAACAACTCCTCCTCCTCCTCCTCCTCCCTCCCTCCCTCCTCCTCCTCTTCTTCTTCTTCTTCTTCTTCTTCTTCTTCTTCTTCTTCTTCTTCTTCTTCTTCTTCTTCTTCTTCTTCTTCTTCTTCTTCTTCTTCTTCTTCTTCTTCTTCTTCTTCTTCTTCTTCTTCTGAGAGTTATCTGTGGCCTTCCCTGGATATGCAGTCCCAAACAAACCTCCTTGCTTGCACATTAGGAATGCCAACCTCCAGGTAGTGGCTGGAGATCTCCCTCTTTTACAACTGATCTCCAGGTTGCAAAGATCAGTTCACCTGGAGAAAATGGTTGCTCTGGAAGGTGGGCTCTATGGTGTTATACCCCGCTGAAGTACCTCCCCCCCAAGCCCCACCTTCCTTAGACTCCACCCTCAAAATCTCCAGGTGTTTCCCAACCCAGAGTTGGCAACCATATTGTATCCACCTCTTCTCTGACTACAAATGTTGAGTTCTTGAGAGGGACACAGAGCTACTCTCTCTTGGGGCCTTTCCCCACTTTTGTCCTTCCCCTCTATGCCGTGCGCTGCTCTCAGCGCGCAGCATCCCAGGCTAAGCCACTGCTTGCCGCTCCCATGACTTCTCCAAGCTCTGCGTAAGCTACTCAAAAGGCTGCCGCTGGAGAAGAGCTAAGGAATGCCTCGCGCTGAGGGGCGCGACAGCAGCAGCGTCGGGGCGGCTGCGCTACCTGTCGCCGCCCCTCTCAGTGGGGAGTGCTGAGGGACTCCGCGCTACTCTCCTTGAGTAGCGCGGGGCTTAAGGGAAGTGAGGAAAGGCCCTTGGTTGCCAAAAGAAAGGGCCCTGTCAGAGAAGGACGGCCACGGCTGCCTTCCCCGCTAGCCGGGGCTCACCTGAGTGAAGTCTCCAGGGAAAGATCGTCCCAAATAATTCCTCCAGGAAGAGAAGAAATGAAAACAGGAACTCAGGAATGTGCAGACCTTCCAGCAAGACTCCGGGCATTTCTGGGAACTGGTGCTTCCAGTCACACCATTTCAAGGAAGAGGTGTCAGTCTTGGATTGGCAGGTGCTCAGGAGCCATAAAAGTATGAGAATGGACTGGGCTCCAGAGGTTGCATTGGCTTCTCACAGGTCCCTGCGGTCAGGCAACTTGACAGTGGCCTCCGTCTGCTGTGTGCACGCAGGGAAGAGAAGCCACAAAAGAGGCCCTCCCAGGGATCCATTTTGCCAATTGTATTTGCAGTCCTTTTTCTCATGATCCCCAACAGGGAATTTGCCTGTTTAGGTTTGTTTGTTTGTTTGTTTGTTTGTTTGTTTGTTTGTTTGTTTATTATTTCACTTATATACTGCCCTCCCCCGGAAGGCTCAGGGCGGTTCACAACAATAACAACAAACAAGTGGATAGATAAAATACCGTACAAATACTGGTCTCTAAATTAAAATACAGCGCTCAATTTCCGTAACCATTTTAAAATACAGATGGCGACTGACTATTAAAACTCCTCCAAGAGGGGTTCAGACAGACAATGAATGGACATTTTCACTGGGCTTTCCACAACAACCCCCAGATATCTTTCCCTCTCAGTCTCAGCCAGTTCAGATCCCATCAGCATACATGTAGTGTTAGGCCATTTGCCTTTTAACACTGTTGCTTATGTTATGAGAAACAGGTGCCGAGGGATTCTTTTGCAGACTATCATTTATAATATATGAATAAATTTAATAGTCTCAGTCCCAATAGGGATCCTTGTGGTACCCTGCCACTGACCTCCTTAGGCCTACCTTCTGCTTCCTGTCTTTTTCCCAGTCCATCAGAGGACTTGTCCTGAGACTGTTAGCTTATTTGGAAGCCTCTGATGAGGCACCTTATCAAAAGCCACTTGGAGGAGGAAGAGGAGGAAGAAGAAGAAGAGGAGGAGGAGGAAGAAGAAGAAGAAGAGGAAGAGGAAGAAGATTTATTCTTCACCTTTCTCTCCTGTAAGGAGACTCAAGGTGGCTTACAAGCTCCTTTCCCTTCCTCTCCCCACAACAGACTCCTTGTGAGGCAGGTGGGGCTGAGAGAGTTCTGTGACTAGCCCAAGATCACCCAGCAGGAATGTAGGAGTGTGGAAACACATCTGGTTCACTAGATAAGCCTCTGCCACTCAGGTGGAGGAGTGGGGAAATCAAACCCGGTTCTCCAGATTAGTATCCTCCTGCTCTAAACCACTACACTATGCTGGCTTTCAGAAAGCCAAGCATTTGATCTCTGTGGAATTGCCCTTATCCACATGCATGTTAGCCAGCTCAAAGCACTTGAAGAAGTTGGTGAGGCTGGTAGACCAGGTTAATCTTCCTCAGCATGATGCTGTTCTTCCATGGTTGTTCATTAGTGCACTCTGTGGGACCAGCCCTTCCTTGCACCTGTGCCGTTGCATGCATCGTTTACGTGATCTCTGGTGTGCATAAAGCGCTTTGTACCTGCTCAGGCGTTGGCATTTATAGCATGTTGACATGGACTCAAAATTACCAAAGCTACAATTCCCATGAGACAGTCCGAGCACCTGCAAGCACAAATTGATCCCAATCTGGGCTGTTTGGCAGGCATTGATGAGCAGTGAGACTCCTTGCTAGTAAGTTGATTGGCACAAAATGTTGATTGCATTGTGGAAGGCTTTCACGGCCGAATTCAACTGGTTGTTGTGGGTTTTCCGGACTGTGTGCTATACCTGTACACAGTGCATAACAGACTTCTCTCTGGGATACACCTCTGAAGATGCCGGCCACAGATGCAGGCGAAATGTTAGGGACAAGATCTACCAGACCACGGCCACACAGCCCGGAAAACCCACCACAACGAAAATATTGGGGTTTTTTTAAGTCCGCGGGGAGGTGACTGTGGGGAGGGAAGAGAAATGGGTCCAGCAAAGGAGTCTGTGATCAGGCATTCGCTGTGCTCCCCCCCCCCCCCAGTATCACACACGTTCCAGCTGTTTCAGCCATGTCACATTTTAACTGTGATACCAACTGGGAGCAGGCGGGGAACTGAACTGCTGGGTCATTGATCCTCACTGGAAACTAATGACCAATAACAGGAATGAAAAACATGATTTTTTTAACAGACTGCAAAGGAAATACTTCTCTTCTCTGCCCCCAGCATTATTTTCTCCTTGAAAACTGTAACAGGCAAACATCCTAGGGTCTAGCCGCAGATCTACTGCTGCTCTGTCTTTTAGTTCATCCATTTTGGCTGTCTATTTTGATGACCATCACCTTCCCCCCCCCCCCCCTGCCCCATGTCCCTTCCTTAGCCTATGCAGAACATTTTAAACTTGGGTGATTTTCCATGAATTGCTGTAAATTTCGGCTGGAGGAGGACCAAGCTGATGTCTTATTAGAGCAGTTTTTTTAAAAAAAGAAAAAGAAAATGTTATCTGATTGCTTTTGCAGACTCCACGGCCGGCCTCATGGGCTGCAGGAGTTCAGAGATCAAATAAATTGTCTGGCAGATTTATCCATTCCCTTGGTGGACAGCCCTGAAATAGACTCCCTTTGCTTCCTTTTTGCTTTCTGATTCACTGACATAAAATACAGGGCATTAAAATAAACACCCAACGGCTGATTCATCCACCCGTCATCTCCACCTTCTGACAAGGCAAACGTGACTTGAGTGAGCGCAATGGAGTTATGTTGGTGTGGGATGATTGCAAACGTTTGGTTTTGTCATCAGAATATATTTGAAAGACATTCCTGTTACAGTGGAGTGGAGGAATAAGGTAGTCCAAAGTCCTGTTCCAGAATTGTTCTTGGTTATGACAGCACCAGTTGAGACTCTGACCTCTACAAAAATAGAAGAGACATCAAAATGTCAAACATGGAAAAAGATCCGGTCACAGAGGAGGTCATATAGTCCAACCCCTTGCTCAATGCTGTAAAGCCAAACCTAGGTGTTCATCTGCTGTTGAGTACCTCTCTCATGTTATTCAGTCAACATGGATTTCCTTGTATTTTCTACTCATTTTAATGTTATTTATTTATTTATTTATTTTTCTTTGATTTAATATGCCATCCCTCCCCTTTCAGAGGCTCATTCCGCACATGCAGAATAATGCACTTTCAAACTGCTTTCAGTGCTCTTTGAAGCTGTGCGGAATGGCAAAATCCACTTGCAAACAGTTGTGAAAGTGGTTTGAAAACGCATTATTTGCGTGTGCGGAAGGGGCCATAGAATCATAAGCAACCACAAGGGTCATCCAGTCTAATCCCCTGCCATTCAGAAATACAAAAGAGCCATCCAGCCTCTGCTTAAAAACCTCCAAACAGTTGACTCCACAACCCTTCGAGGCAGTGAATTCCACTGTCAAACAGCTCTTACTGTCAGGAAGTTCTTCCTAATATTTAGGTGGAATCTCTTTTCTCCTGCACCTTGAATCCACTACTCCTTGTGCTAGTCTATAGCATCCCTTCAGATATTTAAACATGGCTAAGCAGAAAGTGGCAATGGCAAACCACCTCTGATTGCTTCTCATCTGAAAAACCCAACAGGTTCACCCTAAGTCAACTACAACTTGATGGCATAAAAAAAATCACAGGGTTTCCATGAGTTGGAGGCGACAACAGCATTGAACACACACAATCAATGTATTTGTTATTGTAAAGAAGAGGAACACAGCATGGACAACCCAGTGGAGCCATCGCCTCTTTGCCCAGGGCTACCTTTGCATCCAGAAAAATGCCAGTGACTTTGCTTTGTATACAACATGAAGATGCTCATGAACTTCCCCACACAGAACCAAGGGCAACAGCAACTAGACGTTTAGTAGGATTCATTCAGCAAAAGATTCCCATCACTCTGCATCCTAGTAACAATTTACGTGCTAAGACTATTGCTGTTCTGTTCTGTTTAGTGCCCAATGAGATTCACACTGCAGTCCTCTGGAGTTTGTTGACTATGATGCATCGTCTTCCAGAATGTCAAAGCTTGAGACTGTTGACTAAAAAGAAAAATGATGTGGCAAACCTGTTTTCAAGTGTTAGAAATCAAGAAGTCCGCAGAAATCGCTTTCCCGAGGGGAGAAAAAAACTTTCTTCGCTTGTATGATGTGATGCTGCTTCTCTAAATGTTCTGTTAAAATTATTATCCATTTGTCAAATGAGAACTCTTATTACATCACCCGTGCTCATCATGTAAGTAAAAATGCACGAAACTCTGAGTAAAAAACCTGAAGTCATAATAAAATGTTCATTTTTCTAAAGAAGAAGAAGAAACACAATTATGTCATCCCTTGGCCGTCTCTAGTCTAAAATTTTGTTCATTTTGAAGTAGTAGTAGTAGTAGTCGTCGTCATCGTCGTCGTCGTCGTTGTCGTCGTCGTCGTCTGGGTGACGCCAGCTGGGTGACCTTGGGGTAGTCACAGCTTTTCGGAGCTCTCTCAGCCCCACCCACCTCACAGGGTGTTTGTTGTGAGGGGGGAAGGGCAAAGAGAGTGTAAGCCCCTTTGAGTCTCCTGCAGGAGAGAAAGGGGGGATATAAATCCAAACTCTTCTTCTTCTTCTAGTGTTCCTCTAGCTGGCCAGACACTGGAGGGGGTGAGAAGTGCCATCCAGCCATGGCCAATTTGTGGCGACCCTGCAGGGTTTTCAAGACAAGAAACAAACAGAGGCCATTGCCGGCCTCTGTATAGCAACCCTGGACTTCCTTGGTAGTCTCCCATCCAACTACTAGCCAACACTGACCCTGCTTCGCTTCTGAGCACCGGCAAGATGGGGCAAGGTGGGTCTTTCCAGCTCAGACACTAATTATAGTTTAAAAACACAACCCTTAGCTTTGTTGGGAATTGGGGTTGGCAAACTGAGCTATCTCCCTCACACAGAGAATACCTCAATGTGGAACTTGTCTTAGTGATTCCTGAATTCATGGCCGTTCAACTCACAGGGAACCATTTTGGACCCACAGTTTATCTGTTTGCCGAGCCCTTCCTAGCTGTTCCACAGGCTGCTTCCACTACTTCTTCCTGACGGCGCAGAATGGCGCAACAGGCATTGCATGCGCGCATGTTCTCACGCAGACCAATGGTTCTGTTCTCCTCCCCACTCACTGCATAGCTGCTCCGCTCGGCAGGCAGTTCTTTAAATAGATGTTCAAGCAGCTCACAAATCACACCAATCAGTCATAAACAAACATAATCTCACCGCTTAGAGTTTGTTTGAGTGGTCTGTTAATGCTGTTAATGGCTGCCAATCTGTTTGGCTTGGAAGCATTTAGCATAAGTACAGTTGAGTAAAAACTCTATGCAAAAGCTCTGCTTGGCCGACTTTGGAGCCATTCAGTGCTGAATCAAACAGACCTGCAGATTGGCTCACAGCTGATTGATATGGTTTTGAACACCGCAAGTTTAACTCACAGCACAAATAAAATGCTTTCAGGAAGGAAAAACAAGCATTTTGGGGTGGAGTTCCACACCGTTCCCCCACCCCCCAAAAGAATATTTGGTAAAACGCTTTATTTGTGCTCAAAATGGGTTATTCTGAAAACGCTAAACTAGTGGTTTTTCTCCCCTGAAACCATTTTTAAAACATTTCCTGCTTACTGTGCAAAGAAGAAGAAGAGTTTGGCTTTATATCCCCCCCTTCTCTCCTGCAGGAGACTCAAAGGGGCTTACAATCTCCTTGCCCTTCCTCCCTCACAACAAACACCCTGTGAGGTGGGTGGGGCTGAGAGAGCTCCGAGAAGCTGTGACTAGCCCAAGGTCACCCAGCTGGCGTGTGTGGGAGTGCACAGGCTAATCTGAATTCCCCAGATAAGCCTCCACAACTCAGGCAGCAGAGCTGGGAATCAAACCCGGTTTCTCCAGATCAGAGTGCACCTGCTCTTAGCCACTACGCCACTGCTGCAGGAAGCATTTTATTTTTCGCACTTGAATGTAAAGCTCTCACTTACATTTTCTCGGCTGCTGCCACCTGCCATTTTCTGCTGCTTCAGTTTGGGTCTCGGTGCCACCTGCCATTTTCTGATTCTTTCCCACAGGCATTTCCTCCTCTGGCATCGTGGCTGGGAGCCATTTCAGCGACTGAAGGACACAAATGAATTCAGTTGTGCCGGCTGATGTTGATAATGTGTCGTTTCCCCCCTTTAAAAACTTTCAGTGAGGCATCTTCAAAGTTATTTAAGACTGGCATTTCCTTGGTTGTCTATCCAGAACTGCCACGCTATTGTTTTGAGTGCAACTCCAAGGTCCAGTCCCCTTGGGGATCCTTTCTGCCCTTTGTTCTTCTTTGTGAAGAAGCAAAGAGGGATATGATTGAAGTCTATAAAATTATGCATGGGGTAGAAAATGTTGACAGAGAGAAATTTTTCTCTCTCTCACACAATACTAGAACCAGGGGGCATTCATTGGAAATGCTGGGGGGAAGAATTAGGACTAATAAAAGGAAACACTTCTTCACGCAACGTGTGATTGGTGTTTGGAATATGCTGCCACAGGAGGTGGTGATGGCCACTAACCTGGACAGCTTTAAAAGGGGCTTGGACAGATTTATGGAGGAGAAGTCGATCTATGGCTACCAATCTTGATCCTCCTTGATCTGAGATTGCAAATGCCTTAGCAGACCAGGTGCTTGGGAGCAGCAGCAGCAGCAGAAGGCCATTGCGTTCACATCCTGCACGTGAGCTCCCAAAGGCACTTGGTGGGCCACTGCGAGTAGCAGAGTGCTGGACTAGATGGACTCTGGTCTGATCCAGCAGTATAGTTCTTACGTTCTTATGTTCTTAAAGAGGTGGATTGTCAAAGGTTTTCATGGCCAGAATCAACTGAGTGTTGTGAGTTTTCTGGACTGTGTGGCCATTGTCTGGTAGTTTTTGCTTCTAACATTTTTGTCCACATCTTTGGCTGGCATTTTCAGAGACTTGTAATGACGTGACATGCTTCTGGAGATGCCAACTATAGATGTAGGCAAAACCTTAGGAACAAACTCTACAAGACCCTGGCCACGCAGTCTGGAAAACCCACAACAGCCCAGGGAAGAGATGTTTGCTTTCCGTGGGTTTCCTCTAGCACTCGAGAGTCAGAAGAAAAAGTGTTTTCTCCATAAAGCTCCTGAAAGTCAACAGATCCCCTACAAGCATTTTTATGGAGGGAGTTTGTTCTTGTTCCGAACTGTAAATACTTTATGCCTTCCAGGTGCTTCTGGCGTGTGCTTTCCCCGGGCCTGCAGCTGGACTCTGCAGGTGTGTGGACTCGGCTGTCAGAGTGATGCTAAACAGCTGCTTCGTGGGGAGATCCTGAGAGTCCTTTCAAGGCTGAACAAAGGTGGCTTCTGATGCAAATGAAGGCCTCGGGGACAGGATATGCAAAGGGCAGCGCTCCTCCACCTGCAACCACATCCCAGAGTGCTTTGCAGAGACAAGCAGGCTGGCCAGTGAGCAGTAGGGGGTGTGATGGGAAACAGCAGCCCAAGCAGTGGCTGACTCCAACCTTGCACTCCAGAGGCAAGGAGGAATCGAGAGCTAGAAGCCCAGTGAGGAGGGGAAGATCCACACAGATCGGGGGGGGGGGGGGGGAGGGCAGGGGAGAGAGAAGGTCTCCAGCCAAGCCTTGGAGAAAATACCCAGTGGTTGGATGTTCTGAATGGCCAAATGAAGCACAATTATATGCACCATTCAAAAGGCAGCAAGGGCAGGGAACAGGGCACGACCGCTTTATGCAGCCAGCTGACCCTCCAGTCAGGTAACTGACCAGAGGTGGGATCCAGCCGGTTCTCACAGGTTCCCGAGAGTAGGTTACTCATTATTTGTGTGTGCCGAGAGGGGGCTACTAACTGGTGATTTTGCCACGTGATTTTTGCCTTAGTTACGCCCCTCCTCTCAGCAGTAGCGCGCAGAACTTGAAGCAGACTAGCAGAAGGTGCACCGGCGTTTGTTTCCCGCCCAAGGACTGGCGCAGCGGCTGCATCCTTGCCACAGCCCCGCCCAGGAATGCCCCGCCCCCGGAATGCCCGGCCACGCCCCCGTTGTGCCCCGCCCATCCCCATTGGCTCTACGCCACAGTTTGAATCCCACCACCATGGGAACCTGTTACTAAAATTTTTGGATCCCACCACTGTAACTGACTGTTAAGTCAAGTACAATCAGTAGGTTTGAATAATGGTTAAGAGCAGGTGGACTCTAATTGGGAGAACCGGGTTTCATTCCCAACCCCTCCACATGAGCAGCGGTCTCTTATCTGGTGAATCGTATTTGTTTCCCATCTCCTACGGATGAAGCCTTCTGGGTAACCTTAGGCTTTTCACAGTTCTCTCAGAACTCTCTCAGCCCCACCTACCTCACAAGGTGTCTGTTGTGGGGAGAGGAAGGGGAAGAGTTTGGAAGCCACTTTGAGACTCCTTACAGTTGAGAAAAGCAGAGTATAAATCCAAACTCAACTTCTTTTCTTTGTCCACATGAAAGAGTTTGGACTACAGAAGTGTGAAAACAAGCAGAATTGGCTGTTTCTTGGTTGCGTGAATCAGGATCCCTCTTCATGCCCCTTCCCAGTTTTTCTGTGCAGTAAAAACAACACCTCGAGCTAAAATAAGGCATCCTGAGGATGTCTTGGGAAGAAGGCTTTGTGAAGTGCCTTCCCAGGATGTCTTATTTAGACTGTGTGGAATGGACTTTTATTGTCTGGGCCTCCGTTGCAATCTCAGGAGATCTTCAGGCTCCACCTAGAGGTTAGATCAATCCCTCTCCTGTTAGGTCCTGGATCCTTAAGCCAACCAATGGACTCTGAGGTATTGACCAGTAGCATTTATTGAGCAGGCATCGAAGCACCACACTTGGCAAAGTCAGTTCTGCCAAAGCTGGCATTCACAGTCCCCCTTATCCCCAAAGCGAGCCCCCCTCCCAGTTTCCCAAGAATTTGTGAACAACAGTATTTGGAGCTGAGGCACCCCAAGGTCGCGAGCAGATAGCGTGAGAAAGCCACCTGGGTTCCTGCCCCATGAGATAACAAAAGCAACATTGTTCCCATGGGATGGGAGGACCAGAGGAAGCCTAGTTGTCTACGAGCGTGTGAAGCCATAAAGCAAAGATCAGGGGAAGAATGCACAGACGGCAGTGGCTACAAATAGCATGCTGGTTACATATATCTCCATAGCAGCAGAAATGTGTTATTTTAGGCTGGCGCATTGTTCTGGGGAATGCCTCTCTCCACACTAATTGCATACATGTCTGATAAACCGGATACTCTTTATAGCAATAACTAATAGTATTCTCTCTTGTTCTTTCTTACAGGTAATTCCTAAAGACCAAGTATTCCAGAAGACTGAGTAATGTTTTCAGTAAACAAAACATAAAGTTAATATATTCTCATTCTGTGTTTTCTTTATAAACCAAAGATTCTTAGTCTGTGTTTTCTTTATAAACCAAAGATTCTTAGTCTCTTACAAACTCTGGGAATCTCCTCAGACAACAATAAATTTACATGTATACTCTATACGTGATGAGACAATATAAAGATATATTTAAAATATAGGGAAATATAACCTCCTAATAGATTATTATTTTGGACAACCATTTTCAAGGCCAAAATCTGTGAAGAATAAATAGAAATATTTAAGTTAACGGACTCCTCATTTTGACTGAGAAAAAAAAGCTTAATGTTTTAAGCTCCAAATACCTCCAGAGCATTTCTAGTTTGTGTATCTATAATATGTCAAGGATCTGCAATAAGGTGGTGGATGCCCCTCTTGAGGAACATTTCCTAAAAGAAAACCACGCACTAGATTATTTGAAGCTCATGGTACTTGCAACATTGGATCATGGTGATTTTCCTATGGATATTAAAAGGACATTGGGAAGGAATCTTTTAGTACATTTCCACCTAAGTACCCCAACCCATATTAAGAATGCTAGCAAAGAAACTTACAAAGTAACTCTCATGCAGAAGAGCAGCATATACTGATACTTCTGTACCGCTTTTTAGGTTATAGTCCAAACGCTCCCCTGCAAGATAAATGTAAAGGAAATTAATATCAGCAATACATCAAATAAAAGTCCAATACCAATGATATTTCCATACCGAGATTCGGCTGTTTGGCTGCACTCTCTCATGCCCTGCTGCTGTCTTCAGTGGAGAGCAACAAAGCTTACATCTGTTGGAGTTTAAAGGGACAGTCCATGAAATTAATGGCACCTGACCAAATCTTAAGAATGCCAAAAAATCCAAAGCTAGATTGAGTCCTCCAGGATATACAGTTCCTAGTTCAAAAGTCCATTGGGTTTCCATCCTTTTCTGTGTCCTTTTAATATCCATAGGAAAATCACTGTGATCCAATGTCGCAAGTACCATGAACTACAAAGAATCCAGCGCATGGTTTTCTTTTAGGAAATGTTTCTCAAGAGGGGCATCCACCACCTTATTGCAGATCCTTGATGTGTGCTCCAGGATCCTGACATGAATCTTCCTAGAAGTTTGACCAATGTATAGAAGGCCACATGGACGTTTGATCATGTTTTGCGCCAGCCTCTCTCCCCCACCTCAACTACTTTACATTCCCACACCATTTTACAAACAGAGCATCCCCCACAACGATAGTGCCCAGGTACAACAGGTTGAATACAATGTTTAATCTTTTGATCTGCTCTGATGAGATGATTGCCCAAAGGGCTGTTCGACAGTGGAATTCACTGCCTCGGAGAGTGGTGGAGTCTACTTCTTTGGAGGTTTTTAAACAGAGGCTGGATGAGCATATGTCGGGAGTGCTTTGATGGTGTGTTCCTGCATTGCAGGGGGTTGGACTGGATGGCCCTTGGGGTCTCTTCCAACTCCATGATTCTATGATACTATGAAGACTGAGTTTTCCTAAAGCCTACAAGGGGAGGAAGCTCGCAACCCAGTAAGTCACACACAATGGACCAATATTCGTGAATTATCTTTTTAGTCCAATCACTCAACTCTGTGAAACCAAAGGAAACACTAATTGTATTGTCGAAGGCTTTCACAGCTGGAATCACTAGGATGTTGTGGGTTTTCCGGGTTGTATGGTCATGTTCCAGTAGCATTTTCTCCTGACATTTTGCCTGCATCCGTGGCTGGCATCTTCAGAAGATGCAGGTGGAACGTCAGAGTCTTAATAGCAAACCATGCAGTGGCGGAGTACATGCAGCTGGAGAAGCTTTCAACCAATTTAAAAGACTTGCAGTGGAAAAGGTTTATGGACACATGGACACAATATATCCAATACATAGAAAGAGACAGTAAAAACAGAATTATTCAAAATTATGTAAAACAATAAAATTGAAATGATTTTGAGATTTTAAAGGAATAAAGGAATTTTAAAGGAATAATTTTAAAGGAATAAAGACATACCTTCATTTTGTATAATTATATATCAGATAAGGGAAGAATCAGGGGGAAGCCCAAACCAAGCACAAAAGGGGTAGGTGAAATATTTAGGGGAAAACCAAGCACAAAAGGGGTAGGTGAAATATTCAGAGAAAATCAATAATAGTACAAGTATAAACAAAGGGTAAGTTAGAATAAGAACATAAGAGTGAAATAAAGGGAATTATACTAGGGGTAAAGGACTGGGGAAATAAGGAAGGGGATTAGTGATAAGAGATTAAATGTTATAGAAAATAGGCTAAAGAATTGGTAAAAGTGGAGAGAAGGTATAGATAAGGGGGACAGGGTATATTTTAAGAGGGGGTATATTTGTGGGGTAATTTCGAATGTCCATGGTGATTTATTGTCGAATTAGTAGAGTGTAATGTATAATGTGCAATGTGCAATGTGATTTGTTTGTGTTTAAATGTTTATTATTAGAATGTCTAATATGTAATGTTTAATGCAATAATGTAATAATAAAACTTTTTGTTTTTTAAAATAGCAAACCATGCAGTGCACAGGGTGAGTCCCAGGTGCCATTTTACACAGCTACGTCCCTGACCAGTTCAGCACCACCTGCATCTTGTGCTACGTCTCGAGCCATGCTCAGAATCAAGTCCACGATGACTGCCCCTCCGCTCAGTCCCATGACCAGCTGTCCCAATGGACAGTCATTGACAACACCTGTGGACCGCAGTTCTACAGCATGAATTGAACACGCATATGCCCAGATCATGGGCAGGGAGTCGAAGTCACCCAGCGTTACAACATTTTCCACTTTAGTCACGTCCCCTTTTCCTTCTCGATTGTGTGATGAGCCTCATGGTTTTGATCAGGAAAAATAATCTAAAGATTATTTATTTATTTTATTTATTTATTTCTTAGGCTTTTATACCGCCCCATCCCCGAAGGGCTCCGGGAGGTGTACAGCACATAAGGATAACAATATAGGATAACTAAAACATTTAAAAGCAGCGATAAAACTGTAAAAACTATTTCTAATAATTATACAATAAATCTCAATAAGATGAGAATATGAATGGCGTTCAGCAGTCTATTTTTAAAGTTCCCTCCCCTCCCCCAAAAGGGAGGAATGGCGAGTCTCATTAGATGGCAGATGGCCCAGATGTCAGGGGCCAAAGAAGGGGGGGCACCATCAGCGGCCGGTTCCTCTGAAGGCCCAGCGGAACAGCTCCGTCTTACAGGCCCTGCAGAACTCGCCAAGGTCCTGCAGGGCCCGGACAGTTGGAGGGAGAGCTGCATGGGAGTCCAATAGCACTTTATTTTCAGGGCAGAAGTATCTGAGAGAGGAACTGCCTTCCTCAGATTCACGAATAGGATCATCCTGTTGATTTTTAAGGTGCTGTTGGACTCAAATGCAGTTCTTCTACTGCAGCCCAACCCAACTACTATCTGAAAGTAATCTTAAGGGCCTGATATCTGTATCCCTAGTGGTTCTAAGTAAATTCCTCTTATTGGGGTGTTGTGGGGTTTCCAGGTTGTATGGTCATGTTCCAGTAGCATTTTCTCCAGCTGTTTCACCTGCAGATGCCTGCCACAGATGCAGGCAATGTAACAACAGTACCTGTTGTACACCTGCCTTGATTATTATGGTGGATTCACAGATGCAGGCAAAACATCAGGAGAAAATGCTACTGGAACACGACCATACAACCCAGAAACCCCACAACACCCCAGTGATCCTGGCCAAGAAAGCCTTTGACAATTCCTCGTATGTTTTCTAGCTTATTTGTCTGTATGCCCTTTTTGATATTCAATTTAACATTGACCCTAATACATCCCTCCCTGTTTCGTTTGTGCAGATTATTACCAGGTATAGCCATGTCCCACTGATTTTTCCACCAGGTTTCTGAGAACCCCATTATATCTAAATTGCCATTGAGTGCCAAGCATCCCAGCTCCTCCATCTTGGTTCACAGGTGCCTTGCATTAGCATATTGACACCTGTGCCCAGTCTCCATCTCCGAGGATTCTGGCACCCCCTCAGACTTTCGGCCTCTTCACGTGGCCTTACTTCAGCACCTCAGCCAGACTGTAGGGTGGTGAGAACCGCAAAGGATTGCGAAGAGCTCCAAGCGGACCTTAATAAATTAGGTGAGTGGGCTAAGAAATGGCAAATGCAGTTCAATGTAGCAAAATGCAAAGTGATGCACATAGGGGCAAAAAATCCAAACTTCACATACACACTACAGGGGTCAGTGCTATCAGTCACAGACCAGGAAAGGGATTTGGGCGTCTTAGTTGATAGTTCCATGGGAATGTCAACTCAATGCATGGCAGCTGTGAAAAAGGCAAACTCTATGCTGGGGATAATTAGGAAAAGGAGTTGATAACAAAACTGCAAGGATTGTCATGCTCTTTATATAAAGTCAGTGGGTAATGCATCAACTGCAGACTTGGGGAGAGTAATTGTAAACCAGTCTCTGGTTGCCACATCTCAAAAAAGTGATGCCATCGAAGAGATAGAAAAGTGCAGAGAAGGGCAACGAGGGATGATTGAGGGGACTGGGAGCACCTTCCTTATGAGGAGAGGCTGCAAGCTGGGACTCCTAGTTTGGAGAGGAGACGTCTGAGGGGGGATATGATTGAAGTCTATAAAATTATGCATGGGGTAGAAAATGTGGACAGAGAGACATTTTTCTCTCTTTCTCACAATACTAGAACCTTGAAAATGCTGGGGGGAAGAATTAGGACTAATAAAAGGAAACACTTCTTCACGCAACGTGTGATTGGTGTTTGGAATATGCTGCCACAGGAGGTGGTGATGGCCACTAACCTGGGTAGCTTTAAAAGGGGCTTGGACAGATTTATGGAGGAGAAGTCGATCTATGGCTACCAATCTTGATCCTCCTTGATCTGAGGTTGCAAATGCCTTAGCAGACCAGGTGCTCAGAAGCAGCAGCCACAGAAGGCCATTGCTTTCACCTCTTGCATGTGAGCTCCCAAAGGCACCTGGTGGGCCACTGCGAGTAGCAGAGAGCTGGACTAGATGGACTCTGGTCTGATCCAGCTGGCTAGTTCTTATGTTCTTATGTTCTTACTCTCAAGTTCCAGCCCACTCCCCTCAACATTATCCCCAGCATTTAACCGTAGCGTTATGTGTAGGGATGTGAATCTGGGGAAATACGATGCTTGCTTTTCTCCCAAGGAGACAACTAAATCCAGATGTTCCTACAACACGATCCTAGAAAAGGCATCAGCCGTTGTTTATACTGGGAAAGATGGGTCTCTGTGTGTCTACTGAATATAACTTTATACCCTTAAATTGATGTTTATAATAAGGCAATGTGATTTGTGTTACCTTTGATACATAGATTCCTTTGTGATGCAACTGTAATTATTGGATATGATGTTTGAATCTCAAAAGCCTATCTGGACCAGACAGCACATGCGAGCTTACCCCTTCCTCCACCATTCCATCATTCCTACCTCTCTCAGTCGCGGTCTAGACATTCTCTGGAGCCTGATTATCCACCCCACCTTGAAAAAAGGATGAAAGAAATTCAGTCTCTATTAGGTCAGAATTCACAGACTCTTGGAATCACAGTGGATGGGAGTTTTTGTGAGGTTGACAGGATAATGCTGTAAAGATCTTTAAAATATTACACTTCACCCTACTGCAGTGATCACTGGTCTCCAAATGTTAGTTAAATTGGATTTGATTGCTCTGAAATGCCGAGCCAAACAACAGCTTCATAGATTCCAAAGGCTGGTTAACCAGCCATGTTACGTGACAGCTTAATTGGTATTGGGATAGCTGATGGACTACACTAGGGGTTTTAATTGTTTTAATCCTGATAGAGCCATATATATGTATTACAGTTTTATTTTCTTATGTTTTAAACTGTGCTCTACTTCTACATATCAATATACTGTGCACCGCCCAGAGCCCTTCGGGGGAGGGCGGTATACAAAACTACTACTACTACTACTACTACTACTACTACTACTACTACTACTACTACTACTACTACTACTAACAACAGCAACAACAACAGCAACAACAACAACAACAACAAAACAATAATAGGAGGAGGAGGAGCTGAGAGAGCTCTGAAGAACTGTGACTAGCCCAAGGTTAATCATAAACAGTAAATCCCCAGTCTGGCTCTAATACAGAATTAAAAACTTCATTTTAATATAAACATTTTAAAATACATCAATGAACATATAAACTATACATACAATGGACGACTAAAACGTCTTCTTCGGCCACTCACATCATTCTGGTACAAGTTGTTCTATTACAACAATAATAATAATGGTATAAATATATCAGTATAAATACATACATTCATTCATAAGAACATAAGAACAAGCCAGCTGGATCAGACCAGAGCCTGCACTTGGATGGCAGGATGGAAGTAATAAGAAATGGACTAAAACCGTGACAGTGGTCTTGATTCGAAGCTCAATTCTAGTCCAGCAGCACTTAGAGAGCAACAAGATTTAGGTGTGAGGTGGGGTAAAATTGTGAGATTCAAAAACTCCCTTTGTCAGCTTTGACCCTCGAAAGTTTATACCCTGAAGATCTGTTTGGTCTCTAAGTGCTCCTGGACTCAAATGGAGCTCTTCTACTGCCAGCCGAAGAGGGTAGCCCCTAAAGCTACTTCCTAAGAGCTAAAGTCCTCTTTTCATTTTTGAAGAGGCTCCTTCCCTTTGACTCCATTCCCCATTTCTCTGGGATCCTTTTGAGGGGCAGGGGAAGGGGGCTGAACTTTACACATTGCTTGCAGGGGTCTGCAACCTGCAGCTCTCCAGATGTTCATGGACTACAATTCCCATCAGCCCCTGCCACCATGCTGGCAGGGACTGATGCGGATTGTAGCCCATGAACATCTGGAGAGCCGCAGGTTGCAGATCCCTGCGAGTGCAGTGGCTGCTACCTTGCTCATTTCCATAGTGGGTTTCCTCAGGGGATGCTTCCGTACATGGAGAGACTTTTTATAATCTTGGCTCCGGTTCCCATCTTGCTCCTTATCTGCAATGGAACAGCTCCCTCTACTGAAGCCAAGACCCCGTCGTTGGCTTGTTTTTATCTCAATGTTGAAAAGATGTTTCTCCAGCAACTGGAATGTAGTTCTGGATCCTGTGATGCTCAAAGTTTCACTAAGGTATAACCATCCCCCCCAAAAAGAAACAGAAGGCTGCTATTGGGTACATGCCTACCACAGAAATTTGGTACACTCTGTAGAAGAATTGTAAATGGGCCCAAACCTTGGGAGGTGCTCAAGACTCTGAGAGAACCGCTGCCACATTTGCCCAACCTGATTCCAACGAAAGAGACTCACAGTCCCTCTTGTCGGCCGTTCTGTCGTTTTGCTCTGCCCTGTGAATCAGTCCTCCAGAATTTCTACTAAACTGGTGGGAATCTCCAGTTTAAATTAATTACAAATTAATTTTGTAATTGAGCCTGTACACCGTGCTATGGCTTACAGTTGCTTTGAGTTGCTTACAGCACTTATGCTTGCACCAGCATGGATATATTTGTTTTACACAACCAAAATTGTTTTCATCAGCAAAATATGCTTTCAAAAATACTGGCAACACAGCAGAACAGTTCATATGGATTATGCGCTGTGTAGCCTCTGAGCCTGAAGAAGTGGCCGTGTTCTAGTAGCATTTCTCCTGACGCTTTCAGAGCTTGGACTGTGGCTGGCATCTTCAGAGGATCCTCTGAAGATGCCAGCCACAGATGCAGGCGAAATGTCAGGAGAGAATCTGCTAGAACACGGCCATACAGCCTGGAAACCACACAGCACCCAAGTGATTCCGGCCGTGAAAGCCTTTGACAAGTCTATATGGTGCTTATATTAGCAAAAATATGGTCTCAGTCAGATCTCAGTAACAGTCAAATTTGTATCCACTGTATATAAACAACTGGCAAACATCAGCCTTACATCCGCTCTGGGTTTTGTGACCTAATGGATACTTAGCCTCAACACAGGGTTTTGTTATTATTGTCTTATATATATACTGTGTTGCCTTTTGGGGATTTTCCTTTTAAGGTCAAGTAGAAATCTTACTTCAATGTCACCACCATGTTCGTCACCTGTAACCACGACCTCCCCTTTTGGGTAACATGTGTGCGTGTGTGCGTGTGTGTGTGTGTCTGTGTACACAACTATGAAAAGCAAAGGGATATGTCCCAAGCTTAGCAATTCTGGCTGTTGTGGACTTTCTGGGGTCTGGTCATTTTTGCTCTTAACATTTTGCCTGCATCTATGGCTGGTGTCTTCAAAGGGTTTCTCTCCATGGCACACCTGTGACCCTGACATGCCTCTGAAGATGCCAGCCATGGTGGCGGGAGAAACATTAGGAGCAAAAATTACCAGCCCACAGACACACAGTTTGGAACACCCACAACAGCCCATTGAATCTGGCCCTGAACGCCTTCGACAATTCACTTCACAATCCTCTTTCTGGACGGGCCATCTTGGTCTTTTCTTGAACAGAACCCTCTGAACGGGAGCACAGCTTCCTGCCTGCTGCTGCTGCTGGATTAAGACACTGCATGGAGATTGTACTCTGCACTGTTGTCAAATGTTTGGCCAAAATGACAAAGCAGGTGAGATTTGTGACTCTTCCCCATGCCTGTTTTATGCCCTAAAAGATCTGTAGATGACAGCAAGAGAGAAGCCAAAGGGGACTGACCGGAGAGGAGCTTGGAGTGAAGGTTGGAAGAAGAAGAAGAAGAAGAAGAAGAAGAAGAAGAAGAAGAAGAAGAAGAAGAAGAAGAAGAAGAAGAAGAAGAAGAAGAAGAAGAAGAAGAAGAAGAAGAAGAAGAAGAAGAAGAAGAAGAAGAAGAAGAAGAAGAAGAAGAAGAAGAAGAAGAAGAAGAAGAAGAAGAAGAAGAAGAAGAAGAAGAAGAAGAAGAAGCAGCAGCAGCAGCAGCAGCAGGAGCAGCAGCAGGAGCAGGAGCAGGAATAGTAGTAGTAGTTTGGATTTATATCCCACCTTTCCCTCCTGTTAAGGAGACTCAAGGTGACTTAACAACTCCTTTTCCGTCCTCTCCCCACAACAGACACTTTGTGAGGTAGGTGGGGCTGAGACAGTTCTTGAATGAACTGTGACTAGGCCAAAGTCACCCAGCAGGAATGTAGGAGTGCGGGAACACATCTGTCTCTCAGGTGGAGGTGTGGGGAATCAAACCCTGTTCTCCAGATTAGAAAAAGGTCAGGGCAGCATAGGGAGGCCCTGAGTCTCTGATCTCAGGGTCAGCCCTGGTGAGTGTTTTGATGGGCAACTTCCAACGAATACCAAGGTTCATGACCCAGAGGTAGACGATGGCAAACCACCTCTGAACCTTCTCTTGCCCTGAAAACCCTACAGGGTTCCCATGAATCAGTTGTGACTTGATGGCTCAAAAAAACCCCCAAACCAACCAGCCAGGTCTTCACAAAAGAGCCAGGGTCTTTCAAAGCGACTGTAATGAGCGGCACCACAAACACCGAAAGGAGTGAGCTGTCATCATCAGCTCTTGAGAGAAGAGCAGAAGCATTTACAGGGCAGGATTTCGGCACATTTGCCAAGCAGGGAGCAGGCAGATGGGAAGCGAGATGAAGATCGGTGGATCCCCAAACACACTGGTTAAGAGGGAACATCCACACACTGCCCTGAACTCGTGGGAGGAAGGCAGGCTCCCCAAAGGAAATATTATTTTATTTATTTATTTATTTATTGTATTTATAAACCGCCCTCCCCCGAAGGGCTCAGGGTGGCGAACAGAACAAACAAATAGAGCACAAATAAAATCAAAGTTAAATATAGCTCTATATGCTAAAATTAACCCCATTAAAATGCAGCATCCTAATATCAAAATTAACGATGGCGACCTACTAGCAATCCCCTAAAA
This sequence comes from Sphaerodactylus townsendi, assembly GCF_021028975.2. Classification (NCBI taxonomy): domain Eukaryota; kingdom Metazoa; phylum Chordata; class Lepidosauria; order Squamata; family Sphaerodactylidae; genus Sphaerodactylus; species Sphaerodactylus townsendi. The sequence goes on along the minus strand of NC_059434.1, from coordinate 87,760,709 downwards.
AAGAAAAAGGGGAGGAGAAGGGAGGGGGGAACAGCAGGGTCCACAGATGTTATAAGAGAGGAGAGAGGGGGGGCATCAGCGGCCGGACCCCCCCCGAAGGCCCGGGTGGAACAGCCTCGGCTCTGCAGGCCCCCCAAGTAGCCTCTTTATGACTTATGAGAGCCTGCGTAGCTGGAGGTAGAGCGTTCCACCAGGCAGGGGCCAGAGCTGTAAAAGCTCTGGCCCGAGTGGAGGTCAGCCGCATCATTGAGGGGCTAGGGATCACCAGCAAATTTGCCTCTGCTGAGCGCAGAGGCCGATTCGGGACATTAGTCAAAGTGTTGACTCAACCAGACAAACAGAATGGTCTATGTCCGTGGTGGCGAACCTGTAGTCGACCCACGTGGTCAGCGCAAGAACGAGACGAGACGCGGAGATAACATCTGGTGGAGATCGCCAGCAGCGGGAGACCGGAGGTCCGTGTTCCTAGCGAAGCCCCAAGATGCCGGCTCTGGCACCTTTATTGTTATTCTATCGGGGCTGCAGTAGGAGGGAGGACTCGGGGAGTTCCGGGAGAGCCGGAGGCGGGAGGTCGGGAGATCATCGGCGATGCATGATCTCACCTGCTACGGCGGAGAGGAGCCAAGCCGCCTGAGCCTAATCCTCACCTGGGGGCAAGATCATTGTCCTGCTCGGTGATTGAGCCAGACAGTTCATGACCCGCGGACTCATGGGGGATGAGAGGGGCGGTGGCGACCGGCAAGGCCGAGGTCCATTGGCGCCCCAACGCTCTACCACGTGTTGCTAGTCGTGGTAGTGCATATTAGGAATTTTGGTACTACAGATAAAGGTGGATCACAAGCCCCTGCCAGCATGGTCAATTGGCCATGCTGGCAGGGGCTGATGGGAATTGTAGTCCATAAAATCTGGAGTGCCAAAGGTTCGCCACCACTGGTCTATGTGGTCTCAGTTTCCCCAGCCCCTGACTGCCAGCAGACGCACACTGTCTCTCAGCAGACCTCCTGGGCAAGGCATCTCCAACTTCCCAAAGCCATTTCCAGTTTTCCAGGAACTCTATTCGAGGCCAGAGCCGTCCCTCGCTCTCCCCCTCCAAGCCCTTCATTCTGCTGTCGGGAATGCAACCAGATCTTGTGGCAGAGAGCTCTCAAGGTGCCCCGAGCAGGTTTCGATGTGCCTTTGACTTTCTTTTAATGGGGGAAGGCTGAGACGGGAGGGGGTGGACGTCTTGAAGCAGACCAGAAGGTAGCCCCGCCGTTTCACGTGGAGAGGCTGAGAGCAGAGGCTGCGACCCGGCAGAAAACCAAAGGTGTTTTCTCTTAATTGGAAACAGCTCCAGGCCTTGGAAGCTCACCTAATGAGTTTACGAGCACACATGGACAAGAAAGCCCAGCGTGCCTCATAAAAGCAGTGGGCCACCATCGGTCCTGAGGCACACGGCTCATGCCGGTTGCTTGTGCAAAGGCATCTCTGTGGCAGTTAATTTCATTTACGGTTTGTTCTCACCACTAGCTGAGACAATGGCAGCTGTGGGGAGGGGGCCAGACATACCCCCAGAGGGGTGAAGGCGTGACGTGCACAAAAGACGGGCCAGTCCCACCCTGGCACTTTGACTGAGCTGCCCTTAAGAAGAGAAGGCGAAAGTCTGGCTTGGCAGCCACTGCTCGGAATCTCACCTCAGGCATCAGTTATTCCTTTATGAAAATAGGTGAGTGGGCTAAGAAATGGCAAATGCAGTTCAATGTAGCAAAATGCAAAGTGATGCACACAGGGGCAAAAAATCCAAACTTCACACACACGCTACAAGGGTCAGTGCTATCAGTCACAGACCAGGAAAGGGATTTGGGCGTCTTAGCGGATAGTTCCATGGGAATGTCAACTCAATGCATGGCAGCTGTGAAAAAGGCAAACTCTATGCTGGGGATCATTAGGAAAGGAGTTGATAATAAAACTGCAAGGATTGTCATGCCCTTATATAAAGCTGTGGTGCGACTGCACTTGGAGTACTGTGTCCAGTTCTGGTCGCCGCATCTCAAAAAGGATATTGAGGAGATAGAAAAAGTGCAGAGAAGGGCAGCGAGGATGATTGAGGGACTGGAGCACCTTCTTTATGAGGAGAGTCTGCAGCGTTTGGGACTCTTTAGTTTAGAGAGGAGATGGCTGAGGGGCGATATGATTGAAGTCTATAAAATTATGCATGGGGTAGAAAATGTTGACAGAGAGAAATTGGGATGACTTTTCGTTCCATCGAGGTGAGGGTCAGAGAGAACAGGAGTTCAATATGTAATAAGAATACAGATGCTCCTTCAGTACAACACTTTTTGGATAACTCAGTTTGCATTCCCTGTTCCTCCACATGAAGCCTGCTGGATGATCCTGGGCTAGTCACAGTTCTCTCTGAACTCTCTCAGCCCCACCTGCCTTACAAGGTGTCTGTTGCAGGAAGGGAAAAGAGCTTGTCAGCTGCTTAGAGGTTTCTTATGGCTGAGAATAGTGGGGTATAAATCCAAACACTCTTCTTCTACTCTTTCCTTCTCTTTCCTCCTCTTTCCTCCTCCTCCTCCTCCTCCTCCTCCTCCTCCTCCTCCTTGTCATGGTTCCACACAGTGCAAACAGGGTTGTACATTCAGATATATACAAGTTTAGTTTTTTAAACTACCAAACATCTGGGAGCAATGAAAAATTAGTTCCCAGAATTCTTAGAGTGTTTCAGGAGAAGATTCTGCAGAAGCTGGCAGGAAAAGAGCGGGATCCAGTCTAGGAAACAGCTGTTAGCATCTCTCTTTCATTTGAAATGGGAAGACAAAGGCCAAGGGAGGGTCTACGGCTCAGTGGGAGAGTCTCTGCTTTGTATGCGGAGGGTTCTAGATTCAGTCCCCGGCATCTCCAGCTGAAGGGCCTGGCAGTGGGTGATGGGAAAGACCTTTCTCTGCCTGAGTCCCCAGCCAGCTGCTGCCTCTCTGAGCAGCCAATATGGACTTTGATGGACCAATGGCCTGATCTTGTATGAGACCAGCTTAAATGTCACACAAGTTGATGGTTGGGCAGGCCTGACCTCCACCCCCAGACCTAAGTACCTGAGAAGGGAAAGGATCGAGTTGGTCCCGATTCCCCCTGCTGGAGGCTCTTCCCTGCCACAGTGTCAAAAGTTTGACACTGTGGCCGAGCCCGCCCCACCACCAGGGAACACAAACATCTGGGAGGTTTTAGAATTCCCACCAGGCTCAATTCCTCCTCCTCCTCCTCCTCCTCCTCCTCCTCCTCTTCCTCCTCCTCTTCTTCTTCTTCTTCCTCTTCCTCTTCCTCGTCTTCCTCTTCCTCTTCCTCTTCTTCTTTTTCTTCTTCCTCTTCTTCTTCCTCCTCCTCCTCCTCTTCTTCTTCTTCTTCTTCTCCTTCTTCTTCTTCCTCTTCCTCTTCTCCTTCTCCTTCTCCTTCTTCTCCTTCTCCTTCTCCTTCTTCTTGATTAGACTTTTATACCTCTCACCCCCAAAGGGCTCTGAGCGGTGTACAACATAAACGATATAACATAACTTAACAAAAGAGCACTCTCATAATGTAAATATAAATACAATATAAATATGAGCTCCAAACATTAAATTAGTTAAGGGCATTTAAAACACAGCATACAAAATATAGCGTCCAGACGTTCTAAGAAGCCCCTCTTGAGAGGGAGTTGGAAAGGCCCACAGATGAATAAGGGCCGCAGAAGTTAAAAAGGGGGAGAGAGAGGGGGCACCATCATGAAGAAGCCTGTGTGCCCGGTGGAACATTCGGTCTTACAGGCCCCTGGCGAACTGGCCAAGACACTCACATAGGGGCCGGACAGTTGGAGGGAGAGCGTTCCACCAGGCCCTAGTGGAGGCCAGCCGCATCCCCTGGAGGTTGGCAACTCTGGATCAAGCTAGCTGTCGACTGGCAAGGCAGTTTACGAGACCCACAGGAAAGCAGAGAGAGACTGAAAGGGGTCTGGAGCCTGCACATTTGCAATACGGAGCCAGTAGGTGTGCAGAGGAGGGAGCCGGAGAGCATTGCCTGTGGACTGGAGGCCGCATCCCATCCTTCCCCATCCAAACTGGCAGGGGGACAGCTCCCATCCCGCAGCTGCCTCCGGCCTAATGGAAGGAGTCTGCCGGCCGGCGTCAGACACAGACTGCAGAACCCCTTGGAAAGGTTTGGTGTTTCTCGTTCTGGATGAGGGAGAGGTTACAGCAGCTGTTTATGTGGAAAGGAAAATCTTGGATTAAGGCAGGGAACGCACCTGAAACCGTTCAACTTCCAGTGGTTGCTTCAAGGGGCCTTTCTGCAGGCATGCTTGTTCAGCAAGCAATGCGCACAGACACTCATCAGAACATAAGAACATAAGAATGAGCCAGCTGGATCAGACCAGAGTCCATCTAGTCCAGCTCTCTGCTACTCACAGTGGCCCTCCAGGTGCCTTTGGGAGCTCACATGCAGGAGGTGAAGGCAATGGCCTTCTGCTGCTGCTGCTGCTCCTGAGCACCTGGTCTGCTAAGGCATTTGCAATCTGAGATCAAGGAGGATCAAGATTGGTAGCCATAGATCAGGCCAGTGCAGCTCAGATAGCCTGGCTAATACCCCATCAGCCCACCAGCATGGCCAATTGGCCATGCTGACAGAGGCTGATGGGAATTGTAGTTCCTGAACATCTGGAGAGCCGCAGGTTCCCTACCCCTGCCATAGATTCTTCTCCATAAATCTGTTCAAGCCCCTTTTAAAGCTATCCAGGTTAGTGGCCATCACCACCTCCTGTGGCAGCCTATTCCAAACACCAATCACACGTTGCGTGAAGAAGTGTTTCCTTTTATTAGTCCTAATTCTTCCCCCCAGCATTTTCAATGGATGCCCCCTGGTTCTAGTATTGTGAGAAAGAGAGAGAAATTTCTCTGTGTCAACATTTTCTACCTCATGCATAATTTTGTAGACTTCAATCATATCCCCCCTCAGCCGTCTCCTCTCCAAACTAAAGAGTCCCAAACGCTGCAGCCTCTCCTCATAGGGAAGGTGCTCCAGTCCCTCAATCATCCTTGTTGCCCTTCTCTGCACTTTTTCTATCTCCTCAATATCCTTTTTGAGATGCGGCGACCACTCCGCACGGTCCCATCTCTCCCCCCCCCCCCCCATGGATATTCTATCCAAAGATCTCGGGACTGCGGGAGATACTTCACAACTCGAGTAACTGAACTGGAGAATCCACTGCCAGCCTGTTCCCACCTGGATGGCGCAGGGTAGCCTGATCTGCTAAGATCTCCAAAGCAATCAGATGCTAAGCAGGGTCAGCCCTGGTTCAGACTTGGATGGGAGACCACCAAGGCAGCTCAGGGATGTGGCAAACCTCTCTTGTTGGCTCTTGCCATGAAAATCTCCCGGGTCACCCTCAGTCAGCTGTGACTTGGCAGCATTTCTCACCACCATCCTGTCTCCTCTGCGTCATCTCCTTTCTGAGCTGAAAACTCCCAGACGCTCCAGACTTCGCTCCAGGGGAAGGTGCTCCAGCCCCTTGATCGTCTTGGCCGCCGTCTTCTGCACGTCTTCCAGCTCCACAATATGGAGACCAGAACTGCACGTAGCGCTCCAGACGAGGCCGCGGCAGAGATCTACATGGGGGGGTGGGGGGGGGTTACAATATGGGAGCTCAGCTTGGTTTTCTGAAAAGCTCCTGACTAATGGTCAAATCTAGCCTGGACCCACCATCACAGACTCACTCCCCCCCATAACTGCTAAGGACCCACCGCAACACAAACGGCACAGATGTAGTTACTATAAACATTCTTGGGTGCTGTGTGGTTTCCGGGCTGTATGGCCGTGTTCTAGCAGCATTCTCTCCTGACGTTTCGCCTGCAACTGTGGCTGGTATCTTCAGAGGATCTGAATCTTCAGAGATTCAGATCTGAATCAGATCCTCTGAAGATGCTAGCCACAGATGCGGGCGAAACGTCAGGAGAGAATGCTGCTAGAACACGGCCATACAGCCCTGAAACCACACAGCACCCCAGTGATTCCGGCCGTGAAAGCCTTCGACAATACATATAAACATTCTGTAACTTTCATAACCCCACCCCCACCCCCAAAGACGATGGAAACACCAACATGGTGTTGTGGCAAAGAGTGTTACACAAAGATCTGGGAGACCCCGGCCATTTAGACAGGCACTACTTGCCCCATGGCTGTTTGCAGATGGTTTTTCCTAACGTTTTTTTGTTTGCGTGGGGATTCTCTTCCTGGGACATGCCCCTGGCCAAACCAGGCCGCCATTTTGCCTGCCTACAACTTCCTTGTTCTTTCCATGCAACCGGCATTTTGGGAGGCTGCCTGTGTGTGTGTGTGTGTGTGTGTGTGTGTGTGTGTTTACATGTGTATATGCATGCCATCTTTGAGCAGCAGTGGCGTAGGAGGTTAAGAGCAGGTGCACTCTAATCTGGAGGGACCGGGTTTGATTCCCAGCTCTGCCGCCTGAGCTGTGGAGGCTTCTCTGGGGAATTCAGATTAGCCTGCGCACTCCCACACATGCCAGCCGGGTGACCTTGGGCTAGTCACAGCTTCTCGGAGCTCTCTCAGCCCCACCTACCTCACAGGGTGTTTGTTGTGAGGGGGGAAGGGCAAGGAGATTGTCAGCCCCTTTGAGTCTCCTGCAGGAGAGAAAGGGGGGGATATAAATCCAAACTCTTCTTCTTCTTCTTCTTTACTAGATCATGTCAATTTCATGTCAATTTCAGGGGTCTATCGCTCCAGTGATAGATATTCAGTGTCAATTTTTTTTAAGTCCCTCTGATCTTTTTGAAATGGTGGTCCCACCAGTGGCTAGAACAGCTGTGCTGCAGGGGAAGGCAGGGAGGGACAAGAGAACCCGAAGATCTCCTTCGCATTCCCTATGAAGGGAGATTAAAAAGTCTCACTTAAACAGGTTTCAGAAACTGCGGGGATTCTCTGATTTGAGGGCGGAGTGACTGCTGAAGTGGGGGAAATGCGTAGATAACCAAGAATCAAGCTTGAAGGGAATGCCCACGTGCATAAAATCCCCCACATTCAAAACCCCATTCTGCAATGGAAGTGCACTGAGTGACTTTTTTCTGCTGCCTCAGAGACTAGGACCAGGAGTGATGGGTTCAAGGTGAAGGAAAAGAGATCCCACCTAAACATCAGGATAAACTTCCTGACATTAAGGGCTGTTTAATATCCATAGGAAAATCACTGTGATCCAATGTCGCAAGTACCATGAACTACAAAGAATCCAGCGCGTGGTTTTCTTTTAGGAAATGTTTCTCAAGAGGGGCATCCACCACCTTATTGCTGATCCTTGATGTGTGCTCCAGGATCCTGACATGAATCTTCCTAGAAGTTTGGCCAATGTATAGAAGACCACATGGACGTTTGATCATGTTTTGCGCCAACCTCTCTCCCCCACCTCAACTACTTTACATTCCCACACCATTTTACAAACAGAGCATCCCCCACAACGATAGTGCCCAGGTACAACAGGTTGAATACAATGTTTAATCTTTTGATCCGCTCTGATGAGATGATTGCCCAAAGGGCTGTTCGACAGTGGAATTCACTGCCTGGGAGAGTGGTGGAGTCTACTCCTTTGGAGGTTTTTAAACAGAGGCTGGATGGGCATATCTCAGGGGTGCTTTGATGGTGTGTTTCTGCATGGAAGGGGGTTGGACTGGATGGCCCTTCTTGGGGTCTCTTCCAACTCTATGATTCTATGACCTTGGTCCAGTTATTTTAAGCCTAACCGGCCTCACTGAAAGATAACAGAAAGATGTGGGCTAATTTGGGTCCCATTGGAGATAAAGGTGAGATATAAATGGAATAAATTGCTAAAGTAACTAATTCCAACGGGAATCGGAGATGATCCGCCAGCTCTGAGTTGTCAATTTTTTCCCTGCCTCTTCCATACATAATGAGACTCTGGGGCCTTCCTCTCTCTGCACCCCGGCACCTCTTTCCAGACCACACCTGCAGCCCGTCCCCTCTGCTTGTCTTGGAGGGCCCCTTCCGACGGTCGGCAGGATGAATGAAAAGGAAACTCTTGCAGGGGAAGGAAGCCAAGTCCTGCCCTCTCCAAACAAGTTCTGCAGCTCAGCGCAGCATTTATGTGGGACTTTGTGGGGCTTTCCCCTCCCTCGCCTAATTTGCCCAGTTGGTGGGATTTATTTAAACCTGATTCTTGACTGTTTGCCCAACCTGGAACTGTTTTACCAAAGAGCAGGGAGGCAGCAGGCAGAGAGGTAGGAAGGGCGGGAGGGGGGGGACTTCGGAGAACATGGGGGGGAGCTGGGAAAGGACTGAAGGTCATAAAGTAGCAGCTGGCAGGACAATACAAAGCGCAGCACATGGAAACAGCCCAACCCTGCCCCTCTTGGCATGTGTGGGAAAGGGGCAACAGCAGGCCTGGGTACTGGGTTGCCAGCCTCCAGGGTGGGCCTGGAGATCTCCTGGGGCTACAATTGATCTCCAGAAAAAGAGAGATGAGTTCTCCTGGAGAAAATGCCAGCCTGGGACTCTCTGGTGCCAGACCCCCACTCTCTGGGGTCCCTGCCCACTCCAAGCCCTGCCCTTCCCAGGGTCCACCCTGAAACCTCCGGGAATTTCCCGGTCTCGAGTTGGCAGCCTTGTGAACTGAGACAATTTTATGGTTCACCCTTGCTTGGAATCCTCTCCATGGCTCTGGTCACTATGGGGCTTTCTGCACTGACAGAGTTGTACTGGTTTCTATCTAGGTTCACCTCAGTGTATCCGCACTGCAACTGAGCTCAACGTTGTTTTGTCTCAGTCCCACCCCCCCACCCCCCTCAGAACTGCGACATCCCTGTCGCAGTTATGAACTGCACCTTTCTGCTGGAACAAGGTTGATACCGCTTCGGAGTGCGGACGCATCAAAACGACACCTCATCCGTTCAACCAATCAGGAGCCGCTTTTGTGGCATGCGCAGAACGGGCATGGAACTGTAAACTGTAAACTGTAAAAAAAAGAACGCTCCCGTTTCCCATGATAACACAAGCTCCAATCGCGTTCGAGGAGCGAAACAGGCACCAAGATGATCCCGCCCACTTAGCTCGGTTCCTGGGGGCCAAGTAAGTTGCTGTGCGGACAGCCTGGAATCGCCCCCCTCTGAAGGGAACCGAGTCGACCTTAGCTCTCAAAAAGGACATTATTGTGGTAGAGGAAAGGGGCTGGAAGGAGAAACCCAAAGGGGCCACCCAAGGGGTCTTTCCCAGGCTAGCCCAATCTCAATAGACCTTGGAAGCTAAGTGGCATTGGCCCCGGTTGGTTAGTGCTTGCATGGGAGACCACCAAGGAGGGTCTCCATGCAGAGGAAGGCAATGGCAAACCACCTTCGTTTATCTCCTATCTCGACCTAGATGATCTCGGCCAGGCTGATCTCATCAGATCTCAAAAGCTAAGCAGGGATGGCCTCTTGGATGGAAGGCCACCAGAGAAGGCCAGGAGGGCTATGCAGAGGAAGGCAATGGCAAACCACCTCCGAACGTGTCTCACTGACCTGAATGGCATAGGCTAGCCATTGACACCACTCAACGGCAAGGGATCAAATCTTGGAAGCTAAATACAGTTGGCCCTGGTGGTTAGTACTTGGATGGAAGACCACCAAAAAACTCCAGGGTAGCTACTCAGAGGCAGGCAATGACAAACCACCTCTATTGCCTTGAAAATCCTACAGAGTCACCTGTCCTGCCCTTTCCATGTGAAGTATTTAGTCATAATCCCCCTCCCCTAATAAATTCAACTCTCCCCTCTCCTAGTCAGCAGCTTCAGAGCTGTCCCACCACAGCAGCACGTTTGAGTGGGTGGGATCAGAAGTCTCCAGCCTACTCTGTTCCTTCCATAAATTACCACCCCCTGATCAGTTAAAGCTGCTAAACAGATCTGAAACGCCACCATTTAAAGTTTTACTGTGGCAAGAAGAGTGTTTCATCTCCTGCTTCTAAGAACCCCACTCCGTCCCTCTCATTTCCCCCCAAGCCACCACTACAGAGGTCGAAGAGAGCAAGCACCGAAATTGTACCCCACCCCCCCCTAAAAATCTGACAGGTCATGCTCATCTTGGAAGACCAGCTCTCAGGCAGCCAGGTCTTCCCACGCCTTTCAACGGTGGGTAGACCAGCTTTCTGGAGGGCTGGCTTACCTGCCTTTAAAAACTGGTAGGCTTCTGTGGAAGCCAGGATGGCCCCTTTGGATCTCTCCTGTGGAAGCCAGGTCTACCTGTTGCTTCTTAATGGTTGGTAGACCAGCCCTCTGCAAAAGCAGGAAGCTGCTGCTGCTGCTCGGAGGGCTGGGCACCCCCTAAGCAAGAGGCCCCTGGGGCTTGCACCCTGACTTGCCCCACCCAAAATACACCAGTCTTGTGGACAGAAATACCATCCCTTGCTAGTGAGTGGTGATAGCATTTCAGAAGGGTAGAAGCAGAGGTGGGATCCAGCAGGTTCTCACAGGTTCCCGAGAGTAGGTTACTAATTATTTGTGTGTGCCGAGAGGGGGTTCCTAATTGGTGATTTTGCCACGTGATTTTTGCCTTAGTTACGCCCCTCCTCTCAGCAGTAGCGCCCAGAACTTGAAGCAGTCTAGCAGGAGGTGCACTGGCGTGTATGGCAGCCTGCGCCTGCGTGCATTCGTTTCCCGCCCAAGGGCTGGCGCAGTGGCTGCATCCTTGCCGCAGCCCCGCCCAGGAATGCACCGCCCCCAGAATGCCTGGCCATGCCCCCATCGTGACCCGCCCAGCCCCATTGGCGCTACACCACAGTTTGAATCTCACCACCATGGGAACCTGTTACTAAAATTTTTGGATCCCACCACTGGCTTGCACACCCAAAATACACCAGTCCTGTGGACAGAAATACCATCCCTTGCTAGTGAGTGGTGATAGCATTTCAGAAGGGTAGAAGTGGTAGTACTCATCTTATGCGCTCATTTTTTCCAAGTCCTGGTCTCTGGACAAACAGGCTTTGCAGGTTTTGGGAACAAGATGGAACCCTGCAGAACCTGCTTGACTAGAGAGGATAGTGGGCCCGTAAAAAACAACAACTATTGCATGGTGGCAGAGACTGCCAGGACTGCCTCGTTCCACATCCACTTCTTGTGGAAGCTCCGCTCTGCCTCCCGGCCAGCCCGTGTCTGCCGCCTGCCCTCTCCAGCAACCTCAGCCAGAAAAGCAGCGCCAGACCTCCAACGTGAACGGAAGCTGCAGTTGGGGCAAAAATGGCAGTTTATGGTGGCTGGGGCAGAGCAGGGAACAAACATCATTTGTTTACCCCTGACCCGCTATAAAGCGTGACATGGAAGTCAGAGGGGCGTCCTGCCAATTAGTCACTTGGAATCTCCCCACTCGTAAAATATTACAAGCCGGAGGAGTGGGGAGGGACAGGCCCGGCTGAGGGAGTGGAAAGGCAAGAGAAGGCCTCCTCCGGAGACAAACGGCTTTTCTGCTTACATTAATGAGGGTCAGGCAAGGGCAGAGAAACAATATAAAAAAGAGCAAGGAAATGGTGGGACGTGGGAGGGGGTGGAAATATGTGTAAAAAGTTGGAAGCGAGTGGGGGGGGGGGGAGAAGCGAGTGGGCCCTGCTCAAAGAAAGAGCGAGAACTATCAGAAGAAAGAAAACTTCCTCCTGTTAGCAAAGCCAAGCAAAGGAAATAAAGAATGGGATTTGGTTTTGTTAATGATGACTACAGCCGCCAGCTCACACATGACGCTTCAACGGAATTGGTCCGTTACTCTGTCGAGATCAGTATTTTCTACTCATTCTGTCCATGGGTCTCAGAGAAGAAGAAGAGTTGGGATTTAAACCCTGCTTTTCTCAACCTTTCGGGAATCCCAAAGTGGTTTACAACCCCCTTCCCTTCCTCTCCCCACAACAGGAACCTTGTGAGACAGGTGGGGCTGAGAGAGTTCCGAGAGAACTGTCAGCGACCCAAGGTCACCCAGCAGGCAGGATGTGCAGGAAGCGGGGAAAGTCTGCCGCTTGTGTGGGGGAATGGTGAATCGAACCCAGTTCTCCACATTAGAGTCCACTGCTCTTAACCAGTATACCACGTTGGCTCTCCCAGTAATAACAATAATACTGGGAATAGCCTTACAGAGCGGGGACACAGACAAACTTTGCTTTTCTAGAGGGGTGCCAACTCCAGGTTGAGAAATTCCTGGGGATTTCAGAGTGAAGAGAAGGAGAGGATGTGGGGAGGGGAGTGGAGGGGAGGGTCCTCAGTGGGGCATAAATAATGCCATAGAGTAGTGGTGGCGAACCTATGGCACTCCAGATGTTCATGGACTACAATTCCCATCATAATGAAGATCTGGAATGCCATAGGTTCGCCACCATGGCCGTAGAGCAGGGATCTTCAAACTATGACCCTCCAGATGTTCATGGACTACAATTCCCATCAGCCCCTGCCAGCATGGCTAAGTGGCAGGGCTGATGGGAATTGTAGTTCATGAACATCTGGGGGGCCATAGTTTGAAGACTCCTGCCGTAGAACTTGTCCTTTGCAGCTGCCATTTTTCTGCAGATCTCTACATATGGAGATCAGTTGGAATCCTGGGAGATTTTCAGGTTTTATGGGAAGTTTTCCTTCTCCCAGAGTCTGGACCAGGTCACGGGGAAAGCGGGAATGCTCTGGAAACATACAGCATGGCGGAGGATTTTGCACCCAGTCTTGCTGGAGCAGCGGAACAGACTGATGTACATTCCTAGCCAGAAAACACCCCCAGCCTGCTCAGCGGGATCCCCGACTGGGATTTTCCACAAGCAGTGACCTTCAGGAGAGGATTCTGGGCTGTATCAATAGGAGCATAGTACTCTGATCGAGGGAAGGAATTGCACCGCTCTACTCTGCATTGGTCAGACCTCACCTAGAGTGCTGTGTTCAGTTCTGGGCACCACAATTCAAGAAGGATATTGACGAGCTGGAACGGGTCCAGAGGAGGGCGACCAAAATGGTCAAAGGTCTGGAATCCATGCCCTACCAGGAGAGACTGAGGGAGCTGGGGATGTTTTGTTTGGTGAAGAGAAGGTTAAGGGGGGACATGATAGCCCTGTTTAGATATTTGAAGGGGGGGCGCATCTAAAGAGGGAGCAAGCTTGTTTCCTGCTGCTCCAGAGACCAGGACCAGGAGTCATGGGTTCAAGGTGAAGGAAAAGAGATTCCACCGAAACATTAGGAAGAACTTCCCGACAGAAAGGGCTGTTTGACAGTGGAATGCGCGACCTCGGAGTGTGGTGGAGTCTCCTTCTTTGGAGGTTTTTAAACAGGGGCTGGATGAACATCTGTCGGGAGTGCTTTGATGGTGTGTTCCTGCGTTGCAGGGGTTTGGATTTTATGGCCCTTGGGGTCTCTTCCAGCTCTACGATTCTAAGCCCCATCCCCAAAGACTCTCTCAGCGCCTGCAATTAAAGGGAAAAGGTGGCTGGCGGTTGAGCCGGGAGCCGGCACAAGTCCGGCTTGGCCCGCCCTCCTGTTGGCCTTTTATGCCCACTGCCAATTACCTTAAAAGTGCATTCCTGAGCAGGAGGAGAAGGGAAAATTGCAAGCAGGCCTCCCAAAGGCTTGAGACTCACCAGCCCCTGCCCAGGGTACCCGCAGGCAAAGCTGCTTCCAATTACAGGCCCGGCCGAGGCTGCCTCTCGCTTTCGACTGAAGCCTGCACTGCAGCTTTGACAAATGACCGTCCGGCCGACTGCGGCTAATAATGTTGCTAATGAACATTTGTCAGGAACGAATAAACGTTCATGGAGGTGGAGGAGGGGGGGGGAAGGGGAGGGGAGGACGCCCGCACAGTTGCTAATGGCCCCGGCTTCTGCCACTCAAGGCACATGGGTTATTTCATTGCCGATAATTAAAATAATAGCATCTATTATGTATAATCAAGGCAACCAGAGATATTAGAAGAAGAGTTTGGATTTATATCCCCGCTTTTCTCCGTAAGGTGTTTCAAAGCGGCTTACCAATTCATTTTCCCTTTGCTCTCCCCAAAACAAGCCCCTTGTGAGGTTTGAGGAGCTGAGAGAGTTCTGAGAGAACTGTGACTGGCCCAAAGTTACCCAGCAGGCTTTGTGTGGAGGAACGGGGAATCGGACCCACCTCACCAGATTAGAGTCTGCTCCTCATGTGGAGAAGTGGGGAATCAAATCCGGTTCTCCAGAATCAAATCTGGTTCACCTGATCTTAACCACTATATCACACATACATTTCTAAAGTGATAAGGGGCTGACCGGGAACTCCTCTGATACGGTTGTTGCTGGGATCAGGGCCTATTGGCTAGCATCAATGCCATTCTGCATTTTAGTTGCAACACAGACTGTTAGAAACTTTTAAAGGGAGAGATTATTCAGGGATCCCTAACCTTCTTCAGCCTACAGGCATCTTTGGAATTCTGTCACAGGGTCATGGGTGCAAACACCAAAATGGCTGCTGTGGGAGGTGGAGCCACGCTCAAACCCAGGGAAAATCCAACTGCTGTGAAGAAGAGCAGCAGCATAAACAATACTCTGATTCCACCTGCTATCTGAAAACACTTGGGCCCCTTTTGCACGGGCCAATAAACCCGGGTTAAGGATGGCAAAAAACTCGGTTTGGGGGGGAACTTCGCACGGATCCCGCCCCTAAAATGAGTCTATTTTCCCCAAACCAGGTCTTTTGAGAATCGCACTATCCGCAATTCTTTTTTAAAATCCTGGGTTGCGGCCACTTGTGAGTGAACGACTAGGCAGGAGGCACGCTTTCTTTTTTTAAAAAAAAAAAAATTCTGTTTACATCTGCGTAGCCACACAGGGTCATCTTGTGTCATTGTGAGACATCTGCATGGCTGTGGGGGTCCATTCATGCATGCCCACGTAGCTACGAATCGGTGGGAGGTCAATATAAAAAAGAGGCAGCAGCCCGCATTGCTTCCGTGGGCTCCAATCGCTGCCTGCACGGAACGTGATGACAGGAAAGTGGGGTTTTATCCCCACTGCAACCAGCTGTACATTTGCTGTGCGGAGAGGGCCCAAATTAGGAGGCACCAGATAAGACATCAGAGGACACCATAGTGCCCATGGGCACCACATTGGGCCGCAGAGGCATAGCTACAAGGGGACCTGGGGGAGGTGCGCATTGCACCGGGCGCGCGCCTGGCGAGGGGCGGCAAAAATTTCAGGTTTGTTTTTTGTATTTTTTAGTGTTTTTCACTTTTTGGCCTGCAGGGGGTGCAGCTTTTAGGCTAGTAGCAACAAAATTTCAGGGAGTTTTCAGGGAACTCTCCTGATGATGCCACCCAAGTTAGGTGAGGTTTGGTTCAGGTTACGTGGATCTCCCAGTTGGGTGCCCCATCCCCATTGCTCTAATGGGAGCATTAGGAGATAGGCTGACACCTTTGAGAGTCCATAACTTTGGACCCCCTGAACCAAACTTCACCAAACCTGGCTGATACCATCAGGATAGTCTCCTAAAGATACCCTGAAATGTTGATGCTGCTGGCCTAAAACCTGCACCCCTTGCAGGCTTAAAACTGAAAAAACACAAAAAAACACAAAAAACACAAACAAACATGGGGGGAGGGGCAGCAAAACTCAGATGTTTGCACCGGGATCCATTTTCCATAGCTATGCCTCTGTGCTGGGGACCTCATGCCAGAAACCAAATATGCTAGCAACCCTACCTGTCTTTCTGGGAAAAGATATGTCTGCTGTGTGCATCTGTATTTGTTGTGTTTGTAAAATATACTCGGTGTTGCTTCTAAAATGGGCATAAAATGGTCCCTGGCGATTCCTGTTGGAGCTGCATCATTGTCTAATCATGACTGATGTCATCACTGCTAGCTGGTAGGTTCCACTCCTATGATGCCCAACTCAAACCACTGGAGTTTATCACCAACTTGAGGGCAGGAGTACTGAAGATCTGAAAATCAACAAGGATTCTCTCCTATGTTGAGGGGAGGGAGAGGCCCAGATACAGTTAATGGCTTTATCAGCTCTGCCAGCATGGCCACCATTGGCCATGCTGGCAGGGGCTGATGGGAATTGTAGTCCATAACATCTGGAGCGCCAAAGGTTCGCCACCACTGCCCTAAGGTTTGCTTTTACAGTACAAAGCAGCCCATGGGTAAGAGGCAAATGGATGCAGGCCGCGGTGTTCTAACCAGAGGGGGAAATCCTTTCTTCTGACTCAGTTTCCATGATTTAAACAGCCCTGACAAAGCTTCCATTTGCTTCATGGGCGGGGGGGGGGTGGTTCTAAAACAGCATTGTGGTGTTGTCAAAATAGCAAGTTCAGAAGGCCATTAAAATCTGGAAAACGGCACGAGAAGACAAGGTCACCCTTCCTTCCGTCAGCCCCAAGGCACAGAGTTGCCACCTCTGAGTTGGAAAATTCCTGGAGAATAGGGGGTGGAGTCCGAGGAGGATGAAGTTTGGGGAACGGGGGGAGGGGGAATTAGCACCATAGAGCCCACCCTCCAGAACAGCCACTGCTTCCAGCACAACTCTGATCTCTGTGGTGTGGAGATCAATTGTAAGACCAAGACCTGTAATACCAAGATGCTGCTCTGGCGTAGGAGGTTAGGAGCTCGTGTATCTAATCTGGAGGAACCGGGTTTGATTCCCCACTCTGCCAGCTTCTGAGCTGAGGGAGGCTTATCTGGGGACCAGATTAGCCTGTGCACTCCCACACACGCCAGCTGGGTGACCTGGGCTAGGTCGCAGCCTCGAGGTCTCTCAGCTCCCACCTACCTCACAGGGGTGTTTGCATAGAGGGGGAAGGGCAAGAAGATTGCCAAACCCTTTGAATCTCCTACAGGAAAGAAAAGGGGGATATAGTCTAGTCTCTTTCCTTCCTTCCTTCCTCCTCCTCCTTCCTTCTTCTTCTTTTTCTTCTTCTTCTTCTTCTTTCTTCCTTTTTTCTTCTCTTCTCTCTTCTCTTCCCTTTCTAATTTGGCGGGGCTTGTGGATCATTTTTTCCAAACGCCTGGAAGACACCCTGGTCACGTGGCTGCCTCCTTGGACAACACAAAAACACCCTCTTTGTGTGGACACGCAGCCACATCAGTGTGCCTTTTCTGCCAGCGGCACCAACTTCCCCTGGGCTACCACACGGTGTGGACCATTACACGCACCAAGGAGTGGGGGAGATGGCAGCCCCCAACCTTGGATTGAGTTCACTCGTAATGGCTTTGCTGCTTGAAAGCAGAGCGAGGCAGGAAGACAGAACAATACCTTGAAGGTACAGCCAATAAAACGTTACGAGCCATGCCTAAGAACCTGGAAACAATATTGCACTCAGCTGTAACCCACAAATCTTGTTTAAATCATGCTTTGAAAAAAAATCAAGACGGGCACATGTTTTTCCTTAGGACGGTGCACTATCTCCGAAGCCTGAAACACAAAAATCAGGTAATTGCTATCTAAACAGGAGGGGGAGGTACTTGCCTTTCTTCTTGGAGGAGTGCGTGTGCTGAATACCAAGGAGTTGGGAGGGGGGAGGAAGAGGAGCTGAATACCAAGGAGTTGGGGGGAGGAGGAGGAGGAGGAGGAGGAGGAGGAGGAGGAGGAGGAGGAGGAGGAGGAGGAGAAGGAGAAGAAGAAGAAGAAGAAGAAGAAGAAGAAGAAGAAGAAGAAGAAGAAGGAGAAGGAGAAGGAGAAGGAGGAGAAGGAGAAGGAGAAGGAGAAGGAGAAGGAGAAGGAGAAGGAGAAGAAGAAGAAGAAGAAGAAGAAGAAGAAGAAGAAGAAGAAGAAGAAGAAGAAGAAGAAGAAGAAGAAGAAGAAGAAGAAGAAGAAGAAGAAGAAGAAGAAGAAGAAGAAGAAGAAGAAGAAGAAGGGGAAAAGAAGAAAAGAGGAGGAGGAGGAGGAGGAAAAGAACTTGTATTTATTACCTCCCCTTCCTCTCCTGTGGAGACATTCAAGGTGGCTTTACAAGCTCCTTTCCTTCCTTCTCCCACAACAGACCCCTTGTGAGGCAGGTGGGGCTGAGAGAGTTTAGAGAGAACTGTGAGTTGCCCAAGGTCACCCAGAAGGAATGCAGGAGGGGGAAAACATCTGGTTCAGCAGATAAGACCCCGCTGCTCAACCCTTGTTCTCTGGATTCGAGTCTGCCACGCTGGCTCTCAAGAAGAAAACAACTGAAGCTTGTGTCCAGAAGTCTCTCACATTCCTGCTCCAGCGCAACAGGCCTCTGGGAGAAGCCTGCATGCAGCTGCTGGAAAACACATTTCCATTCTGGATGGTGGCAAAATGCACACACACTTAAACTTGGGCTTTCTGCAAACCCCACGGCCTGTAGGGCTGCCAGACTGCAGACGGGGCCTGGAATTTCCCCAGAATCACAACTGATCTCTGTATGCAGGGCTAGTGGTGTGATCGGTTCTCCTGAGCAACCTTGCAGTGGCAGGGAGGGACTCTGGACTCTACTGCAGCTTCCACTAAAAGCTCCCTCTGCTCCCCAAAGTTTTCCCCAGGGCTCCAGGGATGAATGTAGCAGCCTGGAGTCAGCGACTGCTGTGTCCTTCAAGCAGCATTACTAATCTCCCTTCTGCCCTGCTTGTCCCAAGAGAGGTCACGTCAGCTTATGCGGGGCTCTAGATCCATTTGTGTGAATATATGAGCACATGAAGCCACCTTATGCAGAACCAGAACGTGACCTCTCCTGGGACCAGCAGCTTCGGAAGGGGGGCTCTGGGGTGCTTATGGCATTTCCCAACCCAGGGCAGGCAACCCTACATCCTTTCTCACCTTGCTGATCTGAGCAATGGCCCGACTCAACCAATGTGGGAGGCAGGTGAGCCACAAGGCTCCCCCCCCTGGTCAGAGGAAGATCACAGACTGCCACCTAAGAGTGGCAGGCCAAAGGGACCCACTGAGCTTAAAAGCTGGCCCCAAGAACCTCCCGGAAGGGGACAGTTCAGGGGTCCCAACAGGCGAGCTTAACGTGGGGAAGCCACGGCAGCTCTTTGGATGCTCACCTCCAGCCTTATTGGTAGGACAGGGGTCGTGAGGGGGGCTTTTGCCCAGCAGAGCTTCTGGTTGGTCGGCTGGAAATCCTGCTTGAAGAGTTACAAAGGAGGTGCTGTGTGGCTCAGGCTGTTCGGTCATGTGTTCTAGCAGCATTCGCTCTCCCGATCGCCACCTGCATCTGTGGCTGGAGAGTCTTTCAGAGGGATCTGATGGATAGGCAAGTGGGAAAGCAATTAGATTATATATACTCGTGAGGTGTGAAAGGGTCAGGTCGGTCTGAACAGAGTAGCCTCAAGCATGTGAGTCACAGAGAAGCTCAGTAGCAAGTGGGGAGGTGGTCGAGGGCAAGAAGTCCAATGGCTGAATGGATCACGGATAGAAGTAGCATTCCTGGTCCTTGTTCCCTTTGAGTGATATAGTCTATAGTTGTCCTGTGGATCCACACAAACACAGGACAACTATAGACTATAGCACCCAAAGGGAACAAAGACCAGGATAATGCCTATTCAGATCCGATCTCACCTATTGACCTTTAAGTATTCTCCATTGTGCTACTCTCACATGCTAAGCACTTCATTGTTACTCTCTTTCCAGGCCACTCCTATTCAGATGCCCTCACCTATTGGCCTTTACTCACAGGTATATATACTCCACTTGCTTTCCTTTCCAACAATCAGATCCTCTGAAGATGGTGCCAGCCACAGATGCAGGCGAATACAGCCATACAGCCTGGAAACCACACAGCACCCCAGTGATTCCAGCCGTGAAAGCCTTTGATAGTTACAAGGAGATTCATGCATCATCTCACTCACTGGCATTGTGTGGCTGGCACCATCTTCTGTGGCAGCCATTTTATACTTGTCGCTGCCTCCCACAGCAATCATTTTGTGGTTGGCTCCTCATCCTGCAGCACCCATTTTGTGGTGGCACCCACTCCCCTGTGTCAGAATTTCAAAGGTGCCCACAGGCTTTAAAAAGTTGGGGACCCCGATGCAGCTGCACAGGAGATGCTGGAACACAGCTCTTTGCACAGCAACATGTATCAAGGAAACTGTTTGAGGGAAGCCAAATTAGTGCGCTGGGAATCTCCCTTTGTAGACAGGTCCACCTTGGAAGGATTCTTTGGAAGTTTTCAGTTGGAGGGGAATTGAAGAAATAGAAGAAGAGTTTGGATTTATATCCCCTCCTTTCCTGTAAGGAGACTCAAAGGGGCTGACAATCTCCTTTCCCTCCCCCGCCACAACAAACACCTGTGAAGTGGGCGGGGTTGAGAGAGCTCCGAAGAACTGGGACTAGCCCAAGGTCACCCAGCTGGCATGTGTTAGAGTGCACAGGCTAATCTGAATTCCCCAGATAAGCCTCCACAGCTCAAGTGGCACAGCAGGGAATCAAACCTGGTTCTCCAGATTAGAGTGCCCCTGTTCTTAACCACTATGCCACGCTGGCTCTCAGGAGATTCGGGGTGGGTGGGTGCCTGAGATGGGCAGGGTTTGGGGAGGGAAGGGACTTCAGTGGGGTATAACACCACAGGGTCCAACTCCCAAAGCAGCCATTTTCTCCAGGGGATCTGATCCCTGCTGCCACCTGAAGATGAGATCTCCTGCCACCCCCTGGAGGTTGGCAACTCTTCAGGCAGCCTTTGCCTGGGCGGTTAACCTGATGGCACCAGCAGCTCAGGAGGTCTTGTCTGCTTGTTCTGTGTTTTATGCAAATAGGTCTTACGGGGTTTTTGGAAGGTGCACCGAATCCTCACTGCGAAGAAAACTGGGCTAAAAACATACTAAATATAGAAATGCTAAAAAAAAGAAATTTCATGCTGTAGCAGGACTCCTGTAAATTGGGCCAGTTTTTTTCGAGACTATCCCTGCAGGAGACTTGTAAAAGCGGAGAACTCCCTCTTGGGTCGCAGCCCACATTCATATAGTCCTAAGTTAACGTTTTGGGCGACTTGATAGTCACGTATTGCTGGTTTTTATGGAATGGAGCCTGTTTCGGATGAGGCAGGTCCCGGCTGTGAGAGCAACGTGAGAGGAAGCAGGTCGCCGGAGCAGATGCTGGAGCCACGTGGGGTCCGGGGGGGGGGGATTACCACCCTCCCTGTGGTTGCCAACAGCAGGTTGGGGAATTCCTGGCCATTTGGGGGTGGAGCAGAGAGGGGTGGGTTTGGAGAAGGACAAGGCTCTCATGTGGTATAATGCGATAGAGTCCGCCCTGCAATTAGCCTTTTTCTCCCTGTGTCACCTCTTAACCTTATCATGTCACCTCTTAACCTTCTCTTCACCAACTAAACACACCCAGCTCCCCAAGTCTCTCCTCATGGGGCATGGATTCCGGACCTTTTACCATTTTGGTTGCCCTCCTCTGGACCCTGCTAGTTAACCTTGTCAATATCCTTCTTGAATCGTGGTGCCCAGAACTGGACACAGTATTCCAGGTCACAATATTCCATAGGCCATCCCTCTCTTCCTCAACCTGATCTCCGTCATCTGGAAATGAGGTGCAATCCCAGGACAGCTCCGTGCCTCCTCCGGCACCTGCGGTCCCCCCTGGCCTTTGGAGCATCACCCATTCTGTAATGGCAGCAGGATGTAGAATCATCAGAGTTGGAAGAGACCATGAGGGCCATCAAGTCCAACCCTCCTGCAATGCAGGAACACACAATCAAAGCACTCCTGACAGGTGGCCATCCAGCCTCTCTTTAAAAACCTCCAAAGAAGGAGACTCCACCACTCAATTCTCCGAGAGGTAAGTGCATTCCATCAGTTGGGATCAGGAAGTTCTTCCTGATGTTTAGGTGGAATCTCTTTTCCTTCACCTTGAACCCATGGCCCTTTCCCCACTTACCTTGGTCGGAGGGTTGTTGCAATTTGCGACAATTCCCAGCTGCGAATTCCTGGCGCTGCCAAGGCCCTGGAAAGCTTCCCCATCTAATTCCTCGACCCAGCGCTGTATGGGTCATCGTGCTAAAAAAGCCATTTCAAAAGGGCACCCAGGAATTACGCCACACTGGTATGCCGACAGCTGGCAGACATCGGGCGGCTGCACTGTCGCTGCCCCTGTAGTGGGGAGTGCTGCGGGACCCTCGCGCTTACTGGAGGGAGAGTAGCACGGGGTTTAAGGTAAGTGGGGAAAGGGCCCATGACTCCTGGTCCTAGTCTTTGGAACCCCAGAAGACAAGCTTCCTCCCTCACCAACATGACATCCCTTCAGATATCTAAACTTGGCTATCATGTCACCTCTTAACCTTCTCTTCACCAACTAAACACACCCAGCTCCCTAAGTCTCTCCCTCCTTGGGGCATAGGTGGTGGCGAAACCTTTTGCGCACCTTAGAGGTTGTGGATTGCTGGTTTATCAGTTCTTCCAGCATGGCCAATTGGCCATGCTGGAAGGGGCTGATGGGAATTGTAGTCCATAACATCTGGAGTGCCAAAGATTCGCCACCACGGTCATAGGGCATGGATTCCGGACCTTTTACCATTTTGATTGCCCTCCTCTGGACCCGTTCCAGCTTGTCAACGTCCTTCTTGGATCGTGGTGCCCAGAACTGGACACAGTATTCCAGGTCACAATATTCCGTAGGTGATCCCTCTCTTCCTCAACCTGTCTCAACACCCCTGGAGCAGATTTGTCTGCACCCGCCTCTTTCCGGCACACGGGAGCATTTCTGCCCGTCTGTCTGGCAAGGTTAACTAGCAGGCTTGACCTGGCAGTCAGAGAGGTGCAATTAGTTGGCAGTTTTATGCCATGTGTGGCCGGGGTGGTTTTATGGAGGGAAAGTCTGACTCACTCCTTCCCACATTTTTTCGGGGGGGGGGAGGTGGGGAGGGGGCACTCAGGTCTCCGCTTCATCCCCGGCTTGGCTCATTATGGCTCTCCACGATGCTGCGTGGAACTTTCCCTGACAGGTCACAGTGGCTCGGCCCCCTCTTGGACGCCTCTGTGCTGGGCCAGGCCAAAGCAAACGCCCGGGGCCGCTGATGCGAGGGCGAGAGTTATGAGCAGGCGCGAGAACCTTGGATGGAAGCAATTAACAAGTTTTAAAAATTTTCTCTGATTGAGGTTTTGTTCTCAAAAAAGAAAGAGAGAAAATGAGCCGGTTGTTTTGACCCGTGTAAATTCCTCAGCCATTCAAAGAGCCCTTCTTCCGTTTTATTTGTTAAAATATTTATACCCTGTCATTCTTCTTGGCTTGAGGCTGCTTGGAAGGGAAGGTCGGGGAAGAATCTTCCTCATAACCACACAGCTGACACTCTTGCCCTGCCTTTGCATTTTAAAACATTTGAACAGGAGGGGGAGACATTTTGGACAGGGGTCGAACTTAGCAGGGTGTGGAGGAGCTCCAGGCAGGGGCGTAATGTCCATTGGGCAAGGTGGGCAGCTGCCCAGGGCACCACCTTGAGGGGGGCATCAAAATGCAGGGTTCGTTTTGGGGTATTTTTTAGTGGCTTTCCATTTTTGGCCTGCAGGGGTGCAGTTTTTAGGCTAGTGGCACCAAAATTTCAGCGTATCATCAGGAGACTGTCCTCATGGGACCCCCCCAAGTTTGGTGCAGTTTGGTTCAGGGGGTCCAAAGTTATGAACCCTCAAAAGAGTAGCCCCATCTCCTTAGCAAAGAATGGGGGATGGGGCACCCCCTTTGAGGGTCCATAACTTTGGGACTCCTTGAACCAAACCTCACCAAACCTGGGGGGGTGGCATAAGGACAGTCTCCTGATGATACGCTGAAATTTTGGTGCTGATATGTCTAAAAATGAACCCCCCCCTGCAGGCACCAATGTCCTGGGGCAAAAAAAATGGTCATGGTGGAGTGGCTGCCCATGGGGGGGGGGGGCATCCAACTCAGGTTTTGCCCAGGGCTACGGTTTGCCTCGTTACGCCCCTGGCTCCAGGCCAGAGGGTGGAGAGGCATCAGGAGATGCTGCAGTCAAAACATTGAAAGTTACCTCACTGCATCGCAGTGACACTCTAGGAATCCCACGGAGCTCTATAGCAAAACCCCAGAGATCTGTAGGATTCCTATAGTGTCACCGCCTCACTTCCATTTTTGGGCCAGAACTGACCTCGTGGTGTGCACGGCACCACTTTTGCTCCCACATTCCCTCCCGCCACCAAATTTAATACCAGTAAGCCCTGGAGACGACCCTGTAAGTCTCTGGCTTGAACCTTGTGACTGCTGACGCTCAGTCATCGCAAGGGAACTTCAGCCAGCCAGTCATGTTCAGAGCCTGCCTGCTCACCCATAGTTTTGATTCCCCCTGAAACGTGGCATTGCACAATGGGAAAACTTCCTCGTAAAGTGTCTCATTTTAACAATGGCAGGACATTCCAAGCGGTCGCTTCACAGGCTTCCTTGCACATTAGCTCAGGCCAAGCCGAGTTCACCGACTAGATGCTGACCAGTTTACGAGCAGCCAGAGTCCCCAGCAATTGCGAAAGAGATGTAACTTCATACATCAAAAGACAATGGCGCGCCTCTTCTGCTCTGTTTGTTCGTCTGTGCTCCCTACTTGGAAACAATAACACACAGCTGTGTCAATTGTATGCCATTTTTCTCCAAAATGGAAACCACAAGTGGCAGCGGAAGTTGAAATGGTACACGTTGCCATGTTTAAAATGTTATGTGGCTTAAAAACACGCAGCCCGTCCCAACTGTTCTTTGTCTCCTTTCAGAGGGGGAGAGGGCACAGGGCCACAGGGGACTATAAACAGGGGAGGTCATGAAACGAAGAGAGACACATACACGTCTGCACTTGGTGCCCTTCCGTCCATCCCAAGAGTTTGAACTGGGCTGCAGCTGAAAGCAGCTCGGACGCTGAGCAGCCGTGGCGTAGGAGGTTAAATGCTTGTGTATCTAATCTGGAGGAACCGGGTTTGATTCCCCACTCTGCCGCCTGAGCTGTGGAGGCTTCTCTGGGGAATTCAGATTAGCCTGTGCACTCCCACACACGCCAGCTGGGTGGCCTTGGGCTAGTCACAGCTCTTCTGAGCTCTCTCAGCCCCACCCACCTCACAGGGTGTTTGTTGTGGGGGGGAAGGGCAAGGAGATTGTCAGCCCCTTTGAGTCTCCTGCAGGAGAGAAAGGAGGGATATAAATCCAAACTCTTCTTCTTCTCTTCTGAGTTCAATAAATGAAGCCAGGTCATGATTACAGAATCCATCCAAGACAGGTGAAAAAAAAACCCCCTACATTGTTTAAACAAGACTGGGAACTTTTGGATTTATGGTGACAAACACAGAAAGACGAAAGAGGCATAGAGAAAAAAAATACAATACTGATCAAGGCCATGGGGTGGAAGCAAGTCACTTCACTTCCAGAACACAACAGAAGTGATGTCATCATGTCACAGGTGACACTGGAAACGCTGGCATGTGAGCAAGAACTCTGTGGCTTCTACCATAGAGTTTCTGCCCGGATACCAGAGCATCCTAAGGCACTGATTTTGACAGCACCTCTGGGGTGCCCAGGAAACGAGGATACTGCATTGCTGGCGATGTCACTGTGACACCAACCCAGGCCTCCTTTTGCAGCTGGTAAGGTGCTCCCAACCTTGCTGGTTGCCAGGAGGGATGTGGCATCTCTATCCCCGGCCTTCGGCTGTTGCTGCAGGGCCTTGGGGTGGACCTGACTGGTGGCCGTGCAGGCCCAGCGCTGGGTGAGGGGTTGCCTTCGAACCATCAGCTGCCCCCTTGTTCTGTTTCCACAAGCAGCGGGTCAAAGGACTTAGCTGGAGACCCAGCCCTGAGGCAGAGGCAGAGGCAGAGGTGGGATCCAGCAGGTTCTCATAGGTTCCCGAGAGTCGGTTACTAATTATTTGTGTGTGCTGAGAAGGGGTTACTAATGGGTGATTTTGCCACGTGATTTTTGCCTTAGTTACGCCCCTCCTCTCAGCAGGAGCGCGCAGAACTTGAAGCAGTCTAGCAGGAGGTGCACCGGTGTGTGTGGCAGCCTGCGCCTGCGTGCATTCGTTTCCCACCCAAGGACCAGCGCAGCGACTGTGTCCTTGCCACAGCCCCGCTCCTGGGATGCCCGGCCACGCCCCCATCGTGCCCCGCTCAGCCCCACTGGCGCTGCGCCACAGTTTGAATCCCACCACCAGGGGAACCTGTTACTAAAATTTTTGGATCCCACCACTGGGCAGAGGTAGTTGTTTCAAGGAGGCCAGGACAGGTGGGAAGCAAGTGTAACCCCTGTGTAAGAATGGGATGACCCAGAAAGGGGTGGAGTCTGAAAAGAAGCAGAAGGCTGCAGAACTCATGAGGTTGGAAGAAGCGAGGCTACCAGGCTGGGACCTGGATTGATTTTATTAAGCCCTTAACACCTTGTTTAAGGTAACTGCAATGTTGTGGGGAACTAGTGGGAAGGGAGTTTATTTTTTTGCTATATTGTAAATGTTAGAATTTATTGTTTCAGGGTTTTTTGTGTATGTAAATGCTGAGAGTTTTCTGGGAACCTTCAACACCTTGAATCCCGTTCACCCTGCCTCTGAAGTCTTCAAAAGCCAACCACCAGCAAAGAAGAATTGGACTTGGCAATATCAGTAGACTGTAAATATAAGGACTCGCAAATGCAAACTTAACAGGACTGTAAAGTGTAAATGTTAGATGTTTTAAAAGTGTTATTTGTTAGGAGAAGTAAACTGTTTTGTTTAAACTTAGTTCTTTGCAACTCCTTCCAAGTACAGCCCCACAGAACCCACAGAAAGAGGTTACACAAGCCCCTTGCCGCTTGCCCCACCAAATGGCCACCAGGATGGCCGCCTCTTTTGCCACGGTTCTAAAGGTGACTCTGGCTTGGAGGAACCCTGGTTTCCAGGAAAACAGGTTGGCTTCTTACGAAAACAGAAATTAGTGGCTTTGGAGATGAGGAGAGAAAAGTGCTCCTCATGGGATGCCAGGAGAAATCTCATCAAGAAAAAGTATCGTCATGGAACCCCTTTCAAAAACTAGTTTCAGGCCCCCAAAGTTGCCGACGAGGGGACCTCCCCTTCTGTGCCTCTGAAGGGGGAAACTCCCATCCGTTTTTGTGCTCCCTCCCCCTGCTATCCCCCTCCTCAACTTTCCCCCTCATTTTGTGGTTTGTCATTAGTTCGGTTCCAGACCTCGTAAAAGAAAGGCCCTCTCTTGAGAAACGGCAAATTACAACCTACAAATTAGCCAAACCCCCATGTCCTCTTCCTTGCTCTGCCTTTCTACTGTAAGGCGGGGGGGGGGGCTCTTTTTAGAACATGTGTGAAATTACTTGATTGCACCCCCCCCGTCTCCAACCCTGTCGTTGGGTCTTTTTGGTCAAATGCCTTGGTGTATTTTATGGAAATATCATAATCTCACGTTTATGGAGCATATGAAAAGGAATAAAAACAAAGACCCAACACAATGAATTGGGGGGTGGGGGGGCTGAATGCTATCTGGGCCCTGCCCTTGAGTTACACACAAGCAGCGAATTCGGCCTTCTTCTCAGTTCAACTGTTTTATTCTGCAATGGGCCAGCCCAGAAATGGCAACTGGCAAGAGATGCTAGGAAAGGAGACAACAACATCAGCATCGTGCCAAGGGGCAGACCTGGAAGCGACACCACTGAATTGGAATGACGTGATGTCACTGCCTGGTTCGTGCCAGAAGCCTGGATGCCACCCTCCAGGGGGCCCCTGGGGATCCAACAGAATCACAGCTCATCCCCAGACTACAGAGACCAGTTCCCCTGGGAGAAAATGAATACTTTGGAGGAATGCCTCTCTGGGCCTTTCCCCACTTACCTTAAGCCCCGCGCTACTTGAGGAGAGTAGCGCGGGGTCCCCCGGCACTCCCCACGAGAAGGGCGGCAACAGCGCTGCCGCTGTCGCTCCCCCTCAGCACAAGGCATCCCTGGCGCTCTTGCAAAGGGCACCTTTTGATGATCCCGCGCAGAGCACGGGGTCGTGGGGACGCCCGGGCGCGCGGCATAGGGGGGGGATAGGGGAGAGTGGGGAAAGGCCCTCTGGCACCGTACCCCACTGCAGTCCCTGACCCCCTCCCCCCCTCGAAGGCTCCATTCCCAGGAATTCCCCCCCCCAGGATCTGGCACCCCTATTCCCCCACCCCCCCTGTGACCAGATGGCACCTGGCAACCATATTAGTGATATTATGGAATTGACACAATGCCAGGGCCACCCCAAAGTTGCTCATGCTGCTTCACTGAGCTGCTGTGGGAGCAGGGTGGGGGGCTTGGGCAAGAGAACCCCGTTATTACAGGGGTTGACCCCCCCCCCCCCATCACCCAGACAGGAAGTCACCCATTTCCTCTGCCAGATAACCTGGACGAGGATGTGAGATGCCAGCAAATTTCAGACTCTGCTCCGGCGCAACCCAACTTGCCATCTGCTGCAGACCCACCCTTCTTTGGGGCTGGGACTCCTTGAGTTTGCCCCGACTTAGGGCAAGGGTGTTCCCGTGTGCAGCTGGGCATTAGAAATCCCTTGCTGAACCTAAGCAAAGTTTGGCGCATGAGTCCCGTCTCCACACTCTGAGCAGAAGCTGTGCAGAGGACATTTCCGTTCTGTCATCGGCTAATGACGAGGGGAAACCAACCGCAGCCCCCGTTAACTGGTGTTAAACCAACAAACATACCGGGAGGGGAGGGGGAGGGTGGCACACGGCAGCCCCTCTCGTCCGATGCCCGCTCCCCCCAAACGGCTTTTGCAAAATGTGCCCGAGCCTGGTTTTGGAACTCACGAGTGCCAGCAATGAATTTAAAATCCATCCAAAACATTTCAGGGCTCTTATTTTTAACTCAGACGCACAAAGTCCACGGAGTCTGCTACCGGGGGTTACGAGAGTTCAGTCCGCTTGTGGTGTGGCAGCCCGCCAGCGCCTAATCCCCGCGGTCCTCCGGCTCGCCAGACCAAGCCGACACCAGCCCAAAACACAAAGGTATGTTGTTAAGGCCTCCCCTAAGGGCAGCCCGCACACTTCATAATTCCACCCTTCAATTATACATGACACAGAGTTAAAGACCAAGGAAATAATATAAAAACAAGCATCACAAACCTTTGTAAGCAGTGGAACATTCTGTAATTAACTTTTATGCGCACACAAGAACACTGGAGGCCTGGCTCTTTTGTGCTCACATTTTGTGTGTCCTCCCCCCCCCCCGCCCACTTCTCCCCGTCTCTCTCAGGCAAGCACACAAAATTAGGAGAAAATTTAAAACAAATCCCTCTAACCCAACCATGCTTGCAAATATTTGGAGTGATTCTCCCAGGTCAGAATTTTTTACAATTAGCAGTTAATTTGATCCTCTAGAGCAGTGATGGCGAACCTATGGCACGGGTGCCAGAGGTGGCACTCAGAGCCCTCTCTGTGGGCACGTGCAAACAGAGTCACCCCCCCCCCCCACACACACACACATCTAGGCTGGCCTGGGCCACTGGGCTCTATTATTAGTATTAAACCTAAGACCTAGTTTTGGGGAAGCAGTGTAGGTAACCCTGTTAAGTGCTGTTAAACCTCACTGATTTTCATGCGAAGTACTAAAGCGCAATCCTTTACCTGGGAGTAAGCTTGGTTGCTGGCAATGGGGCTTGCTTCTGAGTAAACCCTCCTAGGGTCGTGATTCACCTGTTGGAAGAGTTGCACGGTTGCTTCAAAGCAAAGCCACCGACTACCACCAAGCTTACTCCTGAGTGATGCATGCCTCGGAACCAACCATTTTTCTAAACTGAAACCTCAGTGGGCCTTTCCCCACTTTTCCCTCGGCCGCCGTCGCTGCGTGCAATTCCCAGCGCGCAGCATCCCTGGCACACGCCCGGGTGTCCCCACGACCCCGCGCTCTGCGCGGGGTCATCAAAAGGCGCCCTTCGCAAGAGCGCCAGGGATGCCTTGCGCTGAGGGGGCACAACAGCGGCAGCGTCGGGGCGGTTGGGCTGTCGCCGCCCCTCTCATGGGGAGGGCCGGGGGACCCCGCACTACTCTCCTCAAGTAGCACGGGGCTTAAGGTAAGTGGGGAAAGGCCCAGTATTCAGGTTAAATTGCCATGTTGGCACTTTGCGATACATAAATGGGTTTTGGGTTGCAATTTGGGCACTCGGTCTCGAAAAGGTTCGCCATCACTGCACTAGAGAGACAGGCGGGCTTGTCCTAACTGAACAGCAGGTGACGGCTCAGGTGACAGCCCCCAGGGCACACTGTCTGCGAAACCCAGGGCAGTCTCTGCTCACTGGGAAGAAAGGGCACGAATCAGGCATCAGCCCTTCCCAAAACCAGAAACGTTTGGGTCTCCCACCGCTGATTTCCCAGGCCGAGTTCAGAAAGGGCTTCTCCAAATCAAGCTAATTCGGGTCCCTCCCAGGTGGAGCAAACCTAAATTGGTTTGTTTTAAGCTTGGGCCCATTCTGAGCTCCAGGTGACATCACACCCATGAAACTGCCTTTGGTCGAATCCCCACTTGAAATTTGCACACAGATGCAAACCTGTTCGTGGTGAAACCGTGTCCTCTTCATTGGAGTTTCTCCCTCCCCACCGCAGCGAGCACACAGCAGACACACCCGGTTGCAGAACTTTTAGCAATCCCCATTACCAGGCAAGCTTGCTTCACCGGTCTCCCCTGATTGGCTGGCGTGGGGCAGGACCTTTTCCCACTGCAGAAACTTACATTGTAGGGGCGTGATCAAAAAAACCAACGTGTAAAAGTTTAACGTGTAACTGTGCAAACAGTTAATAGTTACCTGTGTAAACCATTAACGATTCAAAGTTACATGTTTGACTGTTTAACGTTTGCGTCCCCTTCTGCTGGCCAATCGCAAAAGCAGAAACGAAACCAAGGAAAGGCTGCGTGCGCATCGCAGCGCTGATTGGTTGCCCGAATTCCGCGTCACACTCCAGGGCAGGAAACGAGTCAGGGTTTCAACCCTCATCCCTCCCCTCGGATCAGCTCTGAACCGTGTCAATGGGGTCTGTGCCACTTGCAACCAGGTCCTGCCGGAACACGGATTAACAGGGAGAACGAGAGCCAGAAACAGCATCTGCCACGCAAGCAATGCGGAGGTCGTCCCTCAAACCTGGTTAGTTTGTGTTCTGAAACCTGGCTAAGATGGTAGTGGGGATTCGACCTTTATCGCATCAGTCCATCAAGGTCGGTATTGCCTGCTCTGATTGGCAGCGGCTCTCCACAATTTCAGGCAAAGGTTTCTTGTCATCCACTGCCTGGTCCTTTTAACTGGAGAAGCCGGGGGAAGGGAGGTTGAACCTAAGACCTCTTGAATGCCAAGCGGAGCCACAGCCCCTCCCTAACATCTCCCTTTGGCCCCTTCCCCACAGGCAGAATAATGCACTTTCAATCCATTTTCAATGCACCTTGAAGCTGGATTTTACTGTGCGGAAGAGCAAACTCCGCTTGCAAACTATTGTGAAAGTGGATTGAATGTGCATTATTCTGCGTGTGCGGAAGGGGTCTTTCTGCCTCTTCCATCAGCAGAGCTGCACAGAGGGATGGGGGGGGGGCACATCACCTCCTGCCTGTTCTTCAAACTGGAGATGCCGGGGACTGAACCTGAAAACCTCAGCATGTCAAGCAGAGGCTCTTCCACTCAGCCACAGCCCCACTTCCTTGGAAACAAGAAGCCTGCAGGTGGCCGGGCAAGGCACCCATACTGCAGGGGAACAGAGGGCAACCTGGAGAGCTCTGCAGCCAAGCTCCTCCCAAGAGTCCCTCTGGCACGTTCTTCTGCAAGCTTACTGGTCAGTAGGGGCACAGCTGCAGGTAGAAAGGCGAATGAATGAATGAATGAATGAATGAATGAATGAATGAATGAATGAATGAATGAATGAATGAATGAATGAATGAATGAATGAATGAATGAATGAATGAATGAATGAATGAATGAATGAATGAATGAATGAATGAGAATACCAGTAATAATGTTGTAATATTATCACTCTATTTTGCATTAGATGCCAGGACTCACAGAAGGAAGTCCTTCTTTATATTGTGCTTTGTTAACTTTCAGAACTCACTGGGACAAGATGTGACCAAGGCCCTTGGCTCAGATGGCCTGGGTGGATTCACAGAAGGGAGGCTGTTAGCATGGACAACCAAATGTCATCTACAGCTACAGCGGACATCTACAGCCCAATTCCGGTTGTCGTGTTGGGTTGCCAACTCTGGGTTAGGAAACTCTTGGAGATTTGAGCAGACAGGGTTTGGGGAAGAGAGAGACTCCAGTGAGGTATAATGCCAGAGTTCACCCTCCAAAGTAGCCGTTTTCTCAAGGGGAACCGATCTCTCTAGTCTGAGGACCAGCTGTCATGCTAGAGGCTCTCCAGGTCCCACCTGGAGGCTGGCAACCTGTGCTGGGAACACACAGGAAATTATTTGTGCTGTGCTTGTGCTGCCTGGTCTTGGAGCCAGGAACCTGGACAAGGTCAGCCTCCGTCCCAGCAGGGCGGCTCCAAAGTTCTTTGCCTCTAAAATCCCTTCTCCCCATTTATTATTATTATTGTAGATTTCACAGCTGCCAGATCTCCAGCTGGTTGTTGGCCTTCATTACAATTCAAGCCTCACCCAGAGGCCTAGGAAGTTGTAATGTATCGGCGTAGTATTCGTGCAGATCCCAGCAGGGCTGCCTTCTGAATTTGACAGATGTTAATTCTGTCAATTCAAAGATGTTTTAAGTGCTGCCCTAGTGTTTTCGGGATGGCGCCCAGCGTGCTGATTACCACTGGGACGACCTCAGCTGGTCTGTGCCATAGACGCTGAAGCTCGATTTTCAAATCGTGGTATGCTGCTCTATGGCAGATATCAACAAATTGATAAACAGAGGAGGCTATGTCCATGCAATATGGGTCAGGTGGAGACACTCGATCATACCCTCTTTCATTGTGTAAGGTTTGCAAAAATCAGAATGTCACAATCTGCACTTATCCCATTTCTGTATAACAATCTAACTGATGCTCTTAAGATACCTATGCTTTTGAACAACATGGATCCCACAGTGTGTGAGAATGTAGCAAAATTTCTGCTAACAATAATAGACGTAAGTCTAGATGAATACCAACCAATGTCTATGTATTATGACCACATATAGCCAGCAGTAATTTTGCTAGCTTCTGTCAGTATCCGATGACGTTTAAGTGAGTTAACTTAGCTGAAGGAATGTCCTATAGTTACAGAAGGACCATGTATATATTTTAGTATTTAGTATTTTAGTACCAGTGTCTATAATTGTGAGCAATAATGGGCAAATTTTGTATGCTGATTTTGTATGTTTATTTTATGCCAATAAAGGCTTGTGACTGAAATCGTGGTATCTAGTGACCTTCTCGTGTTCTTTTTCAATGACCCTGCTGTCACCGGGGACTGCTATATTATTATTGTTGTTGTTGTTGTTGTTGCTGCTGTTGCTATTTGTTGTTGTTGTTGTTGTTGTTTATTAGGCTTCTATACCGCCCTCCCCTGGAGGGCTCAGGGCAGTGCACAACAGAGATATGTAAGTAGAGCACAATAAACCAATCAATCAATTAAATAAATAAATAGGCTCTATACATGTTAAAACCACGCCCTGTTAATTTAATGTAATGGCTCTGCCGTGTGGGAAAGTCCGCACTCTGGCCCCTTCCGCACATGCCGAATAATGCACTTTCAATCCACTTTCACAATTGTTTACAAGTGGGTTTTGCTATTCCGCACAGTAAAATCCAGCGGCAAAGTGCATTGAAAGTTGATTGAAAGTGCATTATTCTGCATGTGCGGAAGGGACCTCTCTGTCCTAGACAAAAGAAGTAATACTGAAACACACAGGCTGATGTTATGTCACACACACACACACACACACACACACACACACACACACACACACACACACACACACACACACACACACACACACACACACACACACACACACACACACACACACACACACACACACACACACACACACACACACGCCAATATATATTCACCGTCCCACACCATGGAGACAGGAGGGCAAAGCCCAGTGAACGGTTCTGTTTGCTTCCCTTGTAAGTGGAATCAGATGCTTTTGCTCTCCATACTTTGTTGTGTGAGTGTGTGTGGGGGGGGGGGGAGGGTTGAACTGGGGAACCAGTAACTCTTTCCTCCCCTCGCACTGGGCTCTGGAAAATAAAACACCACCAGCATTCAGAAAGTTTAATAGCATTTCATTGGTAACCACACAGCAACTGCAATATTGCTCCGAAGGCAGATCCAGGTGAGATGGAAAACTCCCAGCCACCTACCTTTCCGAGAGGCGGGGCCGCCCTCCAAGAGCTCTGTTCCTGGCTTCTGGTTTGTCTCACTTGCAGCAAAACTCAGTCCCACAAAAGAGCTCTTGAACTTTGCCAAATACAAAACTGAACGTGGGCTCGTTCTCCCAGGCCAGGGGAAGCCCGTCTCCGCTCGCAGGACCTCAGCACCCAGTTCTGGAGGCAGGATGAAGGCCGAGGCACACGACCTTTTTGGCAAAGGGGGCCCAGAGGAGGGGGCGGGTGAGGAGAGGCAGAATCTGGGCAAAGGAACACTTGTTGGAGTGACCACAAGAGCCGAGGGACAAAGGGAACGGCTGGCATTTGTGGGGCTGCACCTAATTAAATAAACGTTAGCCAAGTAATCCTACAAATTCTAACTGACTTGCTGGACACAGATTTGAGAGGGGAGGCGACAGGGTGCAGCCCAACCTTTTCAGACCTTGGAAGGTAACCAGGGTAACCAGGGTTGGTACTTGGATCGGAGACAGACCACCCAGGAAAACTCTGCCAGGGCAGGCAATGACAAACCACCTGCCTCCAAAGCCCCTTGCTGGGGTTGCCCCAAGTCGGCTGTGACTTGACACCGCTCAGCCCAGATTTGCACATGACCAAAACAGAAGAGGGGAGAACATTTTCTTCCTTTTTAGGTAGCAAGTTCCATCTTAGAAGGTACTTTCTCCCCCACCCCTAATTCGCATCCCCTCCAAACTGCAGGATTGGAGTTATGCGATGGAATTCCAAGGCAAGACTGGCAGCTGTCAAGAGAGCCACCGTGGTGTTAGTGGTTAAGAGCAGGTGCACTCTAATCTGGAGAACTGGGTTTGATTCCCCGTTCTGTGACTTGAGCTGTGGAGGCTTATCTAGTGAACCAGATTAGCTTGTGCACTCCAACACACGCCGACTGGGTGATCTTGGGCTAATCACAGTTCTCTCAGAGCTCGCTCGGCCCCACCTACCTCACAGGGTTTTTGCTGTGGGTTGGGGGAAAGGGAGAGGAGATTGTCAGCCCCTTTGAGTCTCCTACAGGAGAGAAAGGGGGGATATAAATCCAAACTCTTCTTCTTCTGTGGACAGGACAAGAGCCCCCTGCAGAGGTTGGAAGAAGGAATGGTGTGCAGAGGTCAGCTTCAGATGTTTTCCTTCAGCCAGGCCCGCTTGACCCTTTGTGAGACCCCGGATGGCAAGCCAGCAGCCAGGAATGAGCAGAGAAAGGAGGGTGGAAAGGGAAATCCAGGTGTGGTTTGCCAATTCAGCCAGGTTCCCTGAGCAGTGTTTTTCAGGGCATGGAGGGCAGAGGAGGGCCAACCCCCTGCGAGGAGGCACAGCCATCACTTCCCATGTTGCACCACTGTAACGGGAGGCTGGGTCACACCCGTGGGAAGGCACTGACAGGTGGGACGACAGGTGGGCCAGGCTCTTCTCGTGCCATCTATGGCTCGGGTTGCTGGTGGCTCAGCTGAAGGGCTTCACGAGTTTCATAGCCGCATAGTTCTGCAAGGCAGGGAGAAAAAGGAGAGCCGCGGGATTAAAAGCAAGTTCAGACGTGTCAACACTTTTCTTGGGGTGTCAGGAGCGGCATCCACCTACCTTTGGATCTTGTGCTCTTGTTGTGAGAACACAAACGAACACATAACGATGCCTTATCCTAAACCAGCCACATTAATAAGCATATTGGGGAGTAGTACACACTAAGAGAAACACGAATTGGCAAGAATTGTACTACAACGACCTGGAGCCAACAGCTCCCAAAATAAGGCTGCTGATATCAGGCTGTGAGCGTCTTAAATTACAACTAAAAACAATGCTTTTATCACTGTAAATGTATTAACCAAAACAACACAGGTTAAACACATTAACACAAGAAACATACACTTAACATAAACAACACAAGCACATAAACAAGTTAGCCTGTTGACCGGATTCAAGACGGAGCCTCGATATTCTTCAAGGCTTGGCTTACGCAAATAAATCCCTTCTTACGCAGGCACAATTCATCTACTAATATTAGGTTTGGTCTGATTTGCGCCCCTCCAGATAGCGGACTAAAATTCATCATCCCCTGCCAGCATGCTGGCATGGGGATGATGGGAACTGTAGTCCATAACATCTGGAGGGGCGCAAGTTTGACATCTATGTGCTAGACCAAAGTATTTCAGCTGGGACTCAGCGCTAACGCTCACCCTTTCTTATCCTAAACCAGACCATCGATCCAAGGAGATCAACTTTGTCTACTCAGACTGCCGAAGGCTCTCCGGAGTCTGAGG
Organism: Sphaerodactylus townsendi; assembly: GCF_021028975.2. Lineage (NCBI taxonomy): Eukaryota > Metazoa > Chordata > Lepidosauria > Squamata > Sphaerodactylidae > Sphaerodactylus > Sphaerodactylus townsendi. The sequence continues at coordinate 87,724,243 of NC_059434.1, read as the reverse complement.
TTGAGGTCTTTCACATCCCCCTGGCCTGGTCCTTTTAGCTGCAGATGTTGGGGATAGAACCAGGGACCTTCCTTCCGCTGAGCAGATCCTTGACCACCGAGCCACTGTAACAATCATTTGCAACCAGATCTCCCCTCATAGGCAAGACAATCCAATTGCCAATGGCTGCGATAAGACCACAAGATCCAGCCACGTGTGGATGCATCCCCGGAAGGGATGTCATGTTGGTGAGGGAGCAAGCTTGTTTTCTGCTGCTCCGGAGACTAGGATCAAGGTGAAGGAAAACATCCACCTAAACATCAGGAAGAACTTCCTGACTGTCAGGGCTGTTCAACAGTGGAATTCACTGCCTCAGAAAGTGGTGGAGTGAGGAGTCTCCTTCTTTGGAGGTTTTTAAGCAGAGGCTGGATGGCCAGCTGTCAGGAGTGCTTTGATTGTGTGTTCCTGCATTGCAGCGGGTTGGACTGGATGGCCCTTGGGGTCTCCTCCAACTCTATGAATCTAAATGAGCTCCCAAAGGCACCTGGTGGGCCACTGCGAGTAGCAGAGTGCTGGACTAGATGGACTCTGGTCTGATCCAGCAGGCTTGTTGTATGTTCTTGGCCCCTTCCGCACATGCAGAATAAGGCATTTTCAATCCACTTTCAATCCACTTTGCAGCTGGATTTTGCTATGCGGATTAGCGAAACCCACGTTCAAACAATTGCGAAAGTGGATTGAAAGTGCCTTATTCCTCATGTGCGGAAGGGGCCCTTATGTTCTTAAATGTGGCACTAGAACTAGAAAAAGTCGCAAAATTTATCTCACTGGCATTAAAATTTCATGCCCAAGCCTTGAAGACATTTTGAGAGACTAAACTTCCGTTTCATTTTTTGTAGAAGATATTCATAGTCCTGGCTGTTGTGGGTTTTCCAGGCTGTGTGGCCGTGGTCCAGTGGTTTCTGCTACTCATGTATTGCCCGCATCTCTGACTGGCCTCTTCAGAGGCACGCCATGTAATTATTTTTCTTGTTGTTTTATCCTTGTTACACCAAACTCACCTTTTGTGTTTTTGGGTAACCCTCATTCCAAACCTGCACTGAGTTTGACAGACACCGAGCAAGCAGGGAGTTTCTTTCCAAACACGGCCGATTTAATTGGGACAGGCCAACACCAACAACACGCTATGTGGGCTTTATGAGTGTGTTATGAAGCAGCTTTGGCAAAAGAACTAGAGGGGGGAGCCGGAGAGCCAACCGGGAAGCGTGGCCCCCAGCAAAGTAATCCCCAGTCATTTGCACCAGCTTCCAGAACCGGCTTCCAGGCTGGGGGAGCTGCCAGGCCTTCAAAGAGCCCCATAAACCAAGCCGGCGTAAAGTGAAGCACAGCCTCACGCCCCATTAGCGAGCCCCCTCGATGGAACATTATAACCTCCTAATTAATTTCCCATCATTTGTCTTTCAGGAGGCTCCCTCCACAATGTCGCGGCTGTTCTTTTCAGGGTTTGTCTGGAGGGCAGGGCGGAGAGGGATTCTTGCATCTGGCGGGAGGAGGGTAGCCAAGAAAAATTAATCACCCCGGCCAGAAAGCGAGCGGCAAAAGGTAACGGGAATGTTCAGGGAGAGATTCCTTCCTGGGGCTGTTGCACAAGCTTTGCTGCCGCCACTGCGGAAGGCCACGCATAGCGCATCTTCGACTCAGCAGGTTATTTTCTCCCAGACCACCCGAGGCTGAGCGGGTGGCATGGAGTTTTCATCTCTGCCCAGACTGCCGCGGGCTCCACTTCAGGCATTGCATTAAGCCTCCCATCCCTCTGCAAGAGGGTGCGCGTGCGTGCAGGCAAGCAAGGCAGCAAGGCAGGCGTGCGTGCGTGCGCAAGTGCATAGCGTGCAAGGCAAGTGCAAGTGTGTGTATGCCTGTCTGTAGAGGTAGCCAATGGAGGTCATCTTGCCCAGAGCCCTTCCCACCCTGAGGCCCCTTCCGCACATACAGAATAATGCACTTCCAATCCACTTTACAGCTGGATTTTAGAAGAAGAAGAAGAGTTTTGGATTTATATCCCCCCTTTCTCTCCTGCAGGAGACTCAAAGGGGCTGACAATCTCCTTGCCCTTCCCCCCTCACAACAAACACCCTGTGAGGTAGGTGGGGCTGAGAGAGCTCCAAGAAGCTGTGACTAGCCCAAGGTCACCCAGCTGGCGGTGTGTGGGAGTGCACAGGCTAATCTGAATTCCCCAGATCAGCCTCCACAGCTCAGGTGGCAGAGCTGGGAATCAAACCCGGTTCCTCCAGATTAGATACAGCAGCTCTTAACCTCCTAGGCCACTGCTGCTCCTTTACTGTGCGGAAGAGCAAAACCCATTTTCAAACAATTGTGGAAGTGGATTGAAAGCGCATCATTCTGCATGTGCAGACGGGGCCAGAGTTGGCTCAGGGTGGGACACCCCGTTCCCCTGTCCGCAGAACCTCTTGTCACAAGGTTCCGAGGTGGGGTGCAAAATCTGGCTTCCCCCTTGAATGCTTTCCGGACCCCCTGCCACCAGTTCATCCGAAGGTCTCTAAGGAGGAGGCTTGTACTGCCAGCAAGCCTGTGCCCACCCCATCTACAGCCCCAAAGCTCCTGCCAGCCTCCATCCCAGATGACCGCAGGGCCTGCAACGATTCATTGGTGGTGAGCAAAAGACACTCTGCATGGACTCCGCAGCACTCTCCACTGCCCGGGAGCTCTGTGGCTTCAGAATGAGGGCCTGAGGCAAGGATTTGCCCAAGCAGCACTTGAGCCAGCATGCAGCGGGGCCAGTGGGGCAACCCCTCTTCGCCCAACTGCAGCTCTGAACTGGGCTTCAGTCTTGCCTCCCTGTCTTTGCATCTCTGTCCCGGCAGCCGCTGTTTTCAGCCAGGCGTGTTCAACCCAGTTGTGGACTGTGACCTGTCAGGTCCTTGATAACTACCTCACTCCCATTTTTGCACCCCCCCCAGGAAAGCAGCAAAGCCGCTGGGATTGCCACGCCCTGGGGGCTGCTGTACCAGGCAGGTGGGTCAGGTGGCATCATATCCCCCCCTCCCCCACACCAGGCCAGTCCGCTGCTGGGTTGCAATAATGCTAAAAATGCTATCTGTTGTGATCAGCCCAGTTCTGGTTTGATCCTGCCACGTCTCCCGGGTGGGACCGGGGAAAAAGACAAACTCTATGCTGGGGATAATTAGGGAAAGGAGTTGGATAATAAAACTGCAAGGATTGGTCATGCCCTTTTATATAAAGCAGTGTGGTGCTAACCGCGACTTGGAGTCCTGTGTTCTGCTCTCTGGTCGCCACATCTCAAAAAAAGGATATCAAGAGATAGAAAAAGTGCAGAGAAGGGCAACGAGGATGATTGAGGGACTGGGAGCACCTTCCCTATGAGGAGAGGCTGCAGCTGCTGGGACTCTTTAGTTTGAGAGGAGGATGGCTGAGTGGGGGATAGCTGATTGTATTGAGGTCGGAGCAAAATTATGCATGGGGTAGAAAATGTTGACAGAGAGAAATTTTTTCTCTCTTTCTGCCAATACTAGGAAACCAGGGGCATCCATTGAAAATGCTGGGGGGGAACAATTAGGACTAATAAAAGGAAACACTTCTTCACGCAACGTGTGATTGGTGTTTGGAATATGCTGCCACAGGAGGTGGGTGGATGTAGCCACTCACCTGGATATGTTTCTTTTAGCAAAGGGGGCTTGGACAGATTTATGGAGGAGAAGTCGATCTATGGCTACCAATCTTGATCCTCCTTGATCTCAGATTGCAAATGCCTTAGCAGACCAGGTGCTCAGGAGCAGCAGCAGCAGCAGAAGGCCACTGCTTTCACCTCCTGCACGTGAGCTCCCAAAGGCACCTGGTGGGCCACTGCGAGTAGCAGAGTGCTGGACTAGATGGACTCTGGTCTGATCCAGCTGGCTAGTTCTTATGTTCTTATGTTCTTATGATTGTCTGCCTTTCCTCCCCTCCCTCTTGTCTGCTTGGTTTTAGATTTAGCTCCCAGGCAAAGCCCTACCTGCTTGTCAGATACCTGCTAGCCGTTGCTCTCAGCAGTACTTGGGAAGGTAGACTGCTTTGACCTAAATGAAGACTGTCCTGTCTCTGGGCTGTGGGACGGTAGGGGGCCAACATTCAGGGGTGTGGGGGTGTGATGTGAAGGGGCATGAGGTGGGGTGTAATAGAAAGCACTGTGTTGCTTATGCTTCAGTTCTGGCAACAGAAGTCTAAATGATTCTTCCTGATGCTGTTTCATAATAAAGAAATCAACTGAACACAGAGTCTCATGATTGAACAGCCCAGGGGCACGGCACTCTCATTTTCTAATTTTCCATCTGCTGTCATTCAGCAGCGAAACCCCAAATAGTTTCTCGGGCCCCTGCCAGGGATCTCTGCATCCAGGGGCATCCCCACTAATTTTCTTGTTCTTTTCCATTAGCCAGCATTACTGCCAAAGAGTAATATGTAACAGAACAGCACAAGGAGCCCAGTTCCAGGGCGAGACATCCAAGTCAGCAACCTCAAAGCTGGGAGGACGGGGCAGGAGGGAGAACCATCCAAATAGAAGACAGCGGAAAAGTTCCTTGAAATGCCTCCACACCACTGTTCAGAAGGATGACTCAGAGACCAAACCTTCCATACGTTGAGTGAAATTTCGCTTCTGTTTTGCCCTGATAGCCTCAGGGTTCATCCCACCATCAAAACAGCCAGGGAAAAATTACCCCAGGCAACAAATCTAGAATCATAGAGTTGGAGGAGACCCCAAGGGCCATCCAGTCCAACCGCCTGTAATGCAGGAACACACAATCAAAGCACTCCTGACTGATGGCCATCCAGCCTCTCTGTAAAAACCTCCAAAGAAGGAGACTCCACCATACTCCGAGGTAGCGCATTCCACTGTCCAACAGCCCTTACTGTCAGGAAGTTCCTCCTGATATTTAGGTGGAATCTCTTTTCCTTCACCTTGAACCCATGACTCCTGGTCCTAGTCTCTGGAGCTGCAGAAAACAAGCTTGCTCCCTCATCTATGCACATTTATTATACAAAGCACTTACTTCCAAGTAGACCTAATCTTGGGAGAGATGACTAGTTGAAGCACGGGTATTCAAATGCATGATTTCCAGGTTACAAGTTTCTGAGAGTTAAAGCTCTTTTCGTCTCTAAGGCGCTACTGACTCAAACTTTGCTCTCTTACTGCAGACCAGCACGGCTACCCACCTAAATCAACTTGTGGCGGCCCACCATCTTCCTAGCCCAAGTCAATAAAACTGCAAGGATTGTCATGCCCTTATATAAAGCCGTGGCCTGACCTCACTTGGAGTCCTGTGTTCAGTTCTGGTCGCCACATCTCAAAAAGGATGTCGAAGAGATAGAAAAAGTGCAGAGAAGGGCAACGAGGATGATTGAGGGACTGGAGCACCTTCCCTATGAGGAGAGGCTGCAGCGTTTGGGACTCTTTAGTTTGGAGAGGAGGCGTCTGAGGGGGGATATGATTGAAGTCTATAAAATTATGCATGGGGTAGAAAATGTGGACAGAGAGAAGTTTTTCTCTCTTTCTCACAATACTAGAACCAGGGGGCATCCATTGAAAATGCTGGGGGGAAGAATTAGGACTAATAAAAGGAAACACTTCTTCACGCAACGTGTGATTGGTGTTTGGAATATGCTGCCACAGGAGGTGGTGATGGCCACTAACCTGGATAGCTTTAAAAAGGGGCTTGGATAGATTTATGGAGGAGAAGTTGATTTATGGCTACCAATCTTGATCCTCCTTGATCTCAGATTGCAAATGCCTTAACAGACCAGGTATCGGGAGAAGCAGCAGCAGAAGGCCATTGCTTTCACATCCTGCATGTGAGCTCCCAAAGGCACCTGGTGGGCCACTGCAAGTAGCAGAGAGCTGGACTAGATGGACTCTGGTCTGATCCAGCTGGCTTGTTCTTATGTTCTTATGTTCTTATGTCAGAATCCTTCTTTGGTTGCCTGCCTGTGCTCGGGACCACTTCAGCCTCTCCTGGGAAATCTCCCGGCCATCCATCCACCTGAACTGATTCACTCCAGGAACCCACCACACGCCTGGGTTTTGCCATCCGGCTGCTTTGCCTTGTTGGGCTATCCTGGAAAACTCATCAGTTAAGGCAGACTGGAGGGTTCCAGCCATTAACAAGCCGGGGGTGAATTCTTGGCCGACTAACATGTTTGGGGAACCAGGGAAATGATCATTGGAGGGGCTGCAGTGTCTTGCGGGGCACCAACGTATGCAAGTGATATTTCACCCCAAAGAGCCCAGCCACTCCCTCCTCCAACCACTTCCTTCTCGGTCAAGCAGCCCCGGGGAATGTTTTCAATACGCCATCCCCAGAATTTGTTAAGTGTGGGGCAAGCAAAAGCAGAAGGTTTTCCTTATCAGGCAAGAGTGACCATCCAAACACACAGCATGGATTATTTCACCACCTCAAATGAGAGCCTTGGAGCCTCGTCTTGTACTGGGCTGGACAGCTGGGATTTGGATAGGAATCAGCCTGACTTTTGCAAATGGAATTCAAAGTGTGTGTGTGTGTGTGTGTGTGTGTGTGTGTGTGTGTGTGTGTGTGTGTGTGTGTGTGTGTGTGTGTAAACGCTCCCCCTCTGATTAACGAGGCTGCAGTTGCTTCCCCCCATTTTTGCGCACCAGAATGGAGTGGAGTGGTGTGGTGTGGGGGGAGCGCTTACTGCAAGAGCCGATAATAAACACTCTGTCTGTATGAATCCCTATAAACTATCCTGCTCCATATTTAAGTGATTAAAGCCTAACAGATTTTCCAGGATAATCTTCCGTACTTGGCATGATGATGGAACAAGTTTCCACCCTGCAACTCTCTCCTTCAGGCACTTCAACTCCAGCTCCACTGTTGAGCTCCACGCTTGCAAGTTCTGCCTCCTTTCAAGAAAATGTACTTTGAGATGGAGCTGTGAGCCACAGGCCCTTTCCCCACTTACCTTAAGCCCCACGCTACTCTCCTAAAGTAGCGCGGGGTCCAGCTGTACTCCCCACTTCAGGGGCGGCGAGAATGCAGCCACCCTGACGCTGCCTCTCTCTTGCCCTCTCAGTGCGTGTAATTCTTGGCGCCTTTCCAAATGGCGCCTTTTGATGACCCCGCGCAGAGCGCGGGGTCGTGGGGATGCCCAGGCGCGCGCCAGGGATACCGCGCGCTGAGGGCAGCACGCAGCATAGGGGGGATCAGGGTGAGTGGGGAAACGCCCTTGGTCTTAAATTTCCATGCTCACTGGTGGCAAAAACCACATGCGGAAGAGTTCCAGGAGGGAGACCTACCAGCAACTACCTTGATTTTATGCCTGGGAGTTGATGCTTAGTTTAGTTTACTGGATTTTTAGATCGCTCTTCCCCACTAGGCAGGCTCAGAGCGATGTACATCATTTAAAATACAATGAAACGGTGATACAAAAATATAACAGTGAATCATCAGTAAACTTTTGATGTTTCTAGTGCAACCTTCCACAATGTTAGCCAGTTAGGAAGTAACAGTAGTTTGTCAGATCTGGAAGCTGCTGGATCACATGCGAGGCTATTCAGTTGTTGCTTTTAACTTCTGGGTACAAATGTGGAAACTACTGAGCCTGAAAGCTGGCCCCCCAAAACAGGAGGAGGCTCATCATTATATCGATGCTTGATCTCACCTGCTGGTGCAGATGCACCAAGGAGACGTGCTGCCTTTTAGAGGGCAGGACCGACATGTTATGCCTATAAGTGCCAGGGGGCATCCATTGAAAATGCTGGGGGGAAGAATTAGGACTAATAAAAGGAAACACTTCTTCACGCAACGTGTGATTGGTGTTTGGAATATGCTGCCACAGGAGGTGGTGATGGCCACTCACCTGGATAGCTTTAAAAGGGGCTTGGACAGATTTATGGAGGAGAAGTCGATCTATGGCTACCAATCTGGATCCTCCTTGATCTCAGATTGCAAAGGCCTTAACAGTCCAGGTGATCGGGAGCAACAGCCGCAGAAGGCCATTGCTTTCACATCCTGCACGTGAGCTCCCAAAGGCACCTGGTGGGCCACTGCGAGTAGCAGAGAGCTGGACTAGGTGGACTCTGGTCTGATCCAGCAGGCTAGTTCTTATGTTGTTATGTTCTTACTGAGGCAACGATGGGTACACATCCTATTTTCTTTTGTTTCTTCAGTTGTTTGGTTTGGGGTTTTGTCTTCCTTTACTAACTCTCTCCCCATCACTGATTGGTTATCCCCTGTGATGCTAAGTTTGCTAGGGCACTGAGTGGATTTGTAAAATTTGATAAAAAATAAATTGTATTATCAATATTATATATTTTAACTGATTGTATTTTTAACTGCTAGCCACCCTGAGACTGACAGTAATCAAGAAAGGGCAGGATATGAATCTAATAAAATAATAATAATAAAATAAATAAAATTGTGGTGGGTTTTCTGAGCTGCACGGATATCGTCTGGGTAGTTTTTGCTGGCATTTTCAGAGAGAGAAAGAAACACATATTACTGTGACATGCTTCAGAAGATGCCAGCCATAGATCCAGGTGAAACATTAGGAACAAAAATTACAAGGCCACACAGCCTGGAAAACCCACGACAGCCAGTTGATTCCAGCCATGAAAGTCTTCAACAAAGTCTTCATTAAGGGATTGGTATACGAGAATATGGATGTATATGGATCTTTTATCCTTATCATTTCAGATAGAAACTGATCGGAAGCAAGAAAATGCCTGGGAAACGTTAAAAAATATTTTATGGATAAGTTCAATATTAGCTAGTCATAGTGAAACTAGACTGTTTAAATATAAGCTAAAATACCTATATTACTTATAATGTTGTAACGTTAATTACAACAATGTTGCAATGTTTTTCTTAAATTAGTTAATATTAGCAATAGTGTAAAAATTTAAAAATTGCATACTGTAAGGATAGTTGTATTAAAAATTTCTTTTTTATATTATAACATTGTTATGCTGGACAGATGGTGTAGTCAACCATATGGATGGATTGACAAATGATACTTTGGATGTTCCTATTAGGGGAATAACTGTATAATCACTCTTTGCTTTTGTTTAATGTATGTAGTGTTTGTATTTTATAATAATTGAAAAATAAACTTTATTTTAAACTTTTTTTAAAAAAAGTCTCTAACAATACAACATTGTGGCTGTTTCATCACTCAAACAGCTGCTGCTGAGACTTACCGGGAAGGCGTAGATGAAGATCCCTAGGAACAGCAGAAGAATGAAGAGGATCAGGACGATGAGGAAGACCCACTTGAACCTTCTCCACAGGATGTATTTCAGAGTCTTGTATGGAGAGGTGAACCACAGGAAAGAGGTCTCTGGGCGCCTGCAACCACGAAGAGCCATGAGTGGACTGGAAGCCAGGAGCCCCCACAAGCAGAGGTGGGATCCAGCAGGTTCTCACAGGTTCCCGAGAGTAGGTTACTAATTATTTGTGTGTGCCGAGAGGGGGTTACTAATGGGTGATTTTGCCACGTGATTTTTGCCTTAGTTACGCCCCTCCTCTCAGCAGTAGAGCGCAGAACTTGAGGCAGTCTAGTAGGAGGTGCACCGGCGTGCGTGGCAGCCTGCGCCTGCGTGCATTCATTTCCCGCCCAAGGACCAGCGCAGCGACTGAGTCCTTGCCACAGCCCCGCCCAGGAATGCCCCGCCCCCGGAATGCCCGGCCACGCCCCTGCTGTGCCCCGCCACACCCCATTGGCGCTACGCCACAATTTGAATCCCACCACCATGGGAACCTGTTACTAAATTTTTTGGATCCCACCACTGCCCACAAGGTTTTGTGGCTCTGGACGCAGCACCCTGGGCTCAACATGACATGCCAAGGTCATGAGATATCCTCTTACTTGGGGTCTTCCAGCTTAGGGTTCATATTCGGTTCATCCCGACCCAGCCCTGCCGGCCTCTCCTCGTCTTCCTGCTCGTTGACAATCTCCAGGGTCATTTCCAGCTTTCCCTGCATAAGACAGAAGGGCATGAAATACAGAGGAGGACAGTGATGGAAAGGCCCAAACAGTGGCTGCAGGAAAGAATCATTAATGAGGTTCTGAGCTTTGTGGGGTCCCTGGGGGAGACGATCAAGCCCAGGCACAAACCAAACACCCCTTCAGTCCACAGGCTCTCTCTCCTTCCCATGATGCTGTGTCTAAACTGGAAAGTTTAGAAAAATTATCAGTGGTTCATGAAATTCTCTCCAATTCAAAGACACCCAGAATCTAATCTGGAGAACCAAGATTGATTCCCCACTCCTCCACATGAGCAGCAGACTCTTATCTGGTGAAGTGGATTTGTTTCCCACTCCTACACATGAAGCCTGGTGGGTGACCTTGGGCCAGTCAGGATTCTCTCAGAACTCTTTCAGCCCCACCTACCTCACAAGGTGTCTGTTGTGGGGAGAAGAAGGGAAAGGAGTTTGTAAGCTCTCTTGAGACTCCTTACAGTAGACAAAGGTGGTCACTCTATGCCCGTGGTGGCGAACCTTTGGCACTCCAGATGTTATGGACTACAATTCCCATCAGCCCCTGTGCGAGGCTGGTGGGCCATTCTGGCAGGGGCTGATGGGAATTGGCCGTGCTGGCAGGGGCTGATGGGAATTGTAGTCCATAACATCTGGAGTGCCAAAGGTTCGCCATCACTGCTCTATGCTCATCAGTTTCCCCACTACTGGGGCCCATGCACTTGGGTATGGACAAGATATTTTAAAGAGCAATTGCCAAATATAGAGCTTCTCTTCTCTTTGAAAGCCATTCTCATAAGAAAGACAATTATTTCTGAGCACCCTTTCTAGGGGAGCGATGTAGTGATGCAGTGGCGTAGCACAAAGGGAATAGGGGGAGTGCAACGCACCAGGCACACGTCCCTGCGGGGGGTGGCAGGGGAGTTCCAGGGGCGTGGCAGGGGTGCAGGCGCACGCTTGAGCTGGGCGCAGTTTCCCCTTGCTCCACCCCTGGAGTGACGTCATAGCTGGATCCACCACGCCGGCTCCCAACCGCCACCCTCTCCAAGGCCACGCACTGGCTTTGCCTCCAGATACCTACCGCAATGATCCTTTTCTCCTGCTCTTCTGCCACACAGGGCCACCAGCCCTTCACAGTCTTCTGCTCAAAGAGAGAGACAAGTCTCGCCGGGTCCTCCAGCATGTCTAAGGAGCATTTCTCGGCTGTCTTGGCTGGTTTCAGCATGCGGTTCAGATCCAGCTGGATAGAGCCTGCAGAGGAGAAAGAAATGCAGGTTGGCTGGGTGCAGGCAGCTGAGGCCACGCAGCTAGATGTAGCTGTAGACCGTCAAGGCAAAGGTACAGCATTTGGGGACAGCTACCTGTGTGAAAGTCGGCTGGCATAGAGTGCCCCACCCCTACAGGTGAGAATGGAAAGTGCTGTCAAGTCCAGCTGACTCCACGGAGTGTTCAAAGCAGGAGGCAAGCAGAAGTGGTTTAGTCCCAGCCTGCCTCTGCATAGCAGCCCTGGTCCTCCTCAGAGGTCTCCCACCTGAGTACCAACCTCAGCTGATCCTGCGGAGCTTCTGAAAGCTGTTGAGATCAGGCTAGCTTGGAACATGCAGGAATGGGCAAAAAACAAACAGAAGCACTTTGCCCTTGCCTGCCTCTGTCTAGCAGCCCTGGGTTTCCTTGGTGGTCTCCCATCCTAGCACCAACCAGGGCCAACCCTGCTTAGCTTCCAAAATATAATGAGATTGGGCTAGCCTGGGCCATCCAGGTCAAGGTATTCTGACTCCTCCCAGCACAAGTCTTCATAAAGGAGTGTTTCTGTTGTTGTTGTTTTAATGTATTTTATTCTAACTATGTTTGTAAGCCACCTTGAGCTTCATAAGGAAGAAGGAAACCTTGAGCTTCATAAGGCTAGTAAATATTTTTAAGTAAATAAAAATATATCTACTTAGTCTCCTTAAGACCACCTGTAAGCAGCAGTGGCGTAGGAGGTTAAGAGCCAAAACTACCAGGCCACTGCCACACAGCTTGGAAAACCCACAATAGCCAAATGAAAAAGAGAGCAGCAGTGGCGTAGTGGTTAGGAGCAGGTGCACTCTAATCTGGAGGAACCGGGTTTGATTCTCTGCTCTGCCGCCTGAGCTGTGGAGGCTTATCTGGGGAATTCAGATTAGCCTGTGCACTCCCACACACCCCAGCTGGGTGACCTTGGGCTAGTCACAGCTTCTCGGAGCTCTCTCAGCCCCACCCACCTCACACTGTGTTTGTTGTGAGGGGGGAAGGGCAAGGAGATTGTCAGCCCCTTTGAGTCTCCTACAGGAGAGAAAGCGGGGATATAAATCCAAACTCTTCAAACTCTAAATCAGCAGTGGCTCAAATGAAAAAAAAAAAAACCCAAGATGCAACACAGAGGGACGCACGACTCACCCAGGTAGTCATCAAAAGAAAATTTATCGTTGTCCCACACCTGGAGGACCAGCCGGGGGGCCACTTTGTTCTCGGTCTTGTCCAAACTCCAGAAATGCTCCTTCATGGGCACAGAGAAGGGAACAGAGGAAGTGCTTGAGGGGGGGGGGGTGTGCCAGAGTGCCGTGACCTTTGCAGCTACACCTGGCAAATCTGAACATGAAATCTCACCCGTCCATGAACAGGGGGCTGGTTCCCCCCCCCCCCATCCCTGGTGCTGATGGACTCCTCCTATGAGTGGAGGAGCTCACTTGTCAGGTGCCCCTGCCCCTCCCCAGTATACAGAAGTTCCCACGTGAATCAGACTCCAGCCTAGCAGCACTTTAGAGGCCAGATTTTGGGGATGTGATGAGCTTTCAAGAGTCGCAAACCCTGAAAATCCCCGCTGCTGGATTGGAATCTAGATTTTCTGTCAGTTCTTCTAGCAGCTCTTGCCTCTAGTTCTCCTAGGGCAGTGGTGGCGAACCTATGGCACAGGTGCCAGAGGTGGCACTCAGAGCCCTCTCTGTGGGGACGCGTGCACAGAGTTTGTCATGTGGGGGGGGGGCGGAAAATCGCCCTCCCCACACACACACATCTAGGCTGGCCTGGGCCACTGGGCATGACATGTAGGTAACCCTGTTAAGTGCTGTTAAACTCCACTGATTTTCATGGGAAGAACTAAAGCACGATCCTTTACCTGGGAGTAAGCTCAGTGGCTGGCAATGGGGCTTGCTTCTAAACCCTCCTAGGGTTGTGATTCACCCATTCGAAGCGTTGCGTGATTGCTTCAAAGCAAAACCACTGACTCCCACCAAGCTTACTCCTGAGTAATGCGCACTTTGGAGCCAACCGTTTTTTTCTAAAGTAAAACCTCAGTATTCAGGTTAAATTGCTGTGTTGGCACTTTGCGATATATAGGTGGGTTTTGGGTTGCAGTTTGGCCACCCGGTCTCGAAAAGGTTTGCCATCACTGTCCTAGGGTATGTTTAGTCTGAAGAAGGGAAGGTTAAGAGGTGACATGATAGCCATGTTTAAATATTGGAAAGGATGTCCCATTGAAGATAGAGCAAGTACTTTTTCTGCTGCTCCAGAGACTAGGACCAAGAGTCAGGGGTTCATGGTGAAGGAAAAAAGATCCCACCTAAATATCAGAAAGAACTTCCTGACTGTAAGGGCTATTCGACGGAGGAATATACTGCCTTGGAGAGTGGTGGAGTCTCCTTCTATGGAGGTTTTGAAATAGAGGCTGGATGACCATCTGTCAAGGGAGTTTTGACCATGTATTCCTGCATGGCAGGAGGTTGGACTTGATGGCCCTTGGGGTCTCTTCCAACTCTATGATTCTATGATTCCATTCAGGCTTCTGAGATCACAAGACCGAGAAGATGGAGAGTTTTGGTTCAGCGCAAGAACATTGTCTTCCTGGGCTGGGACTGGCTTGGCCTAGTCTTTTCTCATAAGAACATAAGAACATAAGAACTAGCCTGCTGGATCAGACCAGAGTCCATCTAGCCCAGCACTCTGCTACTCGCAGTGGCCCACCAGGTGCCTTTGGGAGCTCACAGGCAGGATGTGAAAGCAATGGCCTTCTGCTGCTGCTGCTGTTCCTGAGCACCTGGTCTGCTAAGGCCTTTGCAATCTCAGATCAAGGCAGATCAAGATTGGTAGCCATAGATCGACTCCTCCATAAATCTGTCCAAGCCCTTTTTAAAGCTATCCAGGTTAGTGGCCATCACCACCTCCTGTGGCAGCATATTCCAAACACCAATCACATGTTGCGTGAAGAAGTGTTTCCTTTTATTAGTCCTAATTCTCCCCCCCAGCATTTTCAATGGATGCCCCCTGGTTCTAATATGGTGAGAAAGAGAGAAACATTTCTCTCTGTCTACATTTTCTACCCCAGGCATAATTTTATAGACTTCAATCATTTCCCCCCTCAGACGTCTCCTCTCCAAACTAAAGAGTCCCAAGCGCTGCAGCCTCTCCTCGTAAGGAAGGTGCTCCCGGATTCTCATGTGTGACCAGTCTAGAAACTCCTCCCACAGACTTTCTGCAATGCAGCCTTGATTATTGGGGGGGGGGGTGCTGTGGGCCATCCCCCCACCATTACCACATGCCCCAAGGCACCCTTCCTGCCCCACCTCTGTGGAGCAGGTGGCTCTGTGGGGCAAGACGGTGTTTCAGCCTGAACTTTAGACCTGTGGGTTTTCTCTTTTTATAGCTGCCAGTAATGAACCTGGACTTCAAACGGCATATGGCAAGATCAAAAATTGCCGGAGAGGAATGCGTCTCCCGGATCCAGAGCACAGCTTTTCATTCATTATTCCTACCTTTGCTGGGACCTTTTACAAGCTGTTTATTTTCTGACCCAGCTCTGGCAGACACGTGCAAGGCTGGGGGAGGAATCAATATTGACACAGGGGTGGGGGTTTGCTCTGAGACTTTAATGGGAAGTCCGAGCTTTCTGGGAAGGACCTCCAAGCTGCGCGCTCAGCACACTGTTCTTGGCCAGTGGCCAGGGTAAAAGGTTAGTCAACCAAGCACAAGCGGATCACCCGACACACCCAATTCTGAACCAGACCACTGTCCATCAATATCAGCCGTGTCTGTTTGGACTGGCCCATGTGCAACAGCCTATTCACTGCCCAACATTCAGCTGTACCCCTGCCTCGAACTCCATGGGGAGTTTGGGGTCGAGGCAGAAGTTGGGGAGGCAACATTGTAGGGCACCCCCACATGACCCCAGGATGTGGAGTCAGGGGCTCTAGTCCCCTCTTTTGCCACCCTCACTACGCCACTGCATGGCTTAGCAGGAATTAAAACTGTGGTGCGACCGCACTTGGAGTCCTGTGTTCAGTTCTGGTCGCCACATCTCAAAAAGGATATCGAAGAGATAGAAAAAGTGCAGAGAAGGGCAACGAGGATGATTGAAGGATTGGAGCACCTTCCTTATGAGGAGAGGCTGCAGCGTTTGGGACTCTTTACTTTGGAGAGGAGAAGTCTGAGGGGGGATATGATGGAAGTCTATAAAATTATGCATGAGGTAGAACATGTGGACAGAGAGAAAATTTTCTCTCTTTCTCACAATACTAGAACCAGGAGGCATCCATTGAAAATGCTGGGGGGAAGAATTAGGACTAATAAAAGGAAACACTTCTTCACACAATGTGTGATGGGTGTTTGGAATATCCTGCCACTAACCTGGATAGCTTTAAAAGGGGCTTGGACAAATTTATGGAGGAGAAGTTGATCTATGGCTACCAATCTTGATCTGCCTTGATCTCAGATTGCAAATGCCTTAGCAGACCAGGTGCTCAGGGGCAGCAGCAGCAGCAGCAGGCCATTGCTTTCACCTCCTGCATGTGAGCTCCCAAAGGCACCTGGTGGGCCACTGCGAGTAGCAGAGTGCTGGACTAGATGGACTCTGGTCTGATCCAGCAGGCTAGTTCTTATGTTCTTATGATTCTCCAAGATCTCGGTCTGACCCTCTAAATGCTACACCACACTGACTTTCTTAAAGTGTGACTCACCAAGTTACAAACCCTTTAGCCTGGTCCTCTCTGACACACATAAAACCTGCCATATATGGCAATTTCAAAATGGGACTAGAGTACCAACATATTCAATTACTGTACAATATATTCAGTCAGAAGCATACAAATGGACGTAAATTTTCTCCAGGAAATCCAAGGTAGCGGAGTTTGCATGACGGTCTCACATTTGTTCTGAAAAAGTGTTTTCGATCCTTGGCAAAGGAGGTGGAAACTGGGGTGCTGTGTGGTTTCCGGACTGTATGGCTTCTCCCAACTTCAGATCCTCTGAAGATGCCAGCCACAGATGCAGGCGAAACGTCAGGAGAGAATGCTGCTAGAACATGGCCATACAGCCCGGAAACCACACAGCACCCCTGTGATTCCGGCCGTGAAAGCCTTCGAGGTGGAAACTGTTCCAAGTTCCATAATTTATCAGGAGACTCACCTTCTTAGCCACGTAGCAGACCTGTTCGGCTGGTAGGTAGTCAAAGGGGAACACGAACCTCCAGTTGAAGTTCCCTTCGCCCCCCATTGACCTGTAATGGACGTCTGTCTTCTGCTTGTTCTCCTCATAGCCAACCAGCCACCTGCAAAATAAGCAGGGAACAAAACCTCAGCCACGTCTGTGACAAGGAGGAAAGCCACCGACAGAGAGCAGCAGGCCAGCCATTTTGCACCTGCAGTTCAGGGGGCTGGAACAATTGGAGGACCAAAAAGGAACATGGATAGGACGTCTCTTTCCCTCCATCTTCCGCCAGGAAAAGGCTGACCACTTACCCTTTCACGTAGATGTCGCTCATCTTCTCGCCCGTGATGCTGAGGTCATCCAGGAGGACGTCTTTGGCATTCCAGATGATGCAGCGCAGGTAGAACCTGCAAGCCAAAGGCCAAGTGTGGGTTCCAGGTGTGGACCACCAGACAAGGCAGCAAGAACAGCCTGGGGCAGGAACAGCGGAATGCGGGGTGACGCCTCCCAACCTCTCCACAACTTGAGTACTTCTAAGGCCTCCGTTATTGACACCTATTCCCTCCCCTATCTTATAACAAGAACAAGAGAAGGATCCACCACTCGGGCCATAACAGCTTCCAAAGCTTGGGAAGATCTGCTTATGCCAGGCTGAGCCCGGCATTTTTCAGGACGTTCTCCCCCCGGGATCTGCTGGCTCTAGCCTGTCCTATTCTAAACAAGACCAAGGTCGATTCCGCACTTGCGTTATCGACCTAAGTTCGAGCTGCGTTCGACCTAAGTGCTCCGCACAACCACTGGGATCGATGTGGTATTGTACCAGCTTCGCCCCGTGTAACGGTCAAATTTCTGACTCCAGTTGGGAACGACTACTTTTTCAGGGAACCACGTTGAACTCAGCTCGATTCCAGTAAAGTGCGGAATCTCTGGTGCCAGGAGTCCCCCATTCAGCCAATCACAGCTGAGTGTTTCGGGAATGCGTACAGCTGGAGAACCGCTGTGGCAAAAATCGCGCCTAATTTTTTCCCCCTCTTCTTTCTTGCATTCGAAGCGATGGCTGGTCGCACAAACAGCGCACAATTTCCGCATACCAATGTAAGCGGCCAATCAAAAACCGCCATCTTCGTCCCTCCATTCCTGTGGCAGTTTTTTTTTTTATAACGTGTGGGGGGATAGACGGAACATGGCTGTAGAACAGTAGCCAATCGGAACGGAGCGGCGAAGAGGCACAGGATGATTCCGCCCTCCGAGCTGGGATCAAGCTGGTTGCAGTGGGGAACAACAATGGCTTCGACCTAGGTTAGTACCCTTCTGAGGGAACAGGGTCGAACCTATTTTACTCATGTGCGGAATCGCCCTAAGTTTGCCTGGAATCACCTCAGCCCTGACAGACCATTCAGGGGATCAGCTGAGCTGGGAGCCAGGATCGCTT
The DNA here is from genome assembly GCF_021028975.2 of Sphaerodactylus townsendi. Taxonomy (NCBI): domain Eukaryota; kingdom Metazoa; phylum Chordata; class Lepidosauria; order Squamata; family Sphaerodactylidae; genus Sphaerodactylus; species Sphaerodactylus townsendi. The sequence continues at coordinate 87,706,390 of NC_059434.1, read as the reverse complement.
TGTGGAACTTCCATGTGTAGGGGCAGTATACCTCTGGATAAAAAAAATTCTGCTCCTGACCTTCCCAGAGCCTCCTCCCCAGTGATTGCTGGAAAATAACAGAATGCTGGATATGTGAGACCTTTTGGTCTAATGCTGCAGAGTAATTCTTACCTGGATGCTTGGAGGAAGGATAAGAAATATTTTCGTTTAATTGCTTTTGGCTGTTGTGGGTTTTCTGGGTTGTGTGGCTGTGGTCTGGTAGATTTTGCTCCTAATGTTTCACCTGCGTCTGTGGCTGGCATCTTCAGAGGTATGTCTGAGAGATATGTGTTTCTCTCCGTGGCACATCTCACCTTGGCATGCCAGCCATAGATGCGAGCAAAATATTAGGAGCAAAAACTACCAGACCACGGCCACACAGCCTGGAAAACTTACAACAGCCAGTTGATTCTGGCTATGAAAACTTTTGATACATTAATTGCTGTTGTTTTTTACATTCAATGTCGCTATTTAATTTTCTTTGAAAGTCTTCCCAGATGCATTTTTAGCATAAGGGCAGGACAGAACTCTTAGCAACACATCCGTGCCATCCGTCACCTCTTGGCTTTCCGTGGGGTCACGTTGAACGGTGGGCCAGGAGCACCGAGGGATTTGGGGAAAAGGTCCACCCACATCTGAAGTTTTCCCTGTAACAGGAGAAAGAAAATGTGAGGCGTGATTGAGATGTCAAAGTAGCCACAAAGTAGCCTTCCAAAGACATCTGAAGAAATCCCTGAGCCAGCTTTTGATGCCTGGCAGGGGCGGAGAGCTCACGGGGACACGTGGGGTCACGCCAGCTGGTCACATGGGGGGACGGAAAATTGCCCCACACACCCCTCCCTTCTGCCCAGCCCAGCTAGGCTGCTCCTTCAGCCGGCGGAGGCTCTGGAGCAGCCTGGAGGGGCCGGGCCGAGGGGCGGCCCGCAGGAGGCACCTACCAGCTAAGGTAAGTGGGGTGTGGGGGGGGGCACAAGGGGGGCACCTGAAGCAGGTGTTGCCCCAGGCACCATTCTCCCCCCCATGTCTGTGATGCCTGGCACATGTCAGCAGTGGCGTAGCACCCAAGGGACGGGGGAGGATGTCTTGCCCCAGGTGTGCGCCGGTGTGGGGGCGTGGTGGGGGCATTCTGGGGTGGGGTGTGTGGGAGGGGCACGGGGCACACACGTGCCCCGGGCGCAGTTCCCCCTCACTACGGCTCTGCGTGGCAGGCATTTCTCCCATCATCTCCGCTGAGGAATTCTGAGGACAGAGAGTCCTGGGGTGGAGGGGCAACACTCCTGTTCCCGCCCCCACCTCTCGTAAAAATCCCATGAAGCCGAGGGCCCCGTGGCAGAGTCTTGAGAGACCCACGGAAACCAAGGACAGGTGGGTACGTTTCCCTTCCATCCTCCTGCCCCCTTTCACCCTCAGAACAAGCCTCCATGGCTGGCAAACTGAGTTGCCAACCTACAGGTGGTGGCTGGAGATCTCCCGGGATCACAACCGATCTCCAGGCAGCCAAGATCAGCCCTTTGGAAGGTAGCCTCCACAGCCCTGTACCCAGTGGTGGGATCCAAAAATTTTAGTAACAGGTTCCCTCGCCAGCCCCCCCATCAGCAAAGGGGGCAGAGGCGCACCTAGGCAAACCTGAGCCCTGGGCAAAACCTGAGTTGGATGCCCCCCCATGGGCAGCCACCCTACCACGACCCCCCAAAAATTTTTTCGCACCAGGTCATTTCTAAATCATCATCACATTATAGAAAATGCCCCAACTCACAAATCTAAACACAGCAATGGTGAAACACACAGGTTCTTTGATAGAGACTGGTGAGATAAAAGGTACGACAGGCTGAGAATCCATGAATTGCGGTACCTGAAAGGGATTAACCCAGTTCAGGGAGTTACATGATTAGTCGCAATTGCTATATGGAACCTTCACGGTCAAAGGCAGGATGCCTCTTGGGGAGGCGAGGGCGCGGAGGTGGAAAAGCGGACCCGATTAGTAACCCCCTCTCAGCACACACAAGTAATTAGTAACCCACTCTCGGGAGCTGGTGAGAACCTGCTGGATCCCACCTCTGCCTGTACCGCACTGGAGCCCCTCCCCTCCCCAAAGCAGAAGTTTGGTGGAAGAAGCTCATTATTCCTGGCATGCAGAAGCAAAATAGTTTGTGCAAATGAAGTTCATGATGCAAAAGGCTCTCGTCTGCATATCTGATCTGAGGCTGCCGACGGCCACTTTCCCTCGGAACAAAACCAGCACTTTTAATTTGTTTGTTTAATTGCAGAGTGGTGGTTCCGCCCCTGGGTGGGAGATGCTCCCGCGCTGGTTCCTGTCCTTGCCTGTTCAATGTCTGGCTGCAGGGGGCTGTACAGCCGCCTGGTCTCCACGTGCTCGGGCACCAGGCCTTGCTTCTTCAGGGCATACAAAGCCAGCCTCTCTTCCACAGGCCCCAGGTGCGGGTTTGGGGGTTTGCCATCCTCTGAAACAAAGAGGACAGCTGTTAGTGCCCGAAGCTCTGCCCCAAATCCAGATCGGAACCCCCACTGAACAGGTGACGTCCGGCCAGGAGCTGTTGCAGGGTGGGGGAGTGAGGCCCCAGAAGGTAGCTGGATCCTCACTTGACCTTGATTCCTGCCTTGCAGGTCTTACTCAATACATGGGGTTGCCAACTCGGGCTTGGAAAATTCCTGGAGCTTTGGTGTTGGCCTCGACTGGGGCCAGGGCTTTCTCGGCTTTGGCCCCAGCCGAGTAGAACTCTCTACCACCTATCTGTGGGATGCAGTCCAGTCCTGCAGGGCCCTGAAAACAGAGATGTTCCACCAGACCCGTAGTTGAGGCAACCATGATTTCACATCTAACCTGGCCTCCCCTTCCTCGCTGCCCCCCCCTTACTCTTGTCTTTCCCTTTCCCTTTCTTCCCTTTCCTGTTCTTTCCTGCTCCCCTTTTTCCTTTCCTTTCTGTTCATTAGAAAACAGGGAAGTTTCAAGATCTAGAGCAGTGATGGCGAACCTTTTCGAGACCGAGTGCCCAAATTGCAACCCAAAACCCGCTTGTTTATCGCAAAGTGCCAACACGGCAATTTAACCTGAATGCTGAGGTTTTAGTTTAGAAAAAAAACAGCTGGCTCCGAGGTGTGCGTTACACGGGAGTAAGCTTCGTGGTTCTGCTTTGAAGCATCTGTGCAACTCTTCCAATGGGTGAATCACGACCCGAGGAGGGTTTACTCAGAAGCAAGCCCCATTGCCCGCAACTGAGCTGGCTCCCAGGTAAAGGATCGCGCTTTAGTTCTTTCCATGAAAATCAGTGGGGTTTAACAGTGCTTATCAGGGTCATCTACACTGCTTCCCCAAAACTAGGACTTAGTTAACAATTGAGCCCAGCAGCCCAGGCCAGCCTAGATGTGGTGGGGGGGGGGTTGGGGGCGACTCTGCATGTGCCCACAGAGAGGGCTCTGAGTGCCACCTCTGGCACCGGTGCCATAGGTTCGCCACCACTGATCTAGAGGGTGGGGGGATTTCAGGTTTCATGTGTTCTGTTTCAGGAAAGGGTCCCTGCAGGGGAATCTTTTCTTATTTGAACAGCTAGGAAGCCTTCAGTATTCATGATGCCAGTTCTGTTTTAATGCAGATTCAAATGACTGCTGTTTTAATTATAGTAGGGAGTGACTATTGGATTGGATTTTACTACTGGATTCTTTGGAGGGTGGACTCATAACGTGCTGAGGCCCCACTTCAGCACAGCCCCGCCCCCCCCCGCCCCCCCCCCCCAAAAAAAAAATCTCCAGGCATTCCCCAACCCAGAGCTGGCAAACCTATCCCTGATTCTGGGACTGTTTATGTTTGTGTTTGTGTTTTTATTGAATTATTTTATCATTTTAAATGTTGAAGAAGAAGAGTTGGTTGTATTGTCGAAGGCTTTCACAGCCGGAATCACTTGGGTGCTGTATGGTTTCCGGGATGTATGGTCGTGTTCTAGCAGCATTCTCTCCTGACGTTTCGCCTGCATCTGTGGCTGGCATCTTCAAATGTATGGTGAGTGTTCGCTTGTATTCTCTCTGGCGGCTTTATGCCATCTGTGGCTGGCATCTTCCAAGATGCCAGCCACAGATGCAGGCGAAACGTCAGGAGAGAATGCTGCTAGAACACGGCCGTACAGCCCGGAAAACCCCGCCCCCCCATCCAGTGGTAGGATTCAAATGGTTTAACACCTGGTTGTTTACAAACACAATTTTAACAACCAAAGTGGTGCAAACCTGCTGAATCTCACCACTGCCCCCATCTCTTCCCCCCTCACAACAAACCCCTGGGAGGTGGGCGGGGCTGAGAGAGCTTGGAAGAGCTGTGACTAGCCCAAGGTCACCCAGCTGGCGTGTGTTGGGAGTGCACAGGCTAATCTGAATTCCCTAGAAAAGCCTCCACAGCTCAGGTGGTGGAGTGGGGAATCAAACCCAGTTCTCCAGATTAGAGTGCACCTGCTCCTAGCCACTATGCCACTGCTGCTCTCTTTTTCATTTGGCTATTGTGAGTTTTCCAAGCTGTGTGGCAGTGGCCTGGTAGTTTTGGCTCTTAATGCTATGCCTCTGAATAGGTTCGAGTAAAAATTAGGAGCAAAAACTACCAGGCCAGACAGCCCAAAAAAACCTACAACGGCCAGCTGATTCTGACTGTGACAGTCTTTGACAATTCATTCTTTTCCATTGTTCATGTTCTGAGGTTTTGCTGCTCACACCTTTGGAGATCCTGATTGGGTAGAAAAGCAGCATAGAAAAGTTTTAAACAAATGAAATAAAAATAAAGTCCATCTAGGAAATCTGCAGGGCAACTTGACTGCATTGCATGACTACTCTGCTCTCGTCAGCTGAACGGTTCTGGGAGAAGCCATTTTTGTTTGGTCATTTGTTGATTTGTTGACAATAAATAAATATTGTGTCCAGTTCTGGGCACTGCAATTCAAGAAGGATATTGACAGGCTGGAACGGGTCCAGAGGAGGGCAACCAAAATGATGAAAGGTCTGGAGTCCATGCCCTACGAGGAGAGACTCAGGGAGCTGGGGATGTTTAGTTTGGTGAAGAGAAGATTAAGGGGGGACATGAAAGCCCTGTTTAGATATTTGAAGGTCCACAAGGCAGTTAACGTGAAAAACATTAACACGTTGAAGCGATCAAAATGCAAATGGTTTCCTTTGCAAGTGAGGGCGTATGGACACCAAGGAGATAAACTACATCTTTTAAAAAATTCCCTCCCCCACCCAGAACCCAGGCGGGGCTGATGAAACCAAGACCCCCGCACCAGGCGGCTTGTAAAAGGGCCTCTCTGGTCCAGGCCTGCACAAATTCACTTCATACCCTGGCAGGTTCAGCTCCCAAACAGCTGCTTTCCAGACTCCCCCACCCCACACCCAAAGTTCAGCTCCAAGCTTTGTTTGAAGAGATTTCTGCTGAGGTGGGAGAGGGGGAGAAGGAAGAGGCGAGTCCAGGTGCACACCTGGAGGGCTGCAACGCTGACCCAATGGACGCACTCGGCTGCAATCCGGAGCCCTCAAACAGAGGACGCTGCAGCCTTCTACTGAGTCAGACCACTGGTTACCTTCACGGGGATGGGCCCCCTGTGGTTGGTTCTTGGTGAGGTGAGCTAACAGGGTGCCCCCAGCAGCCCCTTGAGTGCCACTGAGTTTCTCCGGGCAGGGGTGAAAATGTGCCTCCTGCCACTCTCCCCCGGTTGCTGTCGCACACGGCCCCCGGCCTGCCCTGTTTGTGTTGAGCTGCCTCCATCTGCATCATCACACCCCCCTCTGCAGGCCAGAATCCACAAATACACGCTCTGCCACGGACTCAACTGGAGGCCCAGGAGGACGAAATCGGTCCAAACTATGGCACAGTGCTAGAAATGTGGCACCCGATGCAACATCGGGGAAAGGATCCAGGAGAACCTCTCTCTTCACCTCCTGTACAAATGTTTCAACCCTCACTACTATACAGGAAAAACCTGCACACAAGTGTGCTGTGTGGTTTCGGGGCTGTATGGCCGTGTTCTAGCAGTATTCTCTCCTGACGTTTCGTCTGCATCTGTGGCTGGTGTCTTCAGAGGATGAAGATGCCAGCCACAGATGCAGGCGAAACGTCAGGAGAGAATGCTGCTAGAACACGGCCATACAGCCCAGAAACCACACAGCACCCCAGTGATTCCGGCCGTGAAAGCCTTCGACAATACATTGCGCACAAGAGTTTGCTCAAGTAATTGGGATGTACCCAGTGGTGGGATTCAGCCGGTTCGCACCACTTCGGCAGAACCGGTTGTTAAAATGGTGCTTGTAAAGAATCGGTTGTTAAATTGTTTGAATCCCACCCTGGAGGTATCAGGCTAGCCTGATCTCACCAGGTCTTGGAAGTAGAGGAGGGCTGGTCCTGGTTAACACTTGGATGGAAGACCACCCAGGAAGGCCAGGGTTGCAACGGAGAGGCGAGCAATGGCAAACCACCTCTGAATGCCTCTGACCTTGAAGGGGACATGATGGGTGACCACAAATTGAAGAAGAAGAAGAAGAAAAAGAAGAAGAAGAAGTAGAGGTAGAAGAAGAAGAGGAGGAGGAGGAGGAGGAGGAGGCTGGATTTATATCCCCCCCTTTCTCTCCTGCAGGAGACTCAAAGGGGCTGACAATCTCCTTGCCCTTCCCCCCTCACAACAAACACCCTGTGAGGTAGGTGGGGCTGAGAGAGCTCCAAGAAGCTGTGACTAGCCCAAGGTCACCCAGCTGGCGTGTGTGGGAGTGTACAGGCTAATCTGAATTCCCCAGATAAGCCTCCACAGCTCAGGCGGCAGAGCTGGGAATCAAACCCGGTTCCTCCAGATTAGATACACAAGCTCTTAACCTCCTACGCCACTGCTGCTCCTTTGGCTACGACTTAATGGCATTTTCTGCCAGTGTTGAGTTTAGCTTTTTAAAACTTTGCCAGCTGGTTGGTGCAGGCATCTCATCAGGGTCAGCCCTGGTTAGCACTTGGATGGGAGACCACCAAGGAAACAGAGACGGGTTATCTAAAGGGGATCAGGCTAAAATTTGGCAATGAACTTCCAGGGAAGAACAGCAACCTTTTAAGCAGACAAGAAGATTGGAGAAGAGTACGCAGATGCTGAGGGCATTTGGAAAAGGAAACAAAATCCCGCTGTTCTTCTCACGTCAATGTGGCACGTTCGCAGCCAACACGGAGCAGCCAGGAGTGCTTGGTGCTGAATGAGAACACCGAGCATAGCGGACATTTTGGAAATCTGGTGGGAGGGGGAAATTGAGCGAGATGTGAAGAGAGAGGGCGCAGAAGGACATATCTGGGGGAGGGGGCTCTGTTCACAGCAGAGAATGCACAAGAGGATTAAGCTCAGTCCCCGAACCCCGTGCAGGGGCGTACGGCCCAAGAGGACATGTGGGGTCAAAGGTCCCTCTCAGGCCATTCAGTCACGTGAGGGGCAGAAAATCGCCCCCACAACCCTCCTCCCCCCCCCAACCTGGCAGATAGACATCGATTGCACAGGCGAGCTGTGAGCTCTTCCTGCTTCGTTGCACGGGTGCGATCAGCTCATGGCATGTCTAAGCAGGTTCCCATTGGTTGGAGAACGGAGGTGACTGTAGCAATGTAGGCCTTGTAGTATGTTGTTGGATTTGGCCTACGAGGGTAGGTTTTACTGCCAGGAGCTACCCTGTTTCCCCGAATATAAGACATCCCCTGAAAATAAGACGTAGTAGAGGTTTTGCTGAAGTGCGAAATATAAGGCATCCCCCGAAATTGCAGTTTTTGTTTGGAAGCATGCCTGACGAACAGAACACAGAAAAATAAGACATCCCCTGAAAATAAGACATAGCGTATCTTTGGGATAAAAAATTAATATAAGACACTGTCTTATATTCGGGGAAACACGGAAAGTAGGGACAGAGCGGCAGCAGGCAGCGCTCTTTCTTCCCCGGTCTCTCTGACGTGGGGCTGTCAGTACCTCTGCCCCGGAGACTTCCAGCCACCGTTTGCTTCTGTCGGCCTGACGGGCTGGGTGGTGTGGCCTGGAGGCAACCAACAGTAAGGACTGAAAGGGGGTAATGGGTAGCCCAGAGGGTCAGTCGTGGGGTCGCTGCAAGAACACAAGGAGCTCCTGATTGAATTTCTGTTGTTCCCCGATTCCCCTACGCAGAGCAGGCAGTTAGTCTTTCTTTGCCATTTGTTTTCAGGGGTAGATTGCGCCTGTGCTTGGAGGCTCCATTTAACTCACATCCATCAAACCTTTATGACAGTCGTAAGCCAGCATAAGATAAATGATAGAATGTAAATGATAAAACATATTTAAAATGGTAAGCATAAGTACTGAAAGTGAGCCAGCAAGGTGCAAGGATGGCCCCCAATCGGGGAATGTGAGAAGGTGGGGGAGAGTGACCACCCATGGATGGGGGGCGGCGGGCACGGAAAACTCAGTTCTTGGCCCGGGCTCCATTTTCTGTCGATACGCCACTGCCCCTGTGGGTAGAGATGCCGGGCCAAAAAGGTAATTGGGATCTCCTTATCTCCCACCATAGTAGAACCCTGAGTGTGATCTTGAGGTGGGGAAGGTAACACAGGAAGTGATCCAAGCAGGATATGCAGTGCTGAGGTGTGACATCACCCGCCCCCACATTAACTGGGCAAATGACCATCCAGGATGTGACTAAGAGATAAAGTGTATCTGTCCCATAAATTATTGTTCTTTAGTCATGGAAGCAGTTAGACTTGACCCTGAGGGGGTCCTCAGAACCTGGTCTGAGATGTAAGCATTGCTGAAGGAAGAGGAGATGAAGCTATTTTGTTCAGCAGTTACATAAAAGGTTTTCCCGGAAGTCCAGCATGACCATGTTTGGCTGTTGTGGGTCTGCCAGGCTGTGTGACCGCGGTCGGGTAGTTTTTGTCCCTAACGTTTCTCCCACATCTTCAGGATACTTGCAAATCACTGAAAACCACATACTCGAGGAGACCGCAAAAGTCAAAGAAGAAGTCAGTTGTGTCTAACCAGAAGAATCAAACAAACCATAAAAGGCAAAGGCAGGTTTCTGTAGCAAGTGGAAGTCTGGCTCAAACAAGGAGAATAAAAGTCCCGGCAAAAACTAATCTGCCAATAATAAATAAAGAAGAGTATTAAGTAAAACAACCAGGATTTCTCTATATCCATCATAAGAAGGGAAACAACCAGGGACACAGTGGAGCCCTTGGACCTCAAAAGAGCAAAAATGTTTACCCAGGAAAATGGAACGAGGTTGTGGGGTGGCTTCCTCTCTTTTCAGGAAAGGCTCTGAAGAACTGAGTCAAAGAGAGATGATGAAGGATAACATAAGAACATAAGAACTAGCTTGCTGGATCAGACCAGAGTCCATCTAGTCCAGCACTCTGCTACTCGCAGTGGCCCACCAGGTTCGTTCATAATGTTCATAGAGCAAACTGACAAATGGCCGTGTGACTCACCAGGAAAGAGATCTTGCTGAGTCAGCGTGCAACAGTGAGGGGAAAAAAATCATCACATCCATGCTGGGGATTATTAGGAAAGGAACTGAAAATAAATCACCCAGTATTTAATATTGTTGCATAACATTGATGGTGCAACTTTTAAGTACCCAAAGATCATGAATAAAGTCATATTAGGGATCAAAAGATTCAATTATGAAAAGTGTGTGTGCGTGTGTGTGTTTGTCCAGTTAAAAACAACAACACGCCCTTTATAGTGTACATTGCAAACATATTTCCACACAAATATAACACAATGGACAAATGGTTTTAGCGATTTTTAAAGATTAGGTATATTTTTGATCTGATATCTGCCTGTGTGGCCCTTGCAAAGACATAAAAGAAGACTACAGATTTTGGAACTAAATAAAAATAAACTAAGGCCTCTCTCTCTCTCTCTCTCTCTGGCCCCTTCCGCACATGCAAAATAATGCGTTTTCAAACCACTTAAACAACTGTTTGCAAGTGGATTTTGCTATTCCGCACAGCTTCAAAGAGCACTGAAAGCAGTTTGAAAGTGCATTACTCTGCATGTGCGGAATGAGCCGAAGTGTGTGTGTGTGTTTGTGTGTGGGTGCTTAGGGAGGTGCTGTCAGTCACAGTAAACAGGATCACATTAAGCCTGTTTTATTGTGAACGAGACCCTTGGTCCACCAAGGTCAGCACTGTCCACTCAGGCTCATTCCACACATGCAGAATAATGCACTTTCAAACTGCTTTCAGTGCTCTTTGAAGCTGTGTGGAATAGCAAAATCCACTTGCAAACAGTTGTGAAAGTGGTTTGAAAATGCATTATTTTGCATGTGCGGAAGGGGCCTCAGAGAGCAGCAGTTCTCCAGCGTTTCAACAGATGTTTTTCACTTCAACTACCACTTGATGCTTTTAGCTGGAGATGCCGGGAATTGAACCTGGGACTTTCTGCACGTCAAGCAGATGCTCTACCGCTGAGCCACAGGCCCTCCCTGAAAATCACTAGGATCCCACTGGCCTGGGATCAATGCGAGGTCAGTGTCACATTTTTCAGTGTAATTCTCTGCAAGATGTTCAATAAAATGCCACGAGTGAACGTGCGTTTTAGCAGGACAATAAGCCAGAGGTTTACCCAAGCTGGAGAGGCTGTAGGCTTGATCCCTGAAGATGATCCGGTCCGGCTTGTAGACGGGCGCTTTGCAGTTGTGACGCAAGGCAAAGAGGTGGAGCAGCTGGGTAGGCCGCAGTTGGTCCCTCCACTGGTTGGGACCGGAGCTGCAGAAGAGAAGAGAGGCTTGGGTACCGTTTCATAAATATCTGCACTGTTCTTGTTCAGCTCTCAGAGGCCTCTGCTGTGATATAAAAAGGAACCACCTTCTGCAGGCACCCGGAAACTGACCTCATCTGAGATAAGGCCACAAAGGGAAGGCTCCTTGATAGGAATGGGAGCTGCACTGGAGAATGCCTTTTTGGACTGGGACCAGAGCAGCAGGGGGCGGTCGCTCCGTTGGCTGCCCATCAGCTGCTGGGATCAGTTCAAAGCACTGACTAACACATGCAAAGTCCTTCCTGGCCTTGGTCCCACCCACCAGCTGGCCCACCCCTCTCCCTCTGTTCTGCCACAACAACTTCGCTCACCTCTGCAGAGCCTCTGCAGGAACCATCCTGCAAATGGCAAAACTGATAACTGTTGTGTTGACATAAGAACATAAGAATGAGCCAGCTGGATCAGACCAGAGTTCATCTAGTCCAGCACTCTGCTACTCGCAGTGGCCCACCAGGTGCCTTTGGGAGCTCGCGTGCAGGAGGTGAAAGCAATGGCCTTCTGCTGCTGCTGCTGCTCCTGAGCACCTGGTCTGCTAAGGCATTTGCAATCTCAGATCAAAGAGGATCAAGATTGGTAGCCATAGATCGACTTCTCCTCCATAAATCTGTCCAAGCCTCTTTTAAAGCTATCCAGGTGAGGGGCCATCACCACCTCCTGTGGCAGCATCTTCCAAACACCAACCACACGTTGCGTGAAGAAGTGTTTCCTTTTATTAGTCCTAATTCTTCCCCCCAGCATTTTCAATGGATGCCCCCTGGTTCTAGTTGTGTTGAGAAAGGGATTGGGTCTGCAGCCTGCACTAGTTCCTACTCTACTTTGTGTATCGTGCTGGAAAGTTCCTGCTCCATTTCGGCTCCGTTTGAGTCTTCTGTTGGTTTTCAGATTTCTGTAATCCAAACCCTGCTGCACGCGTCCCATCTGTATTTGACTTACATGACGTAATGTGCCTTGACTCCTAACAAGGCCATAAACACCCTAACAACAACAACAATCATGAAGTTAAGAGAAGCCAGCCAAGGGGCAACCACTGGTTAATTTAGACTGGTTATCGTCACTCCCACAACGCAGGTGTGGGGCAAGCAACCCCTGCAGGTAATGTAGGCGATGTCTCCAGTCCCGGTACTGTCCACAGGCGGCCTTTGCCTGGCCACACCCACCCCTTTAACTGATCTGGGCTGACTGCACTTCCTGGCCAGGGCGGAGTAACTACACCAATGCATACACATACTCACAAAATGAGTATATAGCCTACACCAGGGGTCTGCAACCTGCGGCTCCAGAGCCGCATGCGGCTCTTTCAGCCTTATACTGCGGCTCCACGTGGCCTGGAGGTCGGAGAGCAGCGTTGAAAGGAAAGGTGAGTGGAGGGGCAGAACAGGAGGGGGCTCTGTGTGTGAGGGCGCCGGTTTTTTAGTCCCCTCCACTCATCTCTCCTTCCAGCACTGCTCTGAAGGGCTGGAGGGACACGCCCACGCTGCCCTCCGACCCCTGGAGGTTGAAGGTTACTGTGGGCATGTCCCTCCAGAGCAGCCACCATCCCCCGTCTGCCATCCCCACAGCCACCATTCCCCTCTGCCCCATGGAGAAGGCGGCTGCCTGCTCTGTCGGGCAGAGGGGGTTTCCCTTCCCGGCGCTGCTGCCTCCCACAGTGCAAGAGGCGGTGGCACCAGGCAGATTGCAGCCACCATCCCCCCTCTGCCCCACAGAGCAGGTGGCTGTCTGCTCCGTAGGGCAGAGGGGGTTTCCCTGTCCTGCGCCTCCGCCTCCCAGTGCTGGAAGGAAAGGTGAATGGACGGACCGAACCAGAGGCGGCTCCATGTGGATCTGCCTCTCCGGCTCAGTAGATCTTCGGGGCTGTGGAAAACGAGTCCAAATGGCTCTTTGGGTGGTAAAGGTTGCCAACCCCTGGCCTACACGCTTACCTGTTGAACTATATTGACAATATTTTGAGTTGTTACCAGGAAAACAAGTATAGAATTGTATTCCTATTTATCGTAGGTTTAAATATTACTCGTATTGTGAGTATATGTGCGCATTGGTGTAATTACTTTGGTCTTTTGTACACCTGCCTTGATTACTATGATTACTATGATGGGCAGAGTAGCAGCAACAAATTTCCAGGCATGAGACAGGACCCCCTTTCCTTCCCAGTCCCCTACGTAAGATGCCTTCATGTTAACACACTTGCCCCAGAGTACCCACCTGCAGTAAGTTTGGGGCAGACCACAGCGAGCCCCAAATCTGGACAGGAACCGATTCTCCAGGTCGATGGTGGTCTGCCCGATCTTCTCATCCTTGGACAAGAGGTCATAGTCATAGAGGGAGACCTTCAGATCCTTCTCCAGAGGCAAAGTGCAAGTCAGCTCAAACATCCTACAGAGAGGCAGGAAGGCGTCAGTGGCTCCGGAAAGCGACCAACACCATCATAGACCCAAAGAGCTGGACCTTGTTGGCCAGCGCAGTGTTGTGGTTTGAATGCTGGATTAGGATCATCCACGAACACAAGAATCACAAGCAGACCTTCGTTCCAGCAATGGCAGTATTGCCTACTCAGGCAGGAAGCTGCTCTCCAGGGTCTAGGGCAGGGATCTTCAAACTATGGCCCTCCAAATGTTCATGGACTACAATTCCCATCAGCCCTGCCACTTGGCCATGCTGGCAGGGGCTGATGGGAATTGTAGTCCATGAACATCTGGAGGGCCATAGTTTGAAGACCCCTGGTCTAGGGCTAAGGTCTTTCACATCATCTGCTGCCTGGCCTTTTTAACGGGAGATGCCAGGGATTGAACCGGGGACCTTCTGAATGCCAAGTGGATACTCTGCTACTGAGCCACCACCAAATTCTTGTACCCAGGCTGGCAGCAACTCTTCAGGCAGAGGTCTTTCCCATCACCCACTCCCTGATCCTTCCTACTAGCGAGGCCAGGAATTGAACCTGGGACCTTCTGCGTGCCAAGCATACCGTGGTGGAGGCTTATCTGGTGAACCAGATGTGGAGGCTTATCTGGTGAACCAGATGTGTTTCTGCACTCTTACATTCCTTCTGAGTGACCCTGGGCCAGTCACAGGTCTCTGAGACCTCTCTCTGCTCCACCTGCCTCACAAGGTGTCTGTTGTGGGGAGAGGAAGGCAAAGGAGCTTGTGAGCCACCTGGAGCCTCCTTACAGGAGAGAAAGGACATGGAGTATAAATCCAAACTACTCATCCTCCTTCTATGACTGAGACCTAGCCCCTCCCCACTTTGGTAGATCAGGGAATCGAGGTGGTGGGAAATGCTGCCAAGTCAACAGCTGACTGACGGCAACCCTGGCGTTTTGAAGGCAAGAGGTGTTTTGCCGTTGCCTGCCTCTGTGTCAAGACCCTGGGCTTCCTGGTTGGTCGCCCATCCCTATACTAACAAGGGCCAACCCTGCTTAGCTTCCCAGTTCTGATCAGGCTGGCCTGGACTCCCCAGGTCAGAGCTGGGAGACCCAGGTTCAAATTCCCACTCTGGCATGAAGTACCTTGTGAGGATTTTGGGTCAATCCCTCTTTCAGCCCATTGTAATGCAGAGGTTTCTTTCAAGGGTAAAATGGACAAGGGCAGAACCATGTACGGCAGCCTGGACTCCTCTGGTGAAAGGATAAATGTGACCTACAGCTGTCAAAACTCTGCTTAAGAACATAAGAACAAGCCAGCTGGATCAGACCAGAGTCCATCTAGTCCAGCTCTCTGCTACTCACAGTGGCCCACCAGGTGCCTTTGGGAGCTCACATGCAGGATGTGAAAGCAATGGCCTTCTGCGGCTGTTGCTCCCGATCACCTGGACTGTTAAGGCATTTGCAATCTCAGATCAAGGAGGATCAAGATTGGTAGCCATAGATCGACTTCTCCTCCATAAATCTGTCCAAGCCCCTTTTAAAGCTATCCAGGTTAGTGGCCACCACCACCTCCGGTGGCAGCATATTCCAAACACCAATCACACGTTGCGTGAAGAAGTGTTTCCTTTTATTAGTCCTAATTCTTCCCCCCAGCATTTTCAATGTATGCCCCCTGGTTCTAGTATTGTGAGAAAGAGAGAAACATTTCTCTCTGTCAACATTTTCTACCCCATGCATAATTTTGTAGACTTCAATCCTATCCCCCCTCAGACATCTCCTCTCCAAACTAAAGAGTCCCAAACACTGCAGCCTCTCCTCATAGGGAAGGTGCTCCAGTCCCTCAATCATCCTCGTTGCCCTTCTCTGCACATTTTCTATCTCTTCGATATCCTTTTTGATCAAGATAGCGAAGAGGAAAGTCTGAAATAGGACCTGAGCCAGGACGGTTCGGGCTGAAGTTGCTCGCTTTCTTTGGTTTCTGAAGGCAGGGTTGAAAATGGTGCTTGTAAAGGAAAGTTGGCACTTTTTCATCGGCTGGTGGGATGGGAGAGTTCACACTCCTCTGTGTGATTCCCTGGTATTTTGTTTCTTCATCACCCACACTATAATGATCACAGGATTGTGGTAATAACATAATCAGAGGACTTTCCTGGCCCATGCGCTTCCCGTACTTTTACAAGAATTTGCAGAGTTTCATAAAAGTTCAAAACACTTTCTGAACAGCTGGCGATGCTGGAATGGAGCTGATGCGTCGCTGGAGCAGACCACAAACAGCCAGGGCTGGCAGCATCTGGCAGGACCTCTGGCAGGGAGAATCTCCACGGGAGCTCTCCAGAATACGGCCAAAGCTCTTCCCACATGAAGCGGGCAGCTCTGGCTTCCCAGAGGGGTGGACAGTCTATTTGCAAGGTGTTTATGCCTGAAGATAAGGCAAGAGAGATACGGCGAACCTGGGGGGCGACAGGGAGTCTGCCAGAAGCCCCAAACATGACCGTCTCACCCAACATCTGAGTTTTCATCTTTGGAATATCTCTGCCCCCAGCACACGCACACGCACAAACACACACACACAAATGCACTCTTACTTTCCAAAGACAGGATCCAGAGTGCATGGGACATAATGCTCCTGATCATTGATGGATTTCTTCCCCATGGAAATCTTCACATATGGATCACACTGCAGAAGAAGAAGAAGAAGAAGAAGAAGAAGAAGAAGAAGAAGAAGAAGAAGAAGGAGGAGGAGGAGGAGGAGGAGGAGGAGGAGGAGGAGGAGGAGGAGGAGGAGGAGGAGGAGGAGGAGGAGGAGGAGGAGGGGGGGGGAGGGGAGGAGGAGGAGGAGAAGGAGAAGGAGAAGGAGAAGGAGAAGGAGAAGGAGAAGGAGAAGGAGAAGGAGGAGTTTGGATTTATATCCCCCCTTTCTCTCCTGCAGGAGACTCAAAGGGGCTGACAATCTCCTTGCCCTTCCCCCCTCACAACAAACACCCTGTGAGGTGGGTGGGACTGAGAGAGCTCCGAAAAGCTGTGACTAGCCCAAGGTCACCCAGCTGGTGTGTGTGGGAGTATACAGGCTGATCTGAATTCCCCAGATAAGCCTCCACAGCTCAGGCGGCAGAGCTGGGAATCAAACCCGGTTCCTCCAGATTAGATCCACGAGCTCTTAACCTCCTACGCCACTGAAGATGACCAAAGAATGCGAGTTCTCTACAAACAGCCTCAACCTTGAGCACCAGGGAAGGGCAAAAATGGCAGTAGCAGAGCAGGCTGCCCTGGGTAGCTGGAAGGTTTAGAGCAGAGGTGCAGACTGGGCCAGGTCAGAAAAGCCCCAAGTCCAGCCGCCCGTCTCCGCCTTCCCCTGTCTGTGCGTGCGCAGCTAAGCCCACTCCTGGGTTGGCACTTCCGGGGGAGCAAGGGATCACTTTTTAAAAAATGTTTCACACTAACATAAAAATGGAATGTAAAAATGGCAAACAAACAAACAAACAAACAAAGACGTCAACAAAAAAGGCAGCAGCAAACATCGTGGCCTGGAGCGACCTGGAAACACGAAGAGGCAAAATGGCAGCTTGGATTAGAGCCAGCAATGAGGCGGAGGAATGTGGGGAAGCACCACTGTCTTGGGGCAAGCCCAGCATGCTTAACGGGCCAATGACTAGAAAGTGCTGGGCAAGAGCTCTCTCTCAGTGGAGGTCTTTGAGCAGGGGCTGGATGGCCACCCATGAAGGACGCTGCAGCTTTGGTCTTTCTGCATTCGGGGGGCGGAGTGGGGTTCTTGGCCCAGATTGCTTGGAACACCCTTTCTACCAACACGGTTCTATACCCCATGGAGGTAAACAATGCCCAGGAATTGGCTTAATGGAGAAAGGGGCACCTATACTCCAGAGTGTCGGGAATTCCAGGATAAATATCCAAGCAGTTTTTCCTACTAATCAAGGTAACTGAATGAGGTTGTTTCCACACAGTCAAAATATCCTGGGGTGAGCGAGAAAACTATCCCAGTGCAGCCATTGTTTCTGCATGGCTCCCGGTGCTGACGCAGGCCTGCCCCGGTGCTGCCCCACAACATTTCCCTTACCCCAGGATATTGAAAAATCGCTAGTTTGGAAAATTCCCAGTGTGACCCTTCTTGTGCCTGCTACCGTGCAAAAACCAATCGGGAGAAGGACCGGTTTATTCCCCCCCCCCAGCCGCCTGATCTCCCCGTCTGACGTTAGTTCGAGCTGCCTTTCAAGAACAACAGCCAATCAGGACGCGGGACACCGGGCATTCTCAGACATGCTTCCGAAGAAAATACAGAAGTCTGGCTCATGCAGAGCAAACTGGAGCATTTCCTTCTGGTCCTAACTCTGCTCCTGGGAAGAAGCGGGGAACCGTGCAGAAGAAGAAATAGGGATAAATTAGATATGTATATAAGACTCCGGTTCAAACTCAGGATAATTGTGCCGTGCGGAAACAGCCTGAGATTCCAGGGACAAGGAGCTAGCAAATTTGCAAGCACAGTACAGACAAATATCTTTTGGGACAGGACAGCTTTTAATGGAAGCCCCATTCAAAAACCATCTGCTCAATCGGGGGGGGGGGGGGGGGTCTTACCTTTCCATTTGGGTCTTTCGGCTGGAGATCAAAGGCCCGAATAATATAAACCCTGACGAGGCATTCCTGAGGGCCTCTGGCTGGAAGCTGATGGAACTGGCGAGGGGGAAGGGGCACCGTGGGATCATCTGGCAGAGGGTAGATCTTGAAGGAGCCCTACAAACAAAATGGGGAAACAGTTCAATCATACATGCCCTGGGAGCCTCTCCTTTTCCCGCATAGCCCCACATATCTTTTACGGTCAAACAGCAGAGCATGCATTTCAGCCGCAGTGGGCATACCCCATGTGGCAGCCAAACATCTAGAAATGCTATACTAGGTGGCCATCTTTCTAGACAGCCAGTGTAGTAGTTAAGAGCAGGTAGTCTGGTGAACTGGGCTTGATTCCCCACTCCTTCACCTCAGCGGCAAACTCTAATCTGGTTGACCAGATTTGCTTCTCCACTACTCCACATGAAGCCTGCTGGGTGACCTTGGGCCAGTCACAGTTCTCTCAGGACTCTCTCAGCCCCACCTGCCTCACAAGCTGTCTGCTGCAGGGAGAGGAAGGGAAAGGAGTTTGTAATCTTCTTGCAGGAGAGAAAGGTGGGGTATAAAAACCAACTCTATAATTCTCCTAAAATGAAAGAAATAAATATTCTGGACCTTGGCCTCTGGAAGTTCTGGCTCAAGCATCCCAGAGCTCTCAACTTATTCCTCGGGGGCACCCCTAACAGCAATGAAAATATCCAGTAAGCAAGAAAAACGGGATAATATCACGGTCACTCATAATCGGCTGCTTTTCAACACTGCCCCAGAATCTGCTGTTTTGACTATCGTGGCAATAAACCAAAACAAAATATAATGCCTTTGGGACCAAAATGCAGGGCAAATTCCAGAGTGCTTCTCTGGCTAGCCAAAATAACAGAATGGCACAAGACTCTCTGTTGTGGTTGTTGTTCTTTTAATTCAAGGCTCTCTTTCTCTGGATCTGGCAACCCTACCTGGCCCCTCCACCCCAACCCTTGCCAGCGGCCGGAGGGAATTTGACAACCCTCGTGCAAACAATGGGAAAAGGCAGGCAGACCTTGAATTCCCCAACCACCGTGGGGTCTTCACTGGCATCCTGTGTCTTGCCGCGGTACAGCTTAAAGGTGTGGCAGAAATCTGAGAGGCCCCCATAGTCCTCTACGTTCTCCAATTCCATTTCAAAGACCTACGGGAGGGAGGAAGAGCACAAAATGAAACAGCCTGCCCACACTGGCCTCCTGAAGAGCCCATTCCCACCTCCTTTCTCCCCGGGAGTTCTTTCCTTCCTGACAGCCAGGGCTGTTCAACAGTGGAATTCGCTGCCTTGGAGTGTGGTAGAGAGTCTCCTTCTTTGGAGGTTTTTTAAAGGGAGTCTGGGTGGAGTACTTAGATTGTGTGTTCCTGCATGGCAGGGGGTTGGACTGGATGGCCCTTGGGGTCTCTTTCAACTCTCTGATTCTATGAGTGAGGTCTCAGCCCTCAGTGCATGGGACTTAAACTTGTGCATGGGACTTAAACTTGAATTCTTCTTTACCTGCTATACCAGTGGTGGCAAACCTTTGGCACTCCAGATGTTATGGACTACTACAATATGCTGGAAGGGGCTGATGGGAATTGTAGTCCATAACATCTGGAGTGCCAAAGGTTCGCCACCACGGGGCTATACAGTTCAAGCTCCATAAATAGAATCAGATTGCAAATGCCTTAGCAGACCAGGTGCTCAG
Source organism: Sphaerodactylus townsendi (assembly GCF_021028975.2). Lineage (NCBI taxonomy): Eukaryota > Metazoa > Chordata > Lepidosauria > Squamata > Sphaerodactylidae > Sphaerodactylus > Sphaerodactylus townsendi. The sequence continues at coordinate 87,686,896 of NC_059434.1, read as the reverse complement.
GAGCAGCAGCAGCAGCAGAAGGCCATTGCTTTCACATCCTGCACGTGAGCTCCCAAAGGCACCTGGTGGGCCACTGCGAGTAGCAGAGTGCTGGACTAGATGGACTCCGGTCTGACCCAGCAGGGTAGTTCTTATGTTCTTATGTTCTTAACTGCCTTATATACCCTTGGTCCAATAAGGATGATCTACTCTGCTCGGTATTATTTACTCAAGCTGACAGCAGCTCCCCAGAGCCTCGAATAGGGGTCTTTTTAGGTCTGGTCCTTTTCCACTTGAGCTGCTGGGGACTCAGTCTTGGATCTTCTGCGAGCCACGCAGCAGTTCCCCTGATGAGCCACGGCCCCAATCCCAAGCACCATAGCTCCCTGCCACCAGTACCTTCAGAGTGTCAAAGCCCTTCTCTAGGTAGGCGCCACATTTCTCTCTCTCGCCTGTGGAAGCGTAGAACTTGCTCCACCAGTCAATGAGTTCTTCTTCCTGGAGGGAAAGGAAGACACACGACCAATTATTATTATTTCTGAGGGGGGAAGAAATACCTCGCAGTCATCAACGCTACTTGTGCAGCTCCCATTCCATTCAAAGGGGCTGAACTTCCCTGCGGTTTGTGCCTGGGAGTGGAACATGTAAATCATTAAAAGCAAGGCCCGCTTCTATCAGAGGAGCCAGAAGGCAGGGATTACAGTGGCTTTTGAAACCATGGGGTGTTTTTTATAAACATTAGTTTTAGAAGAGCAGCAGCTCCAAAATTGATAGAAGCCAAGATGAAGAAGCAATTTGTAGCTCATGAAACATTCCTGAAGAATAAATATCTCATTTTAGAACTCCGCAAAATTCCATCACACTGACCTCACCGAGAATTCATAATCAGTGTTTATGGAATCTGGTCCAAAGCCAGACGGGCCAACTTCTAGTCACTGTCTAAAAAAGGCATTTGCTTTTTTGTTTTAAATAGAAATATTACATAAATTTCACTTTTTATGGGAACTAAGCTGAGCCTTTCAGCACTCGCCTAGTCCTGCCATTTCTGAAAAAGCAGCATCGTATCCAAACGGGCAGCACTAGGGCATTCCACGGGGACCACATTACAAAGGCGGCGCTGGCAGAAACGTGGCGACTTACCTCTGGTACCTTCTGCAGCCCCATGACAAAGGAAAGGGTTATTGGCTTTTGCTACTTTGATGGATGTGACTGAGAAAAAGATGTTTTTAGATAAAGGGAAACAACAGGGAAACCCACTGGAATGTTAATGGGATGGGACATGAATCTGCCTGCATCAAAATGATAGAGCCACGCAAAACTACAGACTCTGCAGAAGAAGGGACGTAGGAAGCGGCCACAGGACTGGCCTTTCAGCAAATGGCAGCACTCAGGCACCTAAGAACATAAGAACATAAGAACAAGCCAGCTGGATCAGACCAGAGTCCATCTAGTCCAGCTCTCTGCTACTCACAGTGGCCCACCAGGTGCCTTTGGGAGTTCACATGTAGGATGTGAAAGCAATGGCCTTCTGCGGCTGTTGCTCCCGAGCACCTGGACTGTTAAGGCATTTGCAATCTCAGATCAAAGAGGATCAAGATTGGTAGCCATAAATCGACTTCTCCTCCATAAATCTGTCCAAGCCCCTTTTAAAGCTATCCAGGTTAGTGGCCATCACCACCTCCTGTGGCAGCATATTCCAAACACCAATCACACGTTGCGTGAAGAAGTGTTTCCTTTTATTAGTCCTAATTCTTCCCCCCAGCATTTTCAATGAATGCCCCCTGGTTCTAGTATTGTGAGACAGAGAGAAAAATTTCTCTCAGTCAACATTTTCTACCCCATACATAATTTTATAGACTTCAACTATATCCCCCCTCAGACGCCTCTCCTCCAAATAAAGAGTCTTCCAAACGCTGCAGCCTTTCCCTCATAAGGAAGGTGCTCCAGTCCCTCAATCATCCTCGCTGCTCCTTCTCTGCACTTTTTTTTCTATCTCTTCAATCTCACGACTTTTGAGATGTGGTGACTTCAGAACTGAACACAGTACTCCAAGTGTGGTCACACTAATGCTTCTTTATATAAGGGCATGACAATCTTTGCAGTTTTATTATCAATTCCTTTCCTGATTATCCCCAGCATAGAGTTTGCCTTTTTTCATTAGCTGTTATACATTGAGTTGACATTCCCATGGAACTATCAACTAAGACGCCTAAATCCCTTTCCTGGTCTGTGACTCATAGCACTGACCCCTGTAGCGTGTATGTGAAGCTTTGGATTTTTTTGCCCCTATGTGCATCACTTCTTTGCATTTTGCCAGCTACTTTGAACTGCATTTTGCCATTTCTGAGCCCACTTTCACCTAATTTATCAAGGTCCATTGGAGCTCCTCAAGTAATCCTTTGTGGTTCTCACCACCCTACATAATTTGGTATCATCTGCAAAACTTGGCCACCATGCTAATAACCCCTACTTCCAGGTCATTTATGAATAGGTTAAAGAGTACTGGTCCCAATATTGATCCTTGGGGGACACCACTCCCCACACCATCTCCAATGTGAGAACTTCCCATTTACACCCACCCCTTGCTTCCTGTTTCTCAACCAGTTTTTAATCCATAGGAGGACTTCCCCTCTTATTCCTTCATTGCTGAGTTTTCTCAATAGTCTCTGTAGAGGAACTTTATCAAAAGCTTTTTGCAAATCAATGTAGACAATGTCTACTCGTTCCATCTTATCCACATGCCTATTTACATCCTCAAAGAACCCCAGTAAGTTTCCAGAAGACAGGATTTGCCTCTGGCAAAAGCCATGCTGACTCTTTCTCAGCAGGTTTTGCTTTTGTACATGTTTTATAATTTTATCTTTAATGACAGATTCTACTAATTTACCAGGAACAGATGTCAAACTGACTGGCCTGTAATTTCCCGGGTCCCCCCTAGATCCTTTCTTAAAGATTGGTGTGACATTGGCCATCTTCCAGTCTTCAGGGATGGAGCCTGATTTCAAGGATAAGTTGCATATTAAAGTGAGAACATCAGCAATTTCATGCTTGAGCTCTTTAAGAACTCTTGGGTGAATGCAATCTGGGCCAGGGGATTTGGTAGCATTTAGTTTATCAATGGCTGCCAGAACTTCTTCCTTGTCTACCACTATCTTCGTTAGTTCCTCGGATTCGCCTCCTAAGAAGCTTGGTTCAGGTGCAGGAATTTTCCTCACCTCCTCTTGGGTGAAGACAGATGCAAAGAATTCATTCAGCTTTTCTGCAATCTCCCTGTCATCTTTTAGCACACCCTTTGTTCCTTTGTCATCTAACGGGCCTACCGCTTCCCTTGCTGGCTTCCTGCTAATTAGCACCTCTTTTGCAAAAATGGTGTGTCAGGAGCTGTACAGAATTCAGAAGTCACGTCGCTCCTGTCCATAAATCCCATGAGAACATAAGAACATAAGAACACGCCAGCTGGATCAGACCAGAGTCCATCTAGTCCAGCTCTCTGCTACTCACAGTGGCCCACCAGGTGCCTTTGGGAGCTCACGTGCAGGAGGTGAAAGCAAGGGCCTTCTGCGGCTGTTGTTCCCAATCACCTGGTCTGTTAAGGCATTTGCAATCTCAGATCAAAGAGGATCAAGATTGGTAGCCAGAGATCGACTTCTCCTCCATAAATCTGTCCAAGCCCCTTTTAAAGCTATCCAGGTTAGTGGCCATCACCACCTCCTGTGGCAGCATATTCCAAACACCAATCACACGTTGCGTGAAGAAGTGTTTCCTTTTATTAGTCCTAATTCTTCCCCCCAGCACTTTCAATGGATGCCCCCTGGTTCTAGTATTGTGAGAAAGAGAGAAAAATTTCTCTCTGTCAACATTTTCTACCCCATGCATAATTTTATAGGCTTCAATCATATCCCCCCTCAGACGTCTCCTCTCCAAACTAAAGAGTCCCAAACGCTGCAGCCTCTCCTCATAGGGAAGGTGCTCCAGTCCCTCAATCATCCTCGTTGCCCTTCTCTGCACTTTTTCTATCTCTTCAATATAAATTCCACAGTACTCCAAAACCTCTGATAGTGATAAGGTGCTCTGTTTCTCATAACTCATTCAGATCAGAAATATACCACAGAAGGGTTTGTTAAAAAAAAAAGAATTATAACTCTCAAGGAGTCCATGTATGCTTCTGTATGAGTTCCTGTTCTGGCTGTGCCAAGACTTATGCAAAGACAGAACGGGGAGCCTCCTGTCATTTTTGAGTGAATCATTCAATCCAGATGATGTGTTACAGTCCTCCGCCTCTGACAGCTGCTGACTGAAAGGGGTTAGCCCAGAGCAGAGACTCATGCAGAGCAGACACAAGCTCCCTGCGTGGCCAGCCTCTTTGACTGCGCAGGACAAGTGGAAGAATCCATTTCTTGCAGCACATTTTTAAAAATTCCCAGGCAGCTCTTGAACCAGAAATGGTTGTCAGGGAGAGGAGGCCGGAGGCACACGCTCCGTCCAGACTTCCTACACCCGCGAGTCGAGCACCTCAGAAGGACCGCATGCCCGACCATTTCAAGGCTGTGGACAGATCTAAAAACGACAGACATGCATTCCCTTTATCTATCTGTCCACAAGGGTCACCAGAGCTCGGTTGGACCCAAACCCAGGTCTAGTATTGCCCACTCTGGGTCGGGACGTTCCTGGAGGTTTCTGGAGGGAACCCAGGAGAGAAGGATTTAGGAAAGGGAGGGGCCTCCAAGGGCATAAAGCTACATGGTCCACCCTTCAAAGCAGCCATTTCCTCCACGGCAATTCTGATCTCTATAGTCTGGAAATTGGTTGTGATTCCAGCAGATCATCTCCACCTCCTTGTGAAGTTGGACTGCAAAGGATGAAGGTCAGGGTCAGAAACGATGCCACAAGAGCTCTCGGGTCCTTGTAGTTTGGGGTCCCATATCAAAGCCCACGCGGAAAGGAAGATTTTTGCAAGCGTGGTCGAAGGCTTTCATGGCCGGAATCACTGGGGTATTGTGGGTTTTCCAGGTTGTATGGCCGTGTTCCAGTAGCATTTTCTCCTGACGTTTCACCTGCATCCATGGCTGGCATCCTCAGAGGGAGCAGCAGTGGCGCAGGAGGTTAAGAGCTTGTGTATCTAATCTGGAGGAACCGGGTTTGATTCCCAGCTCTGCCGCCTGAGCTGTGGAGGCTTATCTGGGGAATTCAGATTAGCCTGTGCACTCCCACACACGCCAGCTGGGTGACCTTGGGCTAGTCACAGCTTCTCAGAGCTCTCTCAGCCCCACCCACCTCACAGGGTGTTTGTTGTGAGGGAGGAAGGGCAAGGAGATTGTAAGCCCCCTTGATTCTCCTGCAGGAGAGAAAGGGGGGATATAAATCCAAACTCTTCTTCTTCTTCTTCAGGTGAAAATGCTACTGGAGCATGGCCATACAACCCAGAAAACCCACAGCACCCTAGTCATTTCTGCAAGGTTCCTGGTGTGTCTGTTATAGGACTGTGGTGCGCAGAGATGCTGGGCTCCAGAGAATTGCCCCTGCAGCACACAGGTGCCCTCCGGGAACCTGGACCGATGACCCAAGGAAGTCCGGAGAGGCTCATGGGAGGCCGCTGCAGGAATGCCTGCATGGAATCCCTGTCCTTGCAGAATCCTGGGGCCGGGTATCAACTGTCAGGCTTCAGAGGGAGACATCTGATCCCAGCGGCTCTTCCAGCAAAGAGTAACCAGATAGGCCATAAAATATGTGCTAGGATTGGAGTCTAGCAAATGCAGCAAATAACCAATTACGCCAAATAGTTTACAGATTTCAGTTTGCCTGTTTCCTGGCTTGTGTTTCCCACACTAACTTGTCACTCGACGGGGCTATTTATCTGAAAAAAAAAAGACCAGGCTGGGTGGGAGATGGGAAAGCTTTGGGAACGGGTGGCTTTAGATTTGTCTCTTCATGTTTGCTCACGATGGGAACTTATATTCCCCCCCCCTTTATTTCAGTTGAACCGTTGGGACCCAGAAGGGTGGATCCAGCCATCCTCATGGGAACCTTTCTCCAGCCTTGGGTTGCCAGCCTCCAGGTGAGGCCTGGAGACATCCCAGAGTTTCACCTGATTGCCAGACTACAGAAATCCATTCCCCTGGAGAAAATAGCTGCTTTGGAAGGTCATTATATGCTGCTGAGGCCCCTCCACTCCCGAAACGCCCCCCAACCCTGGTTCTCCAGGAATTTCCCAACCCAGAGTTGGCAACTCTAGCCTCAGGGGCCTTCTTTAAACTTCAGAGGGTCTTCTCTAGCCTCAGGGACGTAGGTATAGATTTTTATGGGGAGGTTCGGGGGGGCCACACCCCACCCACCCCTTGGGCATGGCCACACCTCCCCAAGCCCCGCCCCTGGCCTAGCACTTATAAAAGCAGCTCTCCGAGGTCGGGGATGGCAGTTATGGACCCTCAAAGATGTAGCCTTCATCTTCTATTAGCTCCCACTGAAAAGAATGGAGGATGGGGGCACTCCCTTTGGGAGTCCATAGCTTTGGACCCCCTGGACCAAACTTCACAAAACCCAGGTAGTATCATCAGGAGAGTCCCCCAAACAATCCCTGAAAGTTTGGTGCTGCTAGCACAAACAATGCGCCCCCTGCAGGCCACAAACCGAAAAAGCACTAAAATGTTTTAAAAACCCACAAACGGAGGGGCAGAGCTTCGGACATTAATGCGGGGGTTCAAACCGGAGGAAATCCCCCCCCTTACCTACGTCCATGTCCTCTGGAAGAGTGGCAGCAGACGGCCACAAGCAGCCCCAGTGATTTTTGTGCAGTCTGCTAAGCTACAAGAAACTAAGAAGCCTCTTCAGTGGCAAAGCTGTGCCAGTTCCACCCCCTGCCCCCCCCCCCCCGGGAGCTCTGTGCCAGGCTGGTGTGCAGAGATCCAGCCAGGTGCTTTTCATAATGGGCCCCGTGCCCAGCAGATTCTGCGGCCCCAGTTGCCCAGCCGAGTGCCCTGGCATTTGCAATTTTCCAGTGCACAAGCTGGAAGAGAAACTTTCCAATCCAGCTCTGCTTGATAACTTCCACTGTCCAAAGTTGCTTTCCATCTGTTCATTAAGCGGCTGTCGACGGTGCCAGTGAGGCCGGAGCTATTCTTCCAGCAGCTGCTCCACACCGGCTCTTGTGGTGAGTTCCTTCCAACCTGTTCTATCCGTGTCCTGCTGGATGGAGAAACAGGCCCTGCAGCCAAGACCTCTCCTCTGAAGCCTGGAGTTCCTTGAGGGGGGGGCTTCCATCAACAGCCCCCGGAGGGTCTCAGCACCACACCTATTTGTTAGCTGGTCTATTCCTCTCCCCTGAGCCGTTTTTTCCCCACCTGCTAGAAATGGGTCCAGATCAGCTTTGCGAGCTCTCTTGCCACCCCCTCCTCTGTTGTTCTGCTGCATTCCAGATTGCCCCCCCTGCTGTACAGCTCTGCCCACTGACCGCTCCCCATCGTTCCAGAGGCTCCTCCACACACCTGACCAGAGCCACTGGCCACAGGCCAGGTACACAATCACAGCCCTGACCCTGGCAAATACCTGATTAGACCCCCAGCATGTCTGGGGGGGGGGGGAGGCTGGGTTAGGATTGAAGTCTATAAAATTATGCTTTCCTGGGCCAAGTGAACAGCTCCACATTCACTGCAACATGGCAAGCGATGTGCGGACACTCCAAGGACGTAGGTAAGGGGCGGGGGGGTTTCTCGGGTTCAACCCCCGCATTCATGCCCGAAGCTCCACCCCCGTTTGTGGGTTTTTAAAACATTTTAGTGCTTTTTGGTTCAAACTCGGTTCCTCCAGATTAGAATGCACCTGCTCTTAACCACTACGCCACATTGAAAGCGATGCTGTTTCATGGTGGGGGATAATCCCCCCCCAAAAAACAGCATCACTTTCAATATTGTTTAACTGGGGACCCCAGATTCTCCCTTTAAGGTGGATTTAAAAGGATAATTTGGGCTCTCTAGTTTAAACACCTTTGAAAGTGATGCTGTTTGGGGGTGGATTCCAGCATCACAGCGGCTGCGGGGGAGGGGTGTGTGTGCAAAACTCCATTTTCCCTCTATGCTTCTGCCCAGAGGGGAGGGCAGAAGGAACTTCTGGCTGCCGGCTGGGAGCCCAGCTGGTGGGGGGCAGGGGAGGGCAAGGCAGGGGAGTCTGCCATCCCCGGCCTCAGAGAGCTGCTTTTATAAGTGCTAGGCTGGGGGCGGGGCTGGGGGAGGCGTGGCCATGCCCTAGGGGCGGGTGGGGGTGTGGCCCCGCTCCTGAACCACCCCCCCCATAAAAAATCTATACCCACGTCCCTGGGTCACTCCAATGTGCAGCCTCAACGTTTGATGTTTCCTTTTCCAATGGGAAATTTCACAGACATCAACACAAGCTCAGTTTTGTTGGGGATGTGTGTTTGTCCTGTTTCAGTGCGTCTTGCAATAGTGTTAGGCCAAAATTGCTAATTTTCACCTTGCAGAGATCTTTTTCTAAAACAGGCTTTGATACATACAAGTGTAAAATCAAGTGAATGAACCCAAGTAGTTAGGTGAGAAATGAAGCCATACATACATGGAGGCCGGCCCGAGGGGTTTGCGTGTTAATGAAAGGTGAGCCGGTCAAGCCGTCTGAAGGCTACAAATTGAAAGGACTGATTAGTGACAGGGTTAGACAAACACAAGACCAACACAAAACGGCAAAAGCAAGCCTCTTTTCAAGAAACAGCCACAGCCTCATTTAGCCAAATAGCACATCCCAAACTTATGTGCAGCCTGAAGTTCAAATAACTGGGATTCACTAAATACTTAGGGCCCTTCTGCACATCCAGAATAATGAAGAAGAAGAAGAAGAAGAAGAAGAAGAAGAAGAAGAAGAAGAAGAAGAAGAAGAAGAAGAAGAAGAAGAAGAAGAAGAAGAAGAAGAAGAAGAAGAAGAAGAAGAAGAAGAAGAAGAAGAAGAAGAAGAAGAAGAAGAAGAGGAGGAGGAGGAGGAGGAGGAGCAGGAGGAGCAGGAGGAGCAGGAGGAGCAGGAGGAGGAGGAGTTTGGATTTATATCCCCCCTTTCTCTCCTGTAGGAGACTCAAAGGGGCTTACAAGCTCCTTGCCCTTCCCCCTCACAACAAACACCCTGTGAGGTAGGTGGGACTGAGAGAGCTCCGAAAAGCTGTGACTAGCCCAAGGTCACCCAGCTGGCGTGTGTGGGAGTGCACAGGCTAATCTGAATTCCTCAGATAAGCCTCCACAACTCAAGCGGCAGAGCTGGGAATCAAACCCGGTTCCTCCAGATCAGAGTGCACCTGCTCTTAGCCACTGCTCTTAGCCACTACGCCACTGCTGCTCCAATGCACTTTCAATCACAATTGTTTGCAAGTTGATTTTGCTATTCTGCACAGTAAAATCCAGCTGCAAAGTGCACTGAAAGTGGATTGAAAGTGCCTTTGTTCAAACTAGATGTTGAGCTTACTTGCACCTGTTAGGTCACATATAAAGCAGGAAGGGAAGGTCGTACTTTTCCCATGGAACATACTGGGCATACTGGGCAAGGAGCAGAATTTTTTGTGGGATTTGTCTTCCAGTTCAGTTCTCTTCTGCCACCAGCACCAGGCGGGTAAGATAGGGGTAGAATTTAGCCTCTCTCACCTGCGAATCCTTTCAAGGTGAAAGAAGATCCTCCAACTGATGCATGAATCGAGCAGAGATGTGAACAAACCACCCAGGGCTGTTTGGCCCATTCAAATATCGTTTACACAGGCAGAAGATAGCAATGAAAGAGCAATCCTAGGGGAAATCTGGAGCCTCCAATTAAAGAGGTTTGGCTCAAGATTAATGAACACGGACAATGGGAGAGGTTTCCAGAATTATTTGACCAAAAGAGGCCCTGAGTTCCAATCTCAACTCAGGTAGCTGACAACTTTGGAAGACACATCTCTCTCTCTCTCTCTCTCTAATGTGCACCTGCCCTTCTCTCTGACTCAACTTCCCAATCACTTGGCATGTGAACAGTGAAATGAACAAGAATCAAACCATTCCAGCTAATGAACAACAACCAAACCACTCCAGATCCAGTTTGCAAGGAGAAAGAAACCAGATGTGATTTTGATTGAAGAAGAAGAAGAGGAGAAGGAGGAAGAGGAGGAGGAGTTTGGATTTATATCCCCCCTTTCTCTCCTGTAAGGAGCCTCAAGGTGGCTTACAAGCTCCTTTCCCTTCCTCGCCCCACAACAGATACCTTGTGAGGCAGGTGGGGCTGAGAGAGTTCCGAGAGAACTGAAACTAGCCTGAGGTCACCCAGCAGGTTTGTTTCCCCAGGAGTAGGGAAACAAATCCAGTTCACCAGATAAGCCTCCGCCACTCAGGTGGAGGAGTGCGGAATCAAACCCGGTCCTCCAGATTAGAATCCACCTGCTCTTAACCACTACACCACACAGGCCACTGGTCTGGTTCAGTGTGTGGCAGCTCCACGTGGGCTGCTCCAATACTGAAGGCAAAAGGGGGCCTTCTCTTCACTGAAGCAGAGAAACAGCTGAAGCGTAAATCTACCACAAGGTGATCTTGAGACTATGACTACAGCGTCTTTGGGTACTTTGAGCTATCACCACTATGCAGCATCCTCTTAATTCCACCCCACCCCATTTAACCCCTCTGCTTTCCACCTGCCCATCGCCAGCAGGGTGTGGCTTTCCTTCTTCACTGCGCACGTGGGGGCATCGTCGATGAATGAGGCAATGTGGCGTTTGGCCCAGAAGAGGCTCCACCGAGATCCCACAACTTGACTGAGCCTCATCACAGCACTCGGGCGAAAGCAGGGAACCCAAAATAACCCAGAGTCGTCTGGCAAAAATATTAAAAGCAGGATGCCAACACATCCCAATCTCAGGGAGACCAGGAGGAAGAGGCATCTGCTCCATGATCCTGGCAGCAAGCGAAGTGTCTGTCCCGCGACCCGTTTCTTGAGTCACGCCCAACTGCAAGGAACACCTGGCTTGGTGCGCCCCTGAATAAATCTCACTTCGAAAAATTGCACATGTGAGTTTCTCGTTGTGAAAACCAATCCCAGCTCATTTGCAGCCCAAACCCAGTTTTCTGGCCCTTCAGAACGTTCCCATAATCTTTCTCTCTGTCTCCTGGCAGCAACTGCTCGAGATAGTAGTGATGGTAATGCGCCCCCAGAAGGAGGGGTGCTTTCGCCTTGACACAGCTCTTGTGTGCTGCCAGTGGTGACGAGGTGTGCTTGGTAAACGCGACTTGAGCTCTGCTGCCCCCGTGCTACAGCACCACATCTGAGCGGAGCTCGCCTTGTGTTTTTCAACAGTGGCACAGCGGCAGATGGGTAGCTCTCGCAGCAGCTTGCTCCAAAATTGAAAGCTTTAATGAGGGAGCAGCCTGGCAGAAAGATGGGCAGCCCGGGGGGGGTCCGGAGCCGGAGCTGGCCTAATGCCCGGCCACGCCCAGCAGGCGTGCGCCCGGGGAGCCAGGGGGGCATGTGCTGGAATGCGAGGCAGCCGAGAGCGGGGACAGAGCGGGGAAGTCACCGCCAGCTCAGCCAAAGGTATCCCGGGTTTCTTCCAGACACTGAGGATGCCCCTCCATGCATCTGCAACCGGGATGGAGTGTTTGCTAGACTTCCTCGATTTCCTCTCATGCTTACTGCTCCCGCACCCGTGCACTTCTGTAGGGTGTCTGTCTTTTTAAGAATCAGTGGTATCTGCTGCATCACTAGAATATTCTGGAGCTAGACTCCAGGCTGGCACTTTTCAAAAGCTCACCGGCCACACAGGGAGGGAGCTGTGTTGGCTTACGAAGTTAATACGATTAGCAGAGCAGCATAAAAGAGACCGATACACAGTTGCTGTTTTATATAAATGAATTTACTATCTATTAGGGAGGGTTACAGGGAAAGAAAATAAGAACACTTCGGGGCTTTCCGCACTGACAGAGTTGTACTGGTTTCTATCTAGGTTCACCTCAGTGTATCCACACTGCAACCGAGCTCAACTTTGTTTTGTTTCAGCCCCTCCCCCCCTCAGAACTGCGACATCCCTGTCGCAGTTATGAACTGCACCTTTCTGCTGGAACAAGGTCGATACCGCTTCGAAGCTTCGAAGTGCGGACGCATCGAAACAACACCTCATCCGTTCAACCAATCAGGAGCCACTTTTGTGGCATGCGCAGAACGGGAGAGTCATGGCAGGCATGTAACTGTAAACTGTAAACTGTAAAAACTGTAAAAAAAAAAAAAGGAACGCTCCCGTTTCCCGTGATAACACAAGCTCCAATCACGATCGAGGAGCGAAACAGGCACCAAGATGATCCCGCCTGCTTAGCTCGGTTCCAGGGGGCCAAGTAAGTTGCTGTGCGGACAGCCTGGAATCGTCCCCCACTGAAGGGAACCAAGTCGACTTTAGCTCCCTTCTGTAGTGCGGAAAGCCTCTTCTATTCTAGCCCTACCCTTGGTTACATGCTTCTGCCTTGTGGTCTCGCATGGCGGCTGTCTTGCAATATCGCGGCTTCACTACTCAAACAAAGAAACATACTTTATAACTGTCTGTCTACGTGGCCAGTGGCACGTTAGCAATGCTGGGCAAAACTGACCAATAGCTTAATCAATAGACGGGCCATTAACTGTGACCTCAGTAACTAACTGGCATGCACACAGTTAACCCTTTCATCATTGAAGCGTGACAGACTCTTGCAAAATACCAACAAGCTGTAAGGGGATACCAAAGGAAAATGGTACCCATGTGATCAAGGGGGTCTGAAAATTCACACCTCCTGCCTCCACAATGGGCAGTGCTGCTTGGATGGCAACCTTTTGCAACAGACTGAGCCAAACCCTTGGCAATCCCACCTGTATTTTGGGCTCCGACCCTTTCCCGTTTTTGCTTGGGAGCGCCATTACCTGGATAGGAATGAGAGGTTCTTTGTCATCGATCTCAATCAGCACGTCATCTCTAGGAGTGATGCTCACGTCATCTGCAACATATAAAAAGGGGAGAGGCAAGGTGAAGGCAGTGGGTCAGGGTTACAAACCAGGCCTCCCGGCGGTCTTCGTTCCCAATCCCATGACAAGTTTATTCCTGCTGACGTCCCTCAAAGCCACCTTAGAAATGGTTCCACCAGAGGCGGAGCACTCACAGGGACATGTGGGGTCACATGTCCTTGGGCACGCCCCAACTGGTCATGTGGGGGGCGGAGAATTGCCCCCACACCCCTTCCCTCAGCCCCACTCCGCCAGCCTGCTCCTTCAGCCGGGTGTGGGGAGGGGGTGCCTGGAGCAGGTTTTGCCCCAGGTGCCACCCCCCGGCAGTGGCGTACCTGCCTAGGGACAGAGGGTGCCCTATGTCCCCGGGCGCCCCCCACTTGGTCACGTGGGGGGGGCGTCAACATTTCAGGGTCGTTTGTGTTTTTTAAAAATTTTAAGTGTTTTTTCACGTTTTGGCCGCAGGGGGCGCATTTTTTAAAGCTAGCGGCACCAAAATTTCAGGGTATCATCCAGAGACTGTCCTTATGATACCACCCAAATTTGGTGATATTTGGTTCAGGGGAAGCAAAGTTATGGATGCCCAAAGGGCGTGCCCCATCCCCATTGTTTTCAATGGGAGCTTACATGAGATGGGGGCTACCCATTTGAGGGACCATAACTTTGGTCCTCCTGAACATAACTTCACCAAACTTGGGTGGCATCATAAGAATAGTTACCAGATGATACCCTGAAATTTTGGTGTCACTAGCTTTAAAAATACACCACTTCCAGGCACCCCAAGAAATTTGCCCAAGATTCTTTGTTTTGCAGTGACTTTGCTCCATTGTAGCCAATGGAAAATTTATGAGTGTGTAGGCAGGCTGCCTACATTTTTGAAGATAGAGGCACCAGACTTTCAGGGTGGCTCCAGACTTTCAGAGTGGCTCCCCCGCCCACCACCTCTGGGTTTCGCTTTGTCTCAGCATGAGTAAGACTCAGGGACTTATAATTGTGGACACATATTATAGCATTCTCAAGATACGCAGGCACACCAGCAGCCTGGATTGGCATCAAAAATTATTGTGCAAATGGGTCTTGTGAAGAAAATGCTGGATTGGATGGGCCTTTGGTCTGGTCCAGCATCGTTCTTCTTGTGTTCTTGGCAACTGGGAAGAGGAAAATCCTGCTGCAACTCCCAACTGGCTCACAAAGTGACGTTAAAACTCAAAACAATCTACAAAACGAAGGGGTGCAGCAGTAAATATTGGTAAATAAACTACAACAGCTGTTGCACTCTGGCTATGATAAATCTCTCAGATGCATATATATACACACAAACTTATATCATTGTTCACCTCATATATTTCATTAGTTCTAATCACAATCACATATTTTCAAGTAACATCCAAAAGGTAGAGTCTCTTCAAAATCATATATTGTCGACAACTTTAGAATATTAAATTACCTCGAGCATTATTAGATCATCATTAATCACATAGCTTGAGCACAGGTAAAGTCATTCGTTCATAGTTGGTGTCGCCTCTTCCATGATTCAAACTTCCATACGAATTGCAGCTAATTGTGTCCAAGTGTCTATAGTGTTTATAGATTGGACACTTACCTGTATGGAAATTTGAATTTATGGAAGAGTATGAACGGAATACTTACCTGGCTCAACATTGATGATCCTGGATTTACCTGTGATGATTTTGGACTTACCTTTTGGATGTTACTTGAAAATATGTGATTGTGATTAGAACTAATGAAATATATGAGGTGAACAATGATATAAGTTCGTGTGTGTATATATGCATCTGAGAGATTTATCATAGGGCCTTTCCCCACTTACCTTAATCCCCCCTATGCTGCGCGCGGCATCCCTGGTGCGCGCCCGGGCATCCCCACGACCCCGTGCTCTGCGCAGGGTCATCACAAGGCATCGTTTAAAAGAGCACCAGAGATTCCGTGCACTGAGGGGGCACGGTAGCGGCAGCGTTGGGGTGGCTGCGCTGTTGCCGCCCCTGTTGTGAGGAGTCCCAGGGGACCCCGCGCTACTTTCGGAGAGTAGCGCGGGGCTTAAGGTAAGTGGGGAAAGGCCCATAGCCAGAGTGTAACAGCTGTTGTAGTTTATTTACCAAAACTCAAAGCAATGCCATGAAACTCGCATGACACCACGGCAGCACTGCCATGCGTGAGAATGTCTGCGCATGCGCTGCACATGTCAGCTTTCCCGGATGACTGTCAGGATCGGTAACAGAGGGACCAGGTTACCTCTTATGGAATGAGGGACTTCGAAGACACAGATGCGCCTATCCAAACCTGCTCCTTTCTAGGCTGAAACGCAAGGCGCCTCCACCTTACCTTGCTGTATTGCAGCAATTTCCGCCTCCTCGGTGTAGGGATCACAGCAGAAAGCCTCCAAGGAGGGGATGGTGCACTGCCCCACCACGGGCTTGCGCCCAAAGGGCCTGTTGTCGATGACTTTGATGACAATGGGCGGGCAGTACAGATCTTCCCTGGGCAAGCGCTGAAGGGAGAAAGGGCAGAGTCAGGGCAGAGGGAGGGGAGGGCGCATCTCTGAAGAGCTGCAGATCGGCTGGTGGGGGTCCAGCTCAAACGGGATGCCAGGGGAGGGGACTGAAAAAGCCCAGCTAACCGTTCCTTCTCATTCATGACTATTCTCACTTCCTCCTCTCCTTTTGCCTCAGGATTTTAAAATCTTGGCCCTAAACAGTTCTTTTGCACTCTCCCAAATGCTTTGCACCATGGGCCAGAGATAAAATGCCCCCCACCCTCCGCTGCTTTTCATGATGAGTGCCTGTTGGTATTTGCAAGTATCTGTCACAATTCAGTTTCAAAAGGGTTAACTGTCTGTATGTAAACAAGTCTCTGAAGGGGACTGTGGCAGGGGCTGATGGGAATTGTAGTCCATAACATCTGGAGTGTCAAAGGTTCACCACCACTGACCTAGTCTATTGATTTTATTTATTTATAAATTTATTTATCAGTCTTATAGACCACCCAACCCCCGAAGGGCTCTGGGCAGTGAACAACATAAAATAACAATTACATAATGGACTGTAAATAATTTAAGTTAAAATGCAGCAATTAATAAACGACAAACAACAATGCCCGCAACAATTCCTATTAGACTCTCCCAGAAGTGGAGAAAAAGAATGGGCCCATAGATGGTAGTGGGCCCGAAATGTAGAAGGAGGCGGGGGCACTCACTAGCTATTGGTCAGTCAGACCACCATTGCTGGTAGGCTCATAGACCAGAAGTTATAAAGTTAACTTGTCTTTGTTCCGTCATTATCTTTTGTAGCAGAAGACCACATGGTCAAAGATAGACAGAAAGACAAGATGAAGTCTTAAGTATAACTACTACTGTAAATATGTAACAGAGCAGTACAGCATTTACTTTGTTGTTTTATTCCATCTAACCCTTCCTTTTAAGCTAGTAAACTATTTTTGTATAAAAGCAACTCAAGGTATCTCTGGCTGTCTTCTTTTTCCCCCTGGGTGCTGGTTTCCGCATCTCTGCTAATTAAGTATCTCTTTGAATCTACCTACAGTCAGTGGTAGGATTAAAATAATTTAACAACTGTTTACAAGCACCATTTTAACAACTGGTTCTGCCGAAGTGGTGCGAACCGGCTGAATCCCAGCACTGCCTACAATGTCCTGTCGAATCTGTCACTGTGAGTTCAGATGGCAGCCCCCAACCTGATTCACATCCACTTATCATGCAGTGGGGGACCTCAGCGTGCTTCCTCCTCAACAGCAGCAGGCAAGAAGCAAAGGGGATGAAAGGGACTCAGTGCCTTCCCAGCCAAAAGCAGAATCTGCAGGGAACGGCATCCCCTCTCTGACTGCATCCTGCATGGGTCAACAACCTAGCAAAATGACCACCTGCACTTCTGCCTCTCAGACAGAAGGTCACGAGTTTACAGTGGTCCTCTTCCAAGGGCAGAAGCCAAAGGAGGAGCAGGGTGGGCTGGCCAATAACAATTTGCCTCCTTGTAATGTACAAAATGGGTCACAACAAACAGCTGCTCAATAACACTACAAACTCAGAAACGCTAAACATGGAAAGCTAACTAGGAACTTGCTCGGTTTTAACTAATGTGACACTCCTGCATTTGATGTTGAGGAAGGGAAAAAATAGCACAGATTTACCTGGAAAGCAAGTCCCAAAAAGCAGAGCAAGATTAGAAGAGGACCCCATGTTGAAGCAATTGAAACCCACAGGTCTACATAGATAAAGTGTATTGCGCATGGTGTATTTCCCCCAGCAATTGTCTCTCAGAGTGCAATTCTTCGGGAGGCATGGGTCTTATCAAGACCATGCACAGCACTTGGTCTTGTTAAGGCCTAGATAGCAACAACAGGAAGGCCATGGGGGGACAGGGATTCCTGGGGATACCTCCCCACGCCAAGGTGCAGGGTGTGGGTGCACATGAGAGGGCTTTCTCCATTACTGCATCCAGATTCTGGAATAGTCTCCCCTCAAAGATTGACCATGCGCCTATCCTTTATGGGTTTAGGTGCATGGTGAACACCTTCCTCTTCAACCAGGCATTTATTAACCTACCTGACCTCCCCCCCCCCTCCCAGACCTGCTAGTCTAAAGCAGGGGTCTTCAAACTATGGCCCTCAGATGTTCAGGAACTACAATTCCCATCAGCCCTGCTACTTGGCCATGCTGGCAGAGGCTGATGGGAATTGTAGTTCCTGAACATCTGGAAGTTTGAAGACCTCTGGTCTAAAGGATGGGGGGGGATCAGGGTTGGGGTTATTTTAAGGCTATTTTGTTGTTTTAATTATACTTTATTGATGATGCTTTTATTGAGGTTTTCCATTATTTTTATCTTATGTAAGCTGCCCAGAGATGCTAGTATAACGTGGGATATAAATACTTATAAATAAATAAAGAGACCCAGGACAACTTCTAGAGAAGTGTGGCTGAACTTTCTCAATCTGGAGTTGGGGCGCCTTCCTGATCAAAATCAGAGCTGCCTAACAGAATCCCCCTGGGACAGGGAGCGGACTCCTTCAAGCGGGAACGGAGATGGAGGAGCAGCTGTAAGACCCGCATCAAGTGGAGGAAAGAAAGAGTCGGGCAGGGGGCAAGGGTCTCTCACCACTTCCATGAAGAGAACGGAGACATCAAAGTTGGGGTTTTTCTTCGGGTTCCTGATGACGCAGGACTGGACCACCTGCCCCCCACACTCCACCAGGAGACTGGGGGAAGAGACACTGGACAGCTGGTAGCTCTTCACGTTCCGCAGCCCCCAGGCCAAGATCTGTACTTGGGAATAATTTTTTTAAAAGATAATAATAAACCGCAACTTCAGTTTCAGAGAGTAGCCATATTGGCCTGCAGCAGAACAGGGAGATTCAAGTCCAGTAACATCCAGAAGATCCAATAAGTTTATCACTGCAAAAGCTTTTAAGAGACAAAGCTCCGACAGGTGATTTCGCTCTCGAAAGTATATCCCAAAAATGTTGGTCTCCAATTAAGCTGGGCAACGATTCTCTCCCTATCTGCACTCACGATTCTAAAGCTTCTTGCCAGAATGGTTTGCCTAAACCAGTGATGGCGAACCTATGGCACAGGTGCCAGAGGTGGCACTCAGAGCCCTCTCTGTGGGCACGCACAAACAGAGTTCATCATGTGGGGGGGGGGACTGCCCCCACACACACATCTAGGCTGGCCTGGGCCGCTGGGCTCGATTATTAGCATTAAACCTAAGTCATAGTTTTGGGGAAGCAGTATAGGTAGCCCTGTTAAGTGCTGTTAAATCCCACTGATTTTCATGCAAAGAACTAAAGTGCGATCCTTTACCTGGGAGTAAGCTTGGTTGCTGGCTTCAAAGCAAAGGCAACAACTACCACCAAGCTTATTCCCGAGTAACGCACGCCTCAGAGCCAACCATTTTTTCTTAACTAAAACCTCAGTATTCAGGTTAAATTGCCGTATTGGCACTTTGCGATAAATAAGTGGGTTTTGGGTTGCAGTTTGGGCACTCAGTCTCAAAAAGGTTCACCATCACTCGCCTAAACTGACACAGCCATGCAGGGCCGACACTTCTGCTTACAGGGATATTTTCTAGGTCCCTCAGCTGATGACCTTTGCGTGTCGTCTTCTACACTCACCTCAATGGCTGTACGTTGAAGGACAGGTTTGATTCCTTGAGGGACCATGTAGATGTTGGCTTCTCTCTGCGGTGGTGGATACGGCAGATCCAAATCTGCAGACTGGACCATGAAGAGAGCAGGAAAAGCCAAAGGGACGTTAGTTTGCTTTCATTTGTCAAGACAAACCTACAGTAAAATTGTAAAAGAATCCTGTACTGGAGTTTTCTCCTCATCTTCTCGTGGTGGAAATCAAAGCACCTTAAGGGCTTCTTAAAATTAAGAGGCTGAATATAGCCTTAGGCCCAAGAGGTAGAGGTCTTCAAATCCAAGGTCACAGCTGCGTTAGACTGAGAAATCCAGGGGCTGTGGCTTAGTGGAACAGCATCAACCTTGCATGCAGGAAGTCCGAGGTTCGATCCCAGGTATCTCCCAGTTAAAACGATCAGGCAGTAGGGGATGGGAAAGACCTGGAAAGCAGCTGCCAGTCTGAGCAGGCAAGACTGACTTCAATGGACCGAGAGACTGATTCAGCATAAAGCAGTTTCGTGTGTGCTCAGGCGTGCTCAGACACCCCTTACATTTCAAAATGCCGCCGTGGGGGTCCAGAAGATCAAAACATGATACACTTCCATTTCTTTATTCACAAAAAACATTGGAAGAAAATGAACCAATCAGAATGGGTCCTTCTTACATACACGTTACAAGGGTCAGTGCTATCAGTCACAGACCAGGAAAGGGATTTGGGCGTCTTAGTGGAAAGTTCCATGGGAATGTCAACTCAATGCATGGCAGCTGTGAAAAAGGCAAACTCTATGCTGGGGATCATTAGAAAAGGAATTGAGAATAAAACTGCAAAGATTGTTATGCCCTTATATAAAGCCGTGGTGCGACCGCACTTGGAGTACTGTGTCCAGTTCTGGTCTCCACATCTCAAAAAGGATATTGAAGAGATAGAAAAAGTGCAGAGAAGGGCAACAAGGATGATTGAGGGACTGGAGCACCTTCCTTATGAGGAGAGGATGCAGCATTTGGGACTCTTTAGTTTGGAGAGGAGACGTCTGAGAGAGGGATGATGATTGAAGTCTATAAAATTATGGCATGGGGTAGAAAATGTTGAGCAGAGAGAAACTTTTCTCTCTCTTTCTCACAATACTAGAACCAGGGGGCATTCATTGAAAATGCTGGGGGGAAGAATTAGGACTAATAAAAGGAAA
This sequence comes from Sphaerodactylus townsendi, assembly GCF_021028975.2. Taxonomy (NCBI): domain Eukaryota; kingdom Metazoa; phylum Chordata; class Lepidosauria; order Squamata; family Sphaerodactylidae; genus Sphaerodactylus; species Sphaerodactylus townsendi. The sequence continues at coordinate 87,666,611 of NC_059434.1, read as the reverse complement.
CACTTCTTCACGCAACGTGTGGTTGGTGTTTGGAATATGCTGCCACAGGAGGGGGTGATGGCCACTAACCTGGATAGCTTTAAAAGGGACTTGGGCAGATTTATGGAGGAGAAGTTGATCTATGCCTACCAATCTTGATCCTCTTTGATCTCAGATTGCAATTGCCTTAGCAGACCAGGTGCTCGGGAGCAGCAACAGCAGAAGGCCATTGCTTTCACCTCCTGCCTGTGAGCTCCCAAAGGCACCTGGTGGGCCACTGCGAGTAGCAGAGTGCTGGATTAGATGGACTCTGGTCTGATCCAGCAGGCTACTTCTTATGTTCTTATGTTCTTCTTTCCTGCCCCGTTGTCCCAGTGCCCAGGGCTTCCACTCCCCAGGTATGCTACCTGCACAACAGGAAGAAATATCTAGGTAGCCTCATATTATCTGTAGAGCAAATAGAAGCTCTGGAGACCCTGTGCCTGTTCCTTACGTTTTAATGAATGGTGGGACTTCTCATTGCAGCTCTGCCAGATCCCGTCCTGTTGGGCCTTGAAAAAGCCACAGATCTGGGTTCTGCGCAGTTCATTCGAGAAAAGGGAGAAGATCACAGCAGAGCTGCTTCTGTTTGCATCTCTCTGTGTGTGTGTCTCTCTCTCCTTCATCGCCTCCCCAATCAAACATACGAAACTGCTTTATATTGAACCAGTCTTATCCTTTGGGTCTATACTGCCTGATAGCAGTTCTCAGTCAGTGGCGGTGGTGTGTATGTGTGTGTGTGGGTGGGTGGGTCTTTTCCACCTCCTACTAGGTGAGATAGCCCCAGTGGGGATGCTAAGACTGTACCTTGGACTTCCCACATGCAGGGACCGGGACACAAAGCTGCGGTTCTTCCCAAGAGTGAATTTGGGTTCATCCTGACCTTGATCTTTTTTTTGAGCTCAGAGTCTCCAAAGCACAGCAAATCCCTCGGGGGAAATAAAAAGGCGCCCTTTAACCAAGGGCAGTTGGAAGCAATTTAGGAGGCAGTCAACTCTTGCCAAGCGAAAGTATTATTGCATTAAATTAAGCAGGCGGATATATTTCAAACGTCGGATCAGGTCGTATTTATTTATAGACCCCTGCATGCGTGCATTTCATGAGACTACAGAGGGAGGCGGCCCGGCGGTGGCATGCCAGAGGCACTCCGACTTAAGTGGCAATTTTCCTTGGCGGTTGCCAGGAGCTGCCAAATCAAAACAGCTTGTTGTGAGTGACAGCTGCGCCAGGCCTGCTCAGGGGTAATTGGAACCACAGATGCATCTCTGGGTGGGGAACGACCGATCCGAAGGACCGAGGGTGGAGTTTGGACAACGCACCGTCTGCGTGTGATGCTGTTGCACAAAAAGGCATTCAAGGGCAGCCATCCAGGGATGTTCCTACACCACAGCCACGCACACACGCCCTTTGGGAAACGAGGATGCTACTCCGGCCAGCAGCCCCAAGGCCTCTGCTGGAGCCCCGAGTGCAACCCTGCTCACCACCGAAGGAGGAGAGCCCAGGAAAGCCATCTCAGCTGAGTTAAGAGGGTGACGGAGAGCCAGAGAGACTGAGCCATTGACGGTTATACACTCTTGGAAAGGGGATGATGGAGTGGCCAAAGGATGCTCCTGCAGGACTTCAGCCCTTGTCTGGCATCTCATTTCAGCTGGGCGACTAACAGGGTTGCCAGAACTGTCCGACTAGCACCTTCTGCTGCCCACTGCCACTCCAAGCAGCAGCAAGATAAATTTATCCTCTAAAGATGCTGTTGATGTCCCTTCCAGGGGAAACCCGGAAGTGATGCCACATAGCTCTAGGAATCACTATGGCTTCCCAGATTCCTAGAACAATGTGACCTGCAGATCGGTTTTCGCAGATGGGATGTCATAGCACATGTGACACAAACACCCCCATATTCCTGCCCCCCCCCCCCCGCCCCAGCTGTCATTGGTTGCCAGGTGCAGCTTTTAACTATTTGTATTAAATTGTACTTTGGGGATTCTGAGTGTCATTCAGTTTTATCAATCAAATGGTGGGCTGTACATATATGATGGTAGGAAACACGAAACTTAAATGGTGTCTCTGATATCTCCCCCCCTCCAAAAAATTTACTGTAGAATGTGATAGAATCAAACCAAGGCCCCTTCCGCACATGCAAAATAATGCACTTTCAATCCACTTTCAATGCACTTTGAAGCTGGATTTTACTGTGTGGAATAGCAAACTCCACTTTCAAACAGTTGTGAAAGTGGATTGAAAGTGCATTATTCTGCATGGACAGAAGGCACCCAAGCGTCCACACGCAGACATGCCGCATCAATGGCAGCTAAAGATGCCCAGCATGAATGGAGACATGCAGCACCCAAGGCTCAGATATAAACACAACTTTCTGGGGAGCCTTTTCAAGGTAGCTAAGCTCCACCTCTCCCAAAGACCCCTTTCTTGACCTGGATGGCCTGGGCTAGCCCAGTCTTTTCAGAGCACAGAAGCTAAGCAGTCTACCCTGGTTAGTTCTCAGGTGGAAAACCACCAAGGAAGTCCTGGATCACTATGCAGAGGCAGGCAATGGCAAACCACCCCTGTTCTTCTCATGCCTTGAAAACCCCTTGAGGGGTCACCATAAATCAGCCATGCCTTGATGACAACAAAGGCACCTCCCTTACATCAGTTGTTTGCTAAAGCACAGGGGATACCGGCGGCTCCTGTGTGGGCATATCATCACAGTATGAAGAAAGAGGAACCCAACTGGCTCACCCTAATCTGGCACACAGATGGTAACCTCTGGACTGGCACCTGGGTTGACTGTAGAGCAGGGGTCTTCAAACTATGGCCCTCCAGATGTTCATGGACTACAATTCCCATCAGCCCTGCCAGCATGGCCAAGTGATAGGGCTCATGGGAATTGTAGTCTCTGAACATCTGGAGGGCCATAGTTTGAAGACCCCTGCTGTAGAGATATCCTGAGGGCATCAGCCCTAAGGTGTTTGGGACGAAGGTCACAACCCATTCAGGCCTTTGTTCAAAGAACTGAGCCCCCCAAATAGGGTCCAGAATAGAAGCTGGAAGCCCACCGAGATGTTCAGGCACTGGCGTTACGAGCTCCTGGCATGCACACACGCACACACACACGCACACACACAAACACACACACAAGGTATTCATTTAGCCAGTTTTCCATTTCTATCTCAACCTTTCCCAAGGGCTTGGAGTGAGTAATAAGAGTTTTTAAAAATCAAACAAAACCCACATATTAAAAATTCAATTAAACTAGAATTTTCCTACATATGCTGAATCTTAGAGGCTGCCTTCCAGTTCAAAGAGACACACCGGTCAGCTCTGGCGGAAAGTACAGAGGCTGAGACTTTGAACAACTGTGAGGGGAAGTTAAATCTGGGGGGGAAACAGCCACATTTTCCAGGAAGTCAAGTTCAACCTGACATCCAGCCCAAGTTTCACTAGTGTGCATTACACAAACCAAGCCCTTCTATGTGTTGGAAGAAAGGGACTTTACGCTGTTTCCTGCAGAGAGGGGTTTTACTAGCGAGCTAGTGGCTAGATGGGGACTTAGGAATTTGTCACCTTTATCATGCTGAGTCTATCCCTTTGATGTAGACTGATACTCTTAGGGACTTCCTCCCTTGCTTCCGCCTTCTTCTCAAGCCTCTCCATCTTACCTTCACCATGCCTAGGGAGAGGATGTGTCTCCTACGCATCCGCCTCCATCCAGCTAGATTAGATTAGATAGTGACCCTATCTCTCCACCTTTCTATCCAGAATGGAGTTCACTAATAAATACTCTTTTCATTAGATTAGAAACTACAAATGACTCTGACTTTCTTTTGTGTCTGAAGTTCTCTCTAGCCAGCTCAACCACGCGTTTGTGCTCAGGTAGCTTCCCTGTGTTTAGCCTCTGTGCACTCTGCTACTTTTCAAGGGATACACACGCACCAGGTGTGGATCTCCCAACACTATGCTTGTGATTTGCTCTAAGGAGGGCAGAAAATTAAACATTTTAAACAACATTTCTCATCAATGAAATGTTTAACAAAGTTTCAAAGTTTCCAGTTCCATCAGAGAAGTGTACCTGTGTACCTGTGTCATCCCGGGGCCTCTGGTAGTTTGGAGAGGAGGCACCACGGGGGTGCGAACACACAATTATTACCACTGGTAGAAATCCTCTTCCACCCCCCACCCCCCCACGTCTCCTGCCCTTTTTGAATTTATTAACTGGTTGACTGATGACAAACAAAACTGTCAATCAGCTAAATAATCTTGAACAAGGTAAACAATCATAATTGCTTATAAACAGAGCCAAGCGAGGATTATTCAGACCCTGCACAGGTGACAGGTTTTGTGGAGGAGATGGGAAGGGAACGGGGTCAGTAATGGGGCTGGGGGCTGAGAGGCAGACAGGCAGGGCAGAGAAGTCCAGAAGGAGCACCCTGTGTGTCCGAAAGACCAGGCCCAGGAAAGAGGCAACTGGAGCCCAACTGGTCCTTTATGGCATCCGATCCCCTAACAGCGGAATGGGGATATTGCTTTCTGGCCACCTTAAGTGGTGGAGGGGCAGGACGTTTTAAGTCAAGCGTCAACTTAATTTTTCAATTCTAATCAAAAACAGGGGCACAGTCGAGTGCCACTTGGCAGTCCAAGGGAACCACGGTTCTGCCACCTGGAGCCTCCAGTCCCGGCAAACAAGGCACCTTCTGCAATGAACGAGATGCCCTTCTCGTTATGAGGGGTTGGGATGAGTGCGGACGGGGGTTAGGCAAGGCAAGGCAGAAAAAGAGAACTCTGAGTGGGGTGTGAGCACATGCCAAAAAGACAGTCCTTTCTCAATCTGGATTTTTTCCCCTCCATAACCGATTCAGGGGTAGGGATAGCAGTGAAAATAGATCCTCCAGAAAGCAAAGTATCATGGGAAAGGGATGCAAGAACAGGCCTGAAAGGCCAGACCACAGCCCCCTTCTAGCCCCACATGCAGAGGTGGGATCCTGCCGGTTCTCACAGGTTCCCGAGAGTAGGTTACTAATTATTTGTGTGTGCCGAGAGGGGGTTCCTAATGGGTGATTTTGCCACGTGATTTTTGCCTTAGTTACGCCCCTCCTCTCAGCAGTAGCGCGCAGAACTTGAAGCAGTCTAGCAGGAGGGGCACCGGCGTGCGTGGCAGCCTGCGCCTGCGTGCATTCATTTCCCGCCCAAGGACCGGCGCAGTGGCTGCGTCCTTGCCACAGCCCCGCCCTGGAATGCCCCACCCCCGGAACGCCCCGCGCAGCTCCATTGGCGCTACGCCACAGTTTGAATCCCACCATCATGGGAACCTGTTACTAACATTTTTGGATCCCACCACTGCCCACATGGTGTTCTGCAGAGACTGCTGTCCTTTAGCGTCCTTCAGCATGTGACCTCCAGCTACACACTGCCTTTGTACATGGAGGTTCCATGCATAGCGCTGCTGAGAGAGTCCTCTGGCATGTTCGCTCAGACCCCAAATGGTTGCGATGCAGAAAGAAAAGCGGGAGCAGGGGCAGGGGTTTTGACCAAAATGAAAATGATACCCATTGGAGAAGCCCTTCGTGGTAGAAGCTGGCCATACACAGCTGGAGAACACCAGTCCCAAAAGAGCCAAAAAGGAAGGGGGGAGAAAGCAAGAGAAATCATTCCGAGAACATCTCAGCGCGGGCAACGTTGGGAGCAAAGGATCCTCTTGCAGCCAGGAGTGTACTGCGCATGAGGACATATGGGGTCAAATGTCCCTGGGCAGTTGCCATTTGGTCTCGTGGGGGTGAAAAATCGCCCCCCCCACTCTGCCTGCCAGCTGAGGTCCAAAGAGCTCTCCATCAGCGGCAGCGGCAGGCAAGTGGGAAGGATGGCCTGACGGCCGAAAGGCGTGCTCTGGAGAGCAACCTGTGCAGTGGGGACGCCTCGCCCCCTGAACCACACATTTCAAAGGCTTGGGCTCCAGCATGGCCCACTCGTCTTCTCTCAAGTCCCTATTCTTTGATGACCACCCACTGAGTTTGGGGACTGAAGGAAAGACGGCTGGACCTGCCTGGATCACTGCAGTTTTCTGGTGTTTGGCCAGGGAATGGTGTGGTTCAGGGCTATCAGCCAGATCCAGAGGCATATCTGGGGAAAATAATGCCCGGGGGCCCCCTCAGATTTTGCCCCAGGCTCCATTTCCCCTAGATATGCCTCTGCTTGAAGCCAACAAAGCTTTCAGCTAGACCACAGGTGTCAAACTCGCGGCCCTCCAGATGTTATGGACCACAGTTCCCATCATCACTTGCCAGCATCATGTTGGCAGGTGATGATGGGAACTGTAGTCCATAACATCTGGAGGGCCGTGAGTTTGACACCTATGAGCTAGACAGACCACTTCACTCACCAAGAATGTTTCAAGGGAGGGGTACTCCAATGCAGGAGAGGAGCAGCCATGAGGGAGGAGGGGCCAGCATGCCCAACAGTGCCTGCTTCGCTTTGGCTGAACCACCCTGATGCCCAATTGCACTTCACAATGGAAGCCTCAAGACTGACCAAGGGGAGGCAGTGAGCTCTTGTTTATTTATTTAAAACATGTAGCAGTGGCTTTTCTTCCCTAAGGTGCTCAGTGTGGCTTACGACATAGATAAAATACATGAAATAAAATATGCAGAAACCTAGCATGAGGTAGTGGTTAAGAGTGGCAGACCCTGATCTGGGGAACCAGTTTGATTCCCCACTCATCCATGTGAGCAGCAGGCTCTAATCGGATGAACTAGGCCTGATTCCCACTGAGCCAGCCCTGTACATAACTGCCTTCCCCTCACCACCCAACCAAGGAGCTCACAATTAAATGGAAGAACAAGGAAGAATCTTGCACCCAAACTTCCACTGGCTACCCTGCTCAAAGGAGAGACATAATGCTCGCCAGGTTTAATGTTATGCCTTCTGCCTTGTTACATGGCAGATTTAATAAGCAAGAAAAGGCTAAAAGATTGTGCGCATGTAACGATGGCTCAGTTGAATCTCTGGCCCACCAATTACTACACTGTCTCAGATTCAAGGAAATCAGATCCAAGTATGTGAATCTTACTCCTTTACATTTACCCCATCTCCCCAATTTAATTAGATTACACTACTTGTTGGACAATCCTGATCCTTCTCTCTGTATGATAGTGGCAGACTTTCTCCTGGAAATTACTAAACGCCAGTAGATTTCCTTCGACCTAACATTTATTTCCTGTATTGCATATGCTTTTTAATCCTTTGTTAAAAATTATTGTTGTTGTACTGTTGTCTATGCCAATAAAGGCTTGCTAAATAACTTCCACTGGCTTAGTCAGCCTTGGCTATATAAATGTCAGGTGTGCTTTCATGTTCTCCTCTTCGCTGCTGGTCTCTGGGCAGTCCCCTGACATCATCAGCATCCAAATAAAAAGTCAAGACTCACCTCATCCAAAATAGTCGGCATCTCGGTCTGCACCGTTGGCCCAATTTGAGCAAGGAGACGTGTAGGACATGGAGAAGGCAGGATACAAGGAGGGGAAAAAGGAGGAAGGCAGTTATTGTTACAGAATGATGTAAAAGACAAGCATTCACAGCGGACATTTGCATTTTGCAGCCGCACTCAGCTTGATGGCCTAAAAAAATCCTGCCGCCCAGTTCTCAAATTCTAACATATGATGTGAGCATCCATTCATACAGCTAGGGTGTTGTGGGTTTTCTGGGTCCTCTGAAGATGCCAGCCACAGATGCAGGCGAAATGTCAGGAGAAAATGCTACTGGAACATGGCCATACAACCCGGAAAACCCACAACACCCTAGTGATTCTGGTCGTGAAAGCCTTCAACATTTATACAGCTGTTTATCATAGACATTTTGGAAAAATGCCAGATTTTGGAAAAATGCCCAGCAAAGGGGATGGGACTGGGACCTGCAGTAATTTGTGTAAATTAAAGATCCTTCAAGAGGTCCTCTTCTTACCTGCAAATTGGGCTTCCCCCCACCCTCACTCCCCACCTCCATCTTAGTTAAGAACAACAGAAACCCAAACATTCACAAGTTTAGCCCCACCTAGAATTGCCTTGTGGGATGGGAGATGTCGCGCCCCAGCTGGCCTTGCCCACTGGCACTCCAGTAGCCACAGGAGAAGGGGAAAAAATTAAAATCACTGTCAATGACAGCATGACATCACTTCAAGGGAAATCTGGAAGTGACTTCACTCCTCTCTAGGAATCACCAAAAACTCTATTGTTTTATCACAGAGTTTCTGGCAGTTCCTAGAATGGCATGACATTGCTTCCAGATTTTCCCAGAAGTGACATCATGCAGCCTTTGATGTCTGCTCTCCCACTGGTTGCCAGGGCTAGCATATCTGCAGCAATTGCCTTGCAATGACAGGAGGGAGGAAATGGATGTTTGCATGTGTAACCCCCATGCTCAGAATGGGTTGACCCAGAAAGGGGTGGAGTCTCAAAGCAGCAAGAGGCTGCAGCAGACCTCATGTAGTTGGAGGAGACAAGGCTACCAGACTCGGATCTTGGTTGTATAAGCCCTTAACACCTTGTTAAGGTAACTGCAATATTGTTGGGAACTACTGGGAAGGTAGTTGTTTATTTTTGCTATGTTGTAAATGTTGGAGTTTATTGTTTCAGGGTTTCTTTTTGTGGTTGTAATGGGTGAGAGTTCTCCTGGAAACCTTCACCGTGTTGAATCCTGTTCACCAAGCCCTTGGAGTCTTCAGGAGCAAGAAGAATTGGACTTGGCAGTATCAGTAGACTGTAACTAGAAGTACTTGAAAATGCAACCTGAACAGGACCTTGAACTGTGATGTTAAATGTTGATGTTATATGTTAAGAAAGTAAACCATTTTGTTTTTAAAATTTGTTGTTGCAAACTCATTCCAAGTTCTGCCCCACAGAACCCACAAGCTGAGGTTACACATGCACATACACACATCCTCTGGAGTTCTGCAAAGTTCCACTGCAGGTCCTGAGCATCACAATCTTACCTCAAAGCCAGGGATGTGGTGGATGGCCGGCTGGAGAAAGCGAAACACAAATATTAGTTCACTGCCCTGGTCTGAACAGACAGCACTCTTGAGGCCCGGTTCTCACCTACAAACAGCAACATGATGTCCCCCACTGGAGGTGTTCCCACAGAGTGAAGCGTGGATTTAGTAGCTCCCCCAACGACTTCCGTCACATTCACTCTTCCAAAGGTACAGACATCATTTTTTTAAAAAAAAAAACAAACCCTTGTTTTTGCAGGTTTTGCCCCTTTGGGCCTTCTTGCCAGTCTCACGTTCACAGAAAAAAAATCTGCAGTTTGGGGCATAAGAAACGTACACGGAAATATGCAGAAGCTGGGAATTAGAAAAAAACTGTACGAGGAAGGAGGTCTTGACCCAAGCGGCACAGGCTAGTGACCCAGTGGTGGCGAACCTTTGGCACTCCAGATGTTATGGACCACAATTCCCATCAGCCCCTTCCAGCATGGCCAATTGGCCATGCTGGCAGGGGCTGATGGGAATTGTAGTCCATAACATCTGGAGTGCCAAAGGTTCGCCACCACGGGGCTAGTCGGATCTTGTCAAATCCCAGACGTTCAGCAGGGTCGGCCCTGGATAGTTCTTGGATGGGAGACCACCAAGGAAGTCTAGGGTTGCTACACAAAGGCCGGCAATAGCCATCTCCTTCCATTCGTCCCTTGCTTTGAAAACTCTACAGGGTCTCCGTAAGTCAGTGGCGACTTGATTGCCCTTCCTACCACCGCCTTCAGGAGGAGTGGAATAGTAGCTAGGGAGGAAAGATGAGGACCCGGAAATGGGACGAGGGTCAGCTCACCCCCTCACTCCTTCCTTCCAGGAATCAATACAGCCAGCTGCAAACGGCTTCCCAGACTGCGCTGGGCCCGCTCTGACTTCCCCATCCCTGATTAATCGGTCTGCGATCGTGCTAGCATGCAAGTCCAGAGCTCCCTGACCCCTGCTCGCGCCCTTCTGCGATCCCGTCCAGAACTGCTTGTGTTTTCTGAATGTTTCCCCCACGCAACAGCTGGAAATCTTCCCAGCTCCGATTCTCACATTGCAACAAATGCCGGAATCTGCCCATGCTCAGACGCTTCACGGCTGCATTGCTGTCCAGGGCTGAGCATAGTGTGCTACTGTTGTCTGTTAAGCCAGGGCAACTGTGTGCTGCAACTTAATTCCCCACCGCCACCGCTGCCAAGATGTTAAAGCTGGCCCGGCTGCCAGCCGTTTCCCTCTTGCCGCAAAGACCAGACCAGAGCTGCCTTTCCCAGCCAGGCACCGTTCTTGGCCCTCGCCAACTTCAACAACGCGCATGTGCCAGCTGGCAGGGGCTGCCCACAGACATGGCAGCCTCGCCTTTCCACCGCAAGGACTCCGCGTGCACCTCCCGGTGGCACAGCACCACCTGGCTGGCTGGCACAGAGCTGGACGTGGAGCCATCTCCCCTTCCCACCGGCTAATGGAGACATCATCCTAATGGAAACAGGCCCAGGAACTAGAGTGCCCCCTCCTTCTCTCCCTCCCTCCCTGCCACACATCGCAGGGGAAGGTGGAAGTCAGCCAAAAAGGTTCCTGTTTCCTCTGGAAGCAGCTCCTTCCCGTGTATTTCTCTTTTTAAAATTCATTTCCCCATCTCCTCAACCTGACTGCGGCAAAGGGACAACAGCGGGGTGCTGTGTGGTTTCCGGGCTGTATGGCCGTGTTCTAGCAGCATTCTCTCCTGACGTTGCGACTGCATCTGTGGCTGAATGCATCTTCAGAGGATCTCCTCTGAAGATGCATTCAGCCACAGATGCAGGCAAAACGTCAGGAGAGAATGCTGCTAGAACACGGTCAGACACCAGCACCCCAGTGATTCCGGCCGTGAAAGCCTTCGACAATACAAAGGTACAACAGTTGCTGTGCTGAACAGTCTCTCTATGCCGGGTGGGTGAGAGGCGAGAAATTGGAGGAGGGAAGATTGTCTCTGTCTCCAGGAATGGTCCTTCCAGCTGGGGTAGCCAATCTCCAGGCGGAGACTGGAGACCTCCCAGAATTCCAACTGATCTTCAGCCTACAGAGAACAGCCCACCCACCCACCCTGGATAAAAACGACAACGTCTGTGGCTTTACTCCTCTGCTGAGTTCCCTCCCATTCCCAAACTTTGTCCTGCAGCGGTTAAGAGCAGGTGGAGTCTAATCTGGAGAACCAGGTTTGATTCCTCACTCCTCCAGTGATTCCAGCCGTGAAAGCCTTTGACAATATATTGGCTCACTGTCTCCCCCACCTCCCCCACCTGAGACCCTTGTCCTTCTCAAGACCCACACACACAGAGACTTCCTTATGAGGAGAGGCTGCAGCGTTTGGGACTCTTTAGTTTGGAGAGGAGACGTCTGAGGGGGATATGATTGAAGTCTATAAAATTATGCATGGGGTAGAAAATGTTAACAGAGAGAACTTTTTCTCTCTTTCTCACAATACCAGAACCAGGGGGCATTCATTGAAAATGCTGGGGGGAAGAATTAGGACTAATAAAAGGAAACACTTCTTCACGCAACATGTGATTGGTGTTTGGAATATGCTGCCACAGGAGGTGGTGATGGCCACTAACCTGGGTAGCTTTAAAAGGGGCTTGGACAGATTTATGGAGAAGTCAACCTATGGCTACCAATCTTGATCCTCTTTGATCTGAGATTGCAAATGCCTTAACAGTCCAGGTGCTCGGGAGCAACAGCCGCAGAAGGCCATTGCTTTCACATTCTGCAGGTAAGCTCCCAAAGGCACCTGGTGGGCCACTGCGAGTAGCAGAGAGCTGGACTAGATGGACTCTGGTCTGATCCAGCTGGCTTGTTCTTATGTTCTTATGTTCTTCTTATAAAACAAGCCTCAACTGGGTGCAAAGTGCCTTCAACCACTGGACCCCTAGGGCGCTGGTAACCGTGCCTCAGCCAAAAATAATGTAAACAATTGATAGCCTCTGACCCCCCCCCCCCCCTCCCTGTTCACTTCTTGCTTGTCCTTCTCAAGCCAAAAACCTCCCCCGCCCCCCAGCCCCCCGACTCACCTTCTCCCTCTGAATGAGCTCAAATGCTGCCAGCAGCTCCCCTGCTTTCTGGCTGCCCATGATGATGGAATACCAGGACAGCCTTGGTGTGCGGTCCATGCTCGGCTTGCAGATGCAGCGACCCATGAATTCGTCAGCACCCTGGGCAGAGGAGAAGACACCCCACGCATAAGAGCGTTTGGTTCATTCTGCATTCATGAAACTGAACAGGACTGTTTTAGAGAGCTGGTCCTCCGGATCCCCCAGATCCAAGGGGGGTGCTCCACAGCCAGGCAGCTGCTGCAGAGAAATGGCTTCTTTGGATAAGGAGATCCCAAATGGACTTGGAATGGGCGCAGGGAGAGAAATAGCTCCTGCCTCCTCACCAAGCCACTTCCTGCACAAAAATACCATTGGGGGGGGGGGGAGGGGAAGCGATTTCTCCAGTGTTGCGGCTTCATGTGCACAGATACTCAGTGGGGCAGCTATCGCTTTTTTCCCCTTATTCTGTCCACCACCTTCCTGGTGCTACAGGAACAAATAACTGGGATGTGCGTTCATCTCCAAACTGCAAAGATTATCTGCAGAAGTCCCCATCTGTTACATGTGCCACTGTGACAAAAAAAGGGGATAGGAACTATGGAATTACAAATGGGGGGCTGCAAATCTTGTGAGGGGAATCCCATCCCACCCCCCCACCAAGCATAGCTCCAGGTCCCCCCCCCCCCCCCGCAGCCCCTGGTAGTAGCCATGGTGACAGCATAGCCCAGGAGCATCTGATGTGGTTTGCTTGGCCCAAAGATCACAGGGGGCAAGCTCAGCTACATTGGCCATGTGCAGACAATGCTTTTAAAAAGGGATTTAAACCCCATTTTTCAGATTTTTCTGTGCACCTAGGGGGTCCCCTAAGTCTGCAGAAACATCTGTTGGGGTCAGTGTGCCCCTCATCTGCAGATTTAGGCGTCTGCAGGCAAGGGACACAGTTAGGAATTAGCTACATAGATGAATGAATGAATGGATGGATGGATGGATGGATGGATGGATGGGATGGAGGGATGGATGGATGGATGGATGGATGGATGGATGGATGGATGGATGGATGGATGGATGGATGGATGGATGGATGGATGGATGGATGGATGGATGGATGGATGGATGGATGGATGGATGGATGGATAGATGGATGGATGGGTGGGTGGGTGGGTGGGTGGGTGGATACTGCTCTTTCCTTCAGGGAATTCTTCTGGACAAATCCTCATGGGAACAAGTGGGGGATGAACTGAGCCCAAACGTATATAATACTGCCTCTGTGGGTCTGTGCATTTCAGTTAGATTACATATATACATACATCCATATACATATATATGTGCACAAAGTTCTCACCGATTTAAAAACACCTCATGAGTAGTATAATCAGGTACCACCCTGCATTGCAATCAGCTGTCCCTTTACCTGCCTCCTGGGAGTCTCCATACTTACGTAGGTGTCATGGTCATAGATCTCCACTACAACACAGGGAGGGGAGCCGGCCACGCTCTCGGGATCTCCGAAGATCTCGATCTCATAGAAGATGAGTGTCTGGTCCCAGGTGGGGTTCAGTGTGTTTTTAGCCACTACGGTCTTCTGGCTTTGGTGAAGGAAGGAGACGATGGCGTAGGGATCTGCGTATCAAGCGCGATCATTAAAACAGTGACGCAAAAAGAGCCGGTTGCAGCCAACCTTTCAAGGAGCAGCTGCATCGACAAGTAAAAGTTTTGTATCTCCTGTCAAAGTTACGCAATCCTACTTGCAGCCACATGATGCCGGAGTAGTATCCTGTAGATTAGGCTTTTCTCTCTTCTTTCCATGGCAGAACAGATGTGCATTAAATCTATCTCTATAAATGTGTGGCCGTTTCCGCATGGGCGGAATATGGCAGCCTGGGGACGGCAAAAACGCCATCCCCAGGCCGCCGTTCGCACAGGGGGTGCAGCTGCATCGCAGCCGCGCCGCCCTCGTGCCACCAGACCGGCGCAAAGCCGGCGTTTCCCGAGTGCGCTGGAAAGCGCACTTTTGTGGAAACGCCGGCTTGAAGCCGCTGCCGTGCAAACGGCAGCGGCTTCAAGGCGCCTCCCCACCCCTCCCTGCTCTTACCTTGTCCCCGGGCCTCCGGCGTGTCGCCGAGGCCTGGGGACACGCCCCAGGTGCGCAGGGCCGGGGGGCGTGTCCTCAGGCCTCGGCGATGTGCCGGAGGCCCAGGGACATGCCGGATTGGCCGGGCGACGGCGTTCTGCGGCGCCGTCGTCCCGGCTCTTTCTGGGACCGTTCGCATGGGTCTTTCTGGGACCGTTCGAGTACGCCGACCTAGCCACTTCCACCTCCGTGCGGAAATGGCCTAAGTTATACTATTTTCAATATACTTGTTTGAAGTGTAATTCAGGGATAACTTTCTTGTATGACTGGGCAACTTTGCTATACTAACCTGTGTGTGGGTGTAGGGCAGTGGTGGCGAACCTTTGGCACTCCAGATGTTATGGACTACAATTCCCATCAGCCCCTGCCAGCATGGCCAATTGGCCATGCTGGCAGGGGCTGATGGGAATTGTAGTCCATAACATCTGGAGTGCCAAAAGTTCGCCACCACGGGTGTAGGGTGTGTATGTGAGAGAGGGGGGAGGGGAGGGAGGGAGAGAGAGAGAGAGAGAAGTGCTGTGAAGTCACTTCCTCCTCAAGGCGACCCTACAAATCAACGTTCTCCAAAACATCCTATTGGTAACAGCCTTGTTCGGGTCTTGCAAACTGAGGGCAGGGGTTTCCTTTATAGAATCCATGCAGTAGTGGTTAAGAGCGGTGGACTGTAATCTGGAGAACCGGGTTTGATTCCTCACGCCTCGACACGAGTGCCAGGCTCTTATCTGGTGAACTGGATTTGTTTCCCTGTTCTTCCACATGAAGCCTTCTGGTTGACCTTGGGCCGGTCACAGTCCTTTGGAACTCTCTCAGCCCTCACAAGGGGTCTATTGTGGGGAGAGGAAGGGAAAGCCGCCTTGAGACTCCTTACGGGAGAGGCAAGCAGGGCAAAAACCCAAACTCTTCTTCCTCCTGCTGCCTTCAACTTTCCCCAGCATGGTTATCTTTCACAGTGGCTCATTCCGCACATGCAGAATAATGCACTTTCAAACTGCTTTCAGTGCTCTTTGAAGCTGTGCGGAATGGCAAAATCCACTTGCAAACAGTTGTGAAAGTGGTTTGAAAACGCATTATTTTGCGTGTGCGAGGAAGAGAGGCAGTGACTCTATCTTCCTCATTGGCCTTCGCTGCATAAAATAATGCGTTTTCAAAGCCACTTTCACAACTGTTTGCAAGTGGCCCCTTCCCGCCATACCAGCCACTTCTCAGCCAACCGTTTCGTAAGATTTTGCCATTCCGCACAGCTTCAAAGAGCACTGAAAGCAGTTTGAAAGTGCATTATTCTGCATGTGCGGAATGAGCCAGTGTGTGACCAAAGGACTGTGGCCTCGGTTTAGTCATTTTAGCTTCTAGGGACAGTTCAGTTTGATTGGATCCGGAACACAGTATCCGTAACACTCTCTTCCAACACCCCATTCCAAAGGAATCCACTTCCTGCCTGTCGGCATCCTTCATTGTCCAACATTCACACCCATACGTGATAGTAGGGAATTCTGTGGGATGAATTCACTTGATCTTGATTGACACATCCTAGGAACCTTTTCTAGCTCCTAACCCATATATACCTCCAACAGAATTAACATCATAAGCTGAAGCCAGGAGCTTTGAGATTGGAAAGGAGCTTCTCTACGGGCCAGCATCCACCCAAAAAGGGAAAAGGAGTTTGTCAGCCGCTTTTATGCCTCTAGCCAAAGAAGGCGCTGCCTCATGGAGCTATGTCGAATATCGAAGAGATAGAAAAAGTGCAGAGAAGGGCAATGAGGATGATTGAAGGACTGGAGCACCTTCCTTATGAGGAGAGGCTGCAGCGTTTGGGACTAGTTTGGAGAGGAGACGTCTGAGGGGGGATATGATTGAAGTCTATAAAATTGTGCATGGGGTAGAAAATGTGGACAGAGAGAATTTTTTCTCTCTTTCTCACAATACTAGAACCAGGGGGCATCCATTGAAAATGCTGGGGGGGAAGAATTAGGACTCATAAAAGGAAACACTTCTTCACGCAACGTGTGATTGGTGTTTGGAATATGCTGCCACAGGAGGTGGTGGTGGCCACTAACCTGGATAGCTTTAAAAGGGGCTTGGACAGATTTATGGAGGAGAAGTCAATCTATGGCTACCAATCTTGATCCTCCTTGATCTGAGATTGCAAATGCCTTAGCAGACCAGGGGCTCGGGAGCAACAGCCGCAGAAGGCCATTGCTTTCACATCCTGCACGTGAGCTCCCAAAGGCACCTGGTGGGCCACTGCGAGTAGCAGAGAGCTGGACTAGATGGACTCTGGTCTGATCCAGCAGGCTAGTTCTTATGTTCTTATGTTCTTAAGAGAGCCAGGCCAGGCTGCTGCCCGTTCTGTGTCACAATGCAGAGCTATTGTGCGCCCCCTCCCCCACCTCACCCCCCTCCCCCTGCGCAAACCCGGGCATCTCAGCTAATGCAGATTTTTAATGAGCGCGGAGACTGTTTGTGATATGATCAGCTAGCAGAGGCAGACCTCCCGCTGGGAAGGACATCTCATGCTTGGCTCTTGGGGGGTTTGTACAGTTCCAACCAAGAGGAAGGTTGAATGCGCTGCCATAAACAGAACTTCGAGGCCTTCAAAAAGCCCCTCTGTTTCAGCTTTGTATCCAGACCAGGTTTTATTTTCATAACCGCAAAAAAGCCTCCTTCCCTTTATGCTGTGTTCAGCCAGCGGCAAATCACAGTTCCACATAGTATATGTCTCTCGCCTGTGTTGTCATTGGCCAGCATCCACCCGAAAAGAGCAACACCCATCCAGCCTGGCCAATCAAGAGGGGTGAGATCACTCTTTCTGGGGATGGGTTGAATTCAGGGCAAAACAGGGGAAGAGGTGAAAGAACAGACACGTCACGGAAGTGGAAGAGAGAACAGATCCTGCCGGCTGGAGAGGAAGCGGAGGAATGTTTGCGGGATCCCACCTTGGGATCAGGGGAAGAACAGCTTCCCAGCAGAGGGGATCCAAGAGCAGACCGAATGCGCTGTGAAGAAGGGCCCAGGGTAGATCTAAAAGTCCTGACAAAATAAACCCTGACCTGGACAACTTCCACACAGTCCAGCAGAAGGTAGAGCAAAGAGTTTGCCAGAAAGAGACGAAAGAGATTTGAGTGATTTCTCCCCTCATTTACGATTGCTCGCCTGAAAAGATTTTGCTTCACTTGGTCGGCAGGTTCATAATTCCTGCACTAGCCTTGGAGAAGAGAGAGCCTCCTCTGCCGCTGCCCACTAGCAGCATCAAGCAGAACACCATGCTCGGAGAAGACTCCGGTCTGCTAAACCCCAGGAGCCCCTGGGGGCCAGGCTGGGAAAGGGGGCCTGTTGAAATCAGGGGTGTCAATTCTGCCCTGGGAAATACCTGGGGACTTGGGGCAGGCCCTAGGTAGGGCAGAGTTGGGAGAGCGCCGTGTGGATGTGTTGCCATGAAGAGGAGGAGGAGGAGGAATCTGGATTTCTATCCCACTTTTCTCAACCATAAAGAGTCTCCAAGTGGTTTATACTTGCCTTGCCTTTCCCTCCCCACCACAGACACCTTGTGAGGCAGGAGGAGCTGAGAGAGTTCTGGGAGAACTGTGACTGGCCCAAGGTCACCCAGCAGGCTTCATGTGGAGGAGCAGGAACAAATCCAGTTCACCAGATAAGAGTTCACTTACAAACTCCTTTTCCCTTCCTCTCCCCACCACAGACACCTTGCGAGGTGGGGGGGGAGCAGAGAGAGTTCTGAGAGAACTGTGACTGGCCCAAGGTCACCCATTCAGGCTTCATGTGGAGGAGCAGGAACAAATCCAGTTCACCAGGTAAGAGTTCACTTACAAACTCCTTTTCCCTTCCTCTCCCCACCACAGACACCTTGTGAGGTGGGGGGAGGGGACAGAGAGAGTTCTGAGAGAACTGTGACTGGCCCAAGGTCACCTATTCAGTCTTCATATGGAGGAGCAGGGAAACAGGGAAACAAACCCACCAGATAAGAGTCTGCTGCTCACGTGGAGGAATCGAACCCAGCACTCCAGATTAGAGTCCACCTCTCTTAACCACTAAACCATGCTGGCTCTCCTCGGTGGCTCTTCCTCCAGGGAACGGATCACTCTTGTCTGGAGATCTCCAAGCACCACACTGGAGTTGGGAACCATCCTAAGACTAGCTTCTGGAGCACTTGGTGTCTATGGCCTCCACGTCTAAATGTTCTCAAGAGATCCCGAGTGGTGGTGGCTGGCTGTTGCCAGGGACATTTCCAGGGACATTTGCTCTCGGAGAGATTCCCAGCCTCCTTCCTGCCACAAGGAATGGGGTGAGGAGAGCCATTCCATCTACCCTCCGCCTCTCACCTTCGTACCCTCCAAGTCAGTTCATGCCCTGAGCTAGTTTTGCAGGCTGTCTGCTTAGAGGGAGAAAGCGTGGCCTGCATCTCTCTACAGGCCAGATCTGATAAATCAGGGAAGGTACATAGCTGGGGGTGCTTTCCAATTCAAGGGAAAGAAACACCAGCAGCACAGGAGGAAGATAAAGGGCCTTTCCCCACTTTTCCCTCGGCCGCTGTCGCTGCGCACAATTCCCAGCGCGCGGCATCCCTGGCGCGTGCCGGGGCATCCCCATGACCCCGCGCTCTGCGCAGGGTCATCAAAAGGCGCCCTTTGCAAGAGCGCCAGGGATGCCTCGCGTTGAGGGGGCGCGGCAGTGGCAGCGGCAGCGTCGGGGCGGCTGCACTGTCGCCGCCCCTCTCGTGGGGAGTGCCGGGGGACCCCGCGCTACTCTCCTCAAGTAGCGCGGGGCTTAAGGTAAGTGGGAAAAGGCCCACAGATCTCCAGAATGCAGTGGTGGTGAGAGGCCGTGGGTTCTTGGCCAATCTGCGGTGTGTCTCCAGGCAGCTGAAGATGTGCAGCTCCCTTCAACGCAACTAGCTCATGACACAATTCCCCAATGGGTGCTCCTGAGTCTGACCTGCTACAGGGCAAACTGCTCAGAAACTTGACTGCTAGAATCTCCCTTGCGGGATATGCCTGCCCAGGCCTCACAAAGAGCTCCTGCCCGGAGTTAGCTGAGAATCTGCAAACCATTTTCTACCCAGGGCAGCAGCAGCAGCAGCGTCTCAGACCCGACGAATGACATTTCCCGGTAAACCAGAAATGGAACGCTGCCATCGAGTCTTTTGTGCAGACAAAGTATTGTTCTTGCACTCAAGAATCCCAGCTTGGAAGTCATAAAGCACATTTGCTTACAATTTGCCATCTTTACTACAAAGTCCAAGTGTGCGCATTTAAAAAAAAAAAGTCAGCCAGAGGAAAATTTCATTTCCCAGTCTTCTGAAACATTGAGAAACGTGATGGGTGGACATTTCATGAATTAGCTGCTCAGCGGGCTTTAAAGAAAAAACAAACAGCAGGCCCATGCTGGCGCTCCTGGTTTTGGAAAGAACAGCACCCCCTCGGGAGCCCATTCATGGAACACTCCGCTTCACATTTGTTTTGGCCCACAACTGCTGGCCTTGTGGAATTGGTGGATGCAGCCCCATCTCCCTTCAAGAGAACAGCCCCACAGCCGGGCACCCAGCTAAGTGCGTGCATTTCAACAAGTTCCCCAGAACTCGCAAAAACTCACTATCATCCATTTTGAAGTTTTCTAAAGAGTGTTTTGAAAAACTATCTGCTTAAGTATTGTTTGCAAAGAAGCCACTGTACGCAGGATTTCTCTCTGTTAGGAATAGTTTCTTTGGTAAAAAAAAAAACAAATGTAACAACTTCGCCTGGCAGTTTCCTTTCAATATGGAAGAAGAGGGGAGTTAAGGGGGGTCAGAGTGGATAAAGCAGTGATGGCAAACCTATGGCACGGGTGCCAGAGGTGGCACTCAGAGCCCACTCTGTGGGCACGTGTGCACAGAGTTTGTCGGGGGGGGGGGGGAATCTCTCTCCCTTCAAGAGAACAGCCCCACATCTAGACTGGCCTAGGCCGCTGGGCACGATGTGTAGGTAACCCTGTTAAGTGCTGTTAAACCCCACTGATTTTCATGGGAAGAACTAAAGCGCAATCCTTTACATGGGAGTAAGCTCAGTCGCTGGCAATGGGGCTTGCTTCTAAATCCTCCTAGGGTCGTGATTCATCCATTCAAAGTGTTGCACGGTTGCTTCAGAGCAAAGCCACTGACTACTACTAAGCTTACTCCCTTGGAGCCAACCGTTTTTTCTAAACAAAAACCTCAGTATTCAGGTTAAATTGCCATGTTGGCACTTTGCGATAAATAAGTGGGTTTTGGGTTGCAGTTTGGGCACCCGGTCTCAAAAAGGTTCACCATCACTGGGATAAAGCAATTTTGTCTTCTGTGTGCCCCAGTACCAAAGTTGTTATTTATCAGTTACGCTCCCCTTTTTTTCCCAAAGAGCAGAGTGCAACATGATCATGGCTCTCTGGAGCAGCCCTAAAATGAGGCACCAAAGTGTTTGCAAAATGTTTTCGATCCCACCCACCCACCCCCCATTTGTCTGCACTCATCCCCTCGAAAAAATTCCTGCCCGCCACTTTGTGATTGTTCCAGGATTTAAAAAAAATTCTCTGTGGATTCAATGCTACGTTGCTTCAGAGCCTCTTCTGTGGTTCTCGTGGGTTCTGAGCACAAGGCTTCAAACACTGAAAACCCCCAAATATTTTTTAATGACGAAAATAAACAGGCGAGCTGGTAGAGAGCTCAGAAAATGGTTGTGGGGAGGAACCTGGGGTCTGCAGGGCGGCGTGGGAGAACTTTTAGGGAGATACACGCAGCAAGTGAAAACTATGGCCTTTTTTTTTTCTGCCGGAGGCGAAGCCGCTAGGTTACAGAAGGCACATACTGCGCTGACCCATAGCGGCTGGGACCGTCCACGCGGGACGGTCCTGGAAAGAGCTGGATGCCGGCGCCGCTGACGCTATCGCCCGGCGACCGGCGTGGTCCTCGGAGCTCTCCAACTGCGTCGCCGCCGAGGCCTGGGGACACGCTCCCTCAAGCCCTGCGCCGGGCCGTTCCCAGAGCGCGGGGCTGGGGCGATATTAGCTTGTGGTAGTCCCCAGGCTCGGGCGACGCCGAGGCCCGGACAAGGTGGCGCCATGAGGGAGTGGGGAGAAGCGCCTTGAAGCCGCTAAGCCCGCTCAGCTTGGCAAGCGGCTTCACGGCAAGCGTTCCCCAACTGAAATCGTACGCTTCTGGCTGATTGGGAAACGCCGGCTTCAAGGGGCGGTCGAGGCGTAGCGTGAGGCGTGCGGCACGGCCATGCGCTTCAGCGCCTGTAAGTATCGGTGGCCTGGGGACAGCGCTTTTGCCATCTCTAGGCTGCCATATTCGCCGATCTTGCGGCGAAAACAAAGTGAAAACATTTCCACAAAAGAATTGCTAAAGAAGAGAATGCAAGTAAAACATTTTCAGGCTGAAATTAAAACTTTTCAGGGAAAACAAACCACATGCAGAACTCCACGGAGGAAACGTTTTATTTCCTGCCTCAAAACATTTTATTTTGGTTGTGGAGAAAGAGCCAAGGTCAGTCTTGCCGCTCTCCAAGGTGACACAGCACCTTTTAGGGTATAAAAATGTTTCAAATAAATAAATAAGCTATCTGACTATGTAACTGGAGATACTAGGAATCGAACCTAGGACCTTCTCCTTGTCAAACAGGTGGTTTACCACTAAGCTACGGCTCTTCCCCAGTGAAAGGCCCTGAAGAGCAGCTGCCAGTCTGAGCTGCCAGTGCTAACCGTGGTGGTTTCCACACAGCCCAAATATGGCCGAGGAAGCTATTTGTCCTGTTTTGGGGAAGAATTCTGCACAGGGCTCGTCCCTGAAATCTTTCCCCCAACCCGGACTTCACAACAATCACTGTACATCTTTTTGGAGGAACCACAGGAGCCACAGCAACCCAGACTGTTCGCAATTGCTTCCTGGAGGGGTGAAATCTCCAGTGCGGAGGCAAACCAGGGAAACTGGCCTCCATAATAAGACATGACACGCGTTACTCGTGTGCTGTGCAGAAACCACCCGTGGCCTGATTGAGCATAAGAACATAAGAACATAAGAACAAGCCAGCTGGATCAGACCAGAGTCCATCTAGTCCAGCTCTCTGCTACTCGCAGTGGCCCAATTAGGCCATTGGAGCTCACCTGCAGGAGGTGAAAGCAATGGCCTTCTGCTGCTGCTGCTCCCAAGCACCTGGTCTGTTAAGGCATTTGCAATCTCAGATCAAAGAGGATCTACCGGTACGACGACCGCCAAATCTTTGTCCGCTTTTAAGGAGCCATCCAGGTTAAGGGTCCTTTTGCAAGTTCTGGGGGCCTGTCCTGTTGGGGAAGCTGAAGGCCGGGACGTTCAGCCAATGCCACCTTCACAGCTCCTCCGAGTCAGAAGTTCAAACTGCAAAGCGGAATGGAAATACTCCCATCGGTTTCCCCAGAAGGCCGCCCCTCGCTTGGCAGCCAGGCAAAGCAAAGTCATGGGCGGCCTGCACCGCTTACCACGCTTTGATGAGGACGGCTGCACTCCTCTGGCTTCCTTGGCAAATCCTCCCAAAAGGTGCAGTTGTGGGGGAGGGGGTGGTGGTGGAGAACAGCAACACCACTCCTGTTGCGTCAGACTGGAGCCAAAGGACATCTGCATTGCACTGGGTGCTGGCATACAGCCTACAGCTGACCAGGAGGCGTCCACAATCGCTAGGTTTGGGGACCAGCCTGGGCAGGCTCACCTGAAAAGCTGTCTTTGTCCATAGCGATCAGATCCCGCGCTTGATAAATGTAGCAGCGCAGATGGTAGCGGCTCCCGTCTGCAATGAGAAAAACAAAGGAGAAAACTCACTGTGTTCAGCGAGCTTCGTGGTCGACTGGAAATTTGAACCCAAGTTCCTCCTGAACCAATTCTGCTGCTTTGTACCCTACTGGTTCTCAGCTGGTCTCTCTCCAGGGTCATCTAGTATTCTGGTGCAGAGGAGAAACCCCCCAGGCTCCCAGCGGAGGGTCACTTACAGTCAAATATGCAGGAAATGGTTGGCCGATTCACACCAAAGTTGAGCGTGGACACTGATTTGCCGTCGTCATTCTTGTCCTCCGTCACTCCACCCTAGAGAAGTATCAAAAAGGGCAACTGGAGCTCCTTCCCTCTGAGGAAAGAGTGAAGGGTCTGGGGCGCTTCAGTTTACAAAAGAGATGGCTAAGGGGGGATATGATAGAGCAGTGATGGCGAACCTATGGCATGGGTGCCAGAGGTGGCACTCAGAGCCATCTCTGTGGGCACGTGCAAACAGAGTGCCCCTGGGCCCCTTTTCCCAAGACATATCTAGGCTGGCCTGGGCCGCCAGGCCCGACATTATTAGCATTAAACCTAAGACCTAGTTTTGGGGAAGCAGTGTAGGTAACCCTGTTAAGCGCTGTTAAACCCCACTGATTTTCATGCGAAGTACTAAAGCGCAATCCTTTACCTGGGAGTAAGCTTGGTTGCTGGCAATGGGGCCTGCTTCTGAGTAAACCCTCCTAGGATCGTGATTCACCCGTTGGAAGAGTTGCACGTTTGCTTCAAAGCAAAGCCACCGACTACCACCAAGCTTACTCCCGAGTAACGCACGCCTTGGAGCCAACCATTTTTTCTAAACTAAAACCTCAGTATTCAGGTTGAATTGCCGTGTTGGCATTTCGCGATAAATAAGTGGGTCTTGGGTTGCAATTTGGGCACTCGTCTCGAAAAGGTTCGCCATCACTGTGATAGAGGTTTATAAAGTTATACACAAGGCGGAGAGAGTGGATCAAGAGAACTTTCTCTCCTTCTCCCAAAATGCTATAACCTGAGGGCATCCAATGACCTTGAATCAGGACAGACAAAAGCAAACACTTCTTTACACAGCAAGTGATTAAAATGTAGAATTTGCGGCCAGAGGATGAGGTTATCAAAAAGCCCAAGTTACCCAAAACATCTCACCAATGCCTCTTCTGAGACGTCCGGCCAGAGAAATCTAATTTACTTGCCACAGGAGTGCATATTTATAGAAAAAAATCAGCCTTAGGAGGTTAAGAGCTCATGTATCTAATCTGGAGGAACCTGGTTTGATTCCCAGCTCTGCCGCCTGAGCTGTGGAGGCTTATCTGGGGACTTCAGATTAGCCTGTGCACTCCCACACACGCCAGCTGGGTGACCTTGGGCTAGTCACAGCTTCTCGGAGCTCTCTCAGCCCCACCTACCTCACAGGGTGTTTGTTGTGAGGGGGGGAGGGCAAGGAGATTGTAAGCCCCTTTGAGTCTCCTGCAGGAGAGAAAGGGGGGATATAAATCCAAACTCTTCTTCTTCTTCTTCTTCTCTAAAGCAGAGGTGGGATTCAGACAGTTCGGCCAAACCGGTTGTTAAAAGCCCCCTCGCTCCCCCTACCCTGGGAGAAGGAGTGTCATTGGGGCTTTTAGCGCCAGCCCAGGGGCTCCCTGGGCGGGGAGGAGACTTCCCAAGTCAGGAAGTGTTGGGGGGGAAGGTGGCCAAGAAGCACAGCGGGGGGGCTGGCCAGCCCCCCGCAGGGACCTCCGGTGGCCACACTCCTGCTAGAGGTTGCCCAGGCCTCCCGGCCACAGCCCAGGTAGGCCACCAAAGCCAATCTGTTATAATCACATCATCATATCTGGATATCTAATAGGTTATAACTAAATATGGGATAAGCAAGATAAGTGCAAATAAGCCAATCATCCACATATGAGATATATCTGACCCTGCTCAGCTTCCGAGATGTGACAAGATTGGGCCAATCAGAGCAGGGCATGCCTGCATATATAGGTGCCGAAAAGACCTCTGGGTCCTACAGTCTGGGACTGAGCAGGTCAGCATGTCTTGGCAGGGATCTCCTGTTGGGTGAGGCACCATTACTGTGCATGACCTTCAAACATCTGGACTGCCCCAAAAATCCCAAGCATCTCTGGAACAAAATTATTCTCCATATGCAGCATAATCTAGTGCACATTTACTCAGAAGTAAGTCTCACTGGCCAGTTAGAACATAAGAACATAAGAACAAGCCAGCTGGATCAGACCAGAGTCCATCTAGTCCAGCTCTCTGCTACTCGCAGTGGCCCACCAGGTGCCTTGGGGAGCTCACATGCAGGACGTGAAAGCAATGGCCTTCTGCTGCTGCTGCTGCTCCTGAGCACCTGGTCTGCTAAGGCATTTGCAATCTCAGATCAAGGAGGATCAAGATTGGTAGCCATAGAACTTTCAGGGTCAGTTCTGGATAGGAATATGCTGCTGTCCAGCCCACCAGGCCTTTTCTTTCATCCCCACAGCTGGACAGCAAAGTCAGGCGAAGAGTCAAACTCTCACTCCCCACAAACCTTAGCCTTTAGGTCTTTATCTACAGGACCAAAGTGACCTAAACATGGCACCCAGGGCAAGCCCTGACATTACTCCCTCCCCCATCCAGGCTCTGCGGCCTCAGTGCAACCTCCACAGGTCTTCCTGGGGCAGCGGAGTCCAGGAGCCAAACTGAGTCCTTTTAGTTAAGTCCAGGCAGGGGGTGCAAGTGGAGGCAGAGGACAGTGAGGCAAGCAGCCGGGAGGGGACTGGAGGCAGGGACAAGACCGTGTGTGTGTGTGTGTGTGTGTGCGCGCGTGTGCGCTGCCTTGTCCCAGCCTCTTTCCCAGCTGCTTTTCCCTTTGGGTGGCGGGGATGATAGCCGAGGTGCCTGGGGCAAAAGCCCTGCATTGCCCCACGTTCATTACGCCCCTGGTTATCTAGTTATGTTCTGAAAGGTGCTGGATGTATTTCCCAGAGCCCTTGGCCAATAACATTCACGGAGCAGAATTTCTGTGAATGGGGCACCACAAACCCCCAAATCCAAAGAAGACTCGAGCTCTTGCAAGAGGTTTGATAGCAGGGACTTCTATCACCTCTTCAATGCAACAACTCAGCTAAAAGCCGAGCGCTGCGTTCTGAATTAATGTGGAACCCATCTTTCAATATTTCCAATTATCAAATGTCTGGAGACGGCTTGGAAACAGCATCCAGGATGAATTTTCCAGACACCTGAGGGGCCTGCGTGGTCCCAGGAACGTGTCAGGACCTCAGGTGGTCCAAAGAGTCCTCCAGAAACCGCATCAGGAATAGCAATTACCTTCCTATTGCTGCGCAGGAAACCCTGGAGTTTGCAGCTCCATCCATTTAAAATAATTAGGTCATGTGGACATTTTAAAAGCAAGTCTCCCAAGTTTCCTTCACCCCCACTTCCTTTCCTTCCCCGATTCCTGCTTGTGCGCATCCCCAAACTTTTTTCTCTGGCTGCGTTTGCTTAAAGGAAAACCCACAGCCTGGTGAATCGTTCAACCACGGATCCTATAGTCTCTCCAAAAGCAATGGGCGTGGACACTGGTCTTGGAAGCTTTCTGGAGAGCCCCGGCCACGCAGAAGTACAGCCACGCCTGGATTTAACCAAACACACCCACACGACCGACTGTTTGGCCTCCCCACCACCCCTGGCCTTTCCACAGCTGCTCTCTGCTGCTTTAGCCTGAATTTCAAGCACTGGCGCTTGGGGACCGGATCTGAGTTCACGGACAGTCCATATACTCTGGAGGAGTCATTGTCCACTGGCCACCACATCAAGAGAGGCCTGACATCCCACTAATGAACCAAGCACCAGATTGCCAGACCCAGTTCCTACCACATCAAGCCTTCCCCTTTTATCAAAGCACATCCTGGTCTGGGCGTGGCAGTGCGCACATTTGATGCTGCTATGACTCACCTGTGAGGTCTTCTGGGAAGATCTAAGATTTGAGCTAATAGGCAGCTCAGAGGAGAACATAAGAACATAAGAACTAGCCTGCTGGATTAGACCAGAGTCCATCTAGTCCAGCTCTCTGCTACTCGCAGTGGCCCACCAGGTGCCTTTGGGAGCTCACATGCAGGATGTGAAAGCAAGGGCCTTCTGCGGCTGTTGCTCCCGATCACCTCCCGATCGCCAATGGCCTTCTGCGGCTGTTGCTCCCGATTAATTAATGAGCAGTAATAATAAAGGATAAATATACTGTCAAAGGCTTTCACGGCTGGAATCACTAGCTGAACCCACAACACCCTAGTGATTCCGGCCGTGAAAGCCTTTGACAATAGACTGTGAATTTGTTTTTAGTTTTTCCCAAGGGACTTTGATTTGAAATTAAGGATGAGACAAAGACTGATGAACATACGGAGCGACTCTAAAATAGAAATACTAACATCAATCTGGCCAAAACAAAGAAAGGCTGTGAGGTGTTCCTGCCAAGACAGGAAGGAATACTGAGGGCCAAACTAAAAGACTGGCTCAGAGAAATGGTGCAGCTTTAGGGGCAGGGTATGGAAATGGGGAGGTCTGTTCTATGCAGCAATGTCAATTCTGGGAAACAGCTTGTATTGGAGAAGGAAATTATGTCACCAGGTCTAGGAATTCCCCAATCTCTATGGTAAATGCCACTGATTGGGGGAATTCCTAAAGAGTCGCTCAACACAGTAATGTCACTTCCAGAACTTTCCCCTGGAAGTGTCACTGCTGCCTTGCATGACATCATTTCCTCCGCCAACACTTCCCCCAGCTTGGCTAAGTGTGAGCAGAGGTCGGGGAGCACAGATGAGGGTTTGGTCACCACTGGCGGGTACCCAACAAACTATATACTATATTTCTTAAGGACCCGCTTTCCTCATAGTCACATAGCAGTGGTGGGGAGCATCACATTTGAAGCCTGCGGGAGCTCAATTTGGAGAGGGAGCTGGACTCGTTTAAAAAGCGCCGTGCAGTTTGGAGGCCTCGGTTGTTTTCCTTTAAGCCGGGCATCTCCTGTCCAAAGTTGAAGAGCTGGCAGATCTGTGCATGCGGCAGCTTCAAAGACAAAGGCAGGCCACAGGCTCTTGATTAAGGCAGTGGACAAAGTTAGGCTCAGCCTCATGCTAAACGAGTGGCGGAAGGATACCCCAGCAAAATGGGGGTCCAGCAGCAGCTCCACTTCGCGATGGAGCCAACCAGTGCTTGAGCAAGAAGCCTCTTGGTCTGTGCACTGGCGCCCCCTTAGGGTGCAGAATGAGGAAGGAAAGTGCTCTGGTCACAGTGGTCCAATCCTGCTCATGGCCCATTAGCTCATCCCTGCTTGGTATGAATATGGTTCCTTCCAAGGCAACTGTGCAGGGTTGCCAGCAGAGGCGTATCTAGGGAAAATGGAGCCCAGAGACAAAAATCTGAATTTCCCTGCCCCTCCCCACCGTAGGCGCCCAGGTCTACCACCCAGAGCCCAGGTCTACCACCTTCAGCCTGTGCCGGCATCCAGGTCTGCTGCCCAATGCTGGTGCTGGCGCCCAGGTCTGTGTGCACCCGGGGACACAGGTTACCCCATGTCCCCATAGGCAGCACACCCCCAGTTACTAGCACCGAGTTGGAAAATTGCTGGAGGTTTGGGGGCGGAGTCTGGACAGAGCAAGGTTTGGGGTGGGGAGGGATCAGCCAGTATAATGGCACAGAATCCACCTTCCAAAGCATCTGATTTCTCTAGGGCAGCTGATCTCTAGAGATTAGCTGGAATCCTGGGAGATCTCCAGGCCCTACCTGGAGCCTGGCAACCCTGACAGTTTCTGGTCCTGCTTGTCAGCTTCCCTACCCGTGCATTTCTGCCTGTCCCTCTGCCAACTTCTCAGATGTAAAGGCAGCCCTTGAGTGAGACCAGGCGATTACAGCACCGGCAGCCACGGGGTGAGTCGACACACACCATTAAGACCGCTGTGGCCAGTGTCCCACCCAAGTGGTCCCTGGGCACTGGCAGCCTGGGGTGGGGGTGGGGTGGGGCACTTGGCTCAGCCAGCTCCCAACCACCAGGGCAGCGGCCCAGCAAGACCCGTCCCGGGACGTCAAAGGGCCAGTCCGCTCCTCGGAGCGTGTCGTTAAGACGATACGGCAGGGAAACTTGGCCCGTTCTCAAGGTGAATGAGAATATACCAAAAAATATTTTTTCTGAAACCCCACATGACTAAATGTTATATATTAAGTTGTTTAAAACTTAGTCCAAATGTCAAAAAAGAAGGGAAGGACAAAATTTAGCATAAAGGAAAATCCAGAGGCTGGGGTTGGGGGGAATATAATGGAGCCTTTGTGTCGGGGCCTTTGGTTCCCATTAGCTCCCTGAAAAGCCAAGAGATTATGAAATCCAATGTCTTAAGAAAGCCAGCATATTAGTTAAGAAAATAAATGGGGGGAGGCTGGAGGCAGGGGGAGGCAGCCGGGCTGTGGGGCGTTTTGCCAGCCTCCTGCCTCACGGTAGCCTTCGTTTCAGCAGTGTCTCCACAGCTCAAAGGCAGGCCGGGCAGGAGGGGGCAGCTTTCATACATGAGATCATCTAGATGGGGGACCCCTGCCAGGACTCCCGAGCCTGAACCGGGAACCTCACGGCTGAGGTGGGGGACTGGTCGAGGGAGCGCCAACAGATGCAGTTCCCAACTTCCAGACAGAAACTGGAGTTCTCCTAGGGGGTCTCTGGTAGGGCAAGGGATTCCCTGCCCCCTGCTCCCGTTGGAGAAAAAATTGCAAAAGCCACAGTGCCACACACGATGTCTCTTCTGGTTAAAAAAAAAATAGTGTTAGCAATATAGGGCAGTTCTAAGAATTGCTGGAAACTCTATGCTTTTACCACTGAGGTTCTGTCAACTCCTAGAGCCGTCTGTGTCACTTCGGCTCTTTTTACCGGAAGTGCTGTGAAGAAGAAGAAGAAGAAGAAGAAGAAGAAGAAGAAGAAGAAGAAGAAGAAGAAGAAGAAGAAGAAGAAGAAGAAGAAGAAGGAGGAGGAGGAGGAGGAGGAGGAGGAGGAGGAGGAGGAGGAGGGGAAGAGGGGGAGGAGGAGGAGGAGGAGGAGGAGTTTGGATTTATATCCCCCCTTTCTCTCCTGCAGGAGACTCAAAGGGGCTGACAATCTCCTTGCCCTTCCCCCCTCACAACAAACACCCTGTGAGGTAGGTGGGGCTGAGAGAGCTCCGAGAAGCTGTGACTAGCCCAAGGTCACCCAGCTGGGATGTGTGGGAGTGTACAGGCTAATCTGAATTCCCCAGATAAGCCTCCACAGCTCAGGCGGCAGAGCGGGGAATCAAGCCCGGTTCCTCCAGATTAGATACACGAGCTCTTAACCTCCTACGCCACTGCTGCTCCCTGAAAAGCCAAGAGATTGTGAAATCCAATGTCTTAAGAAAGCCAGCATGATAGTGATGTCAAAGACAGCATCGCAGCCCCCCCCCCCCTCAATATCTGCAACCCTCTTGCTGGTTGCAAGGCACTGTCTGGCAACTCTAAGTTCTCATGGAATTACAACTGCCCCCAGACTACAGAGGTCAGTTCCCTTGGAGAGGTTGACAGTTTCACAGAGCAGGCTCTATGGTATACCATAGATGACAAGCTGGAACATGTCCAAAGGAGGGCAACCAAAATGGTCAAAGGTCTGGAGTCCATTCCCTACGAGGAGAGGCTTAGGGAGCTGGGGATGTTTAGCCTGGAGAAGCGAAGGTTAAGGGGGGACATGATAACCATGGTTAAATATTTGAAGGGATGTCATGTCGAAGAGGGACCAAGCTTGTTTACTGCTGCCTCAGAGACTAGGACCAGGAGTAATGGATTCAAGGTGCGGGAAAAGAGATTCCACCTAAACATTAGGAAGAACTTCCCGACAGAAAGGGCTGTTCGACAGTGGAATGCACTACCCCGGAGAGTGGTGGAGTCTCCTTCTTAGAAGGTTTTTAAACAGAGACTGGATGAACATCTGTCGGGAGTGCTCTGATGGTGTGTTCCTGCATGGCAGGGGGTTGGACTGGAGGGCCCTGATGGTCTCTTCCAACTCTATGATTCCAGGCAGAGTCCCATCCCAAATTCCTCCTCTACAGGTACCACCGCCCCAACCTCCATGAATTTTCCAGGTTAGAGATGGCAGCCCTACCAACAAGCCAATGCGATGGAGGTTGTATTGTCGCCTTCAGGCCTACAAGGGATGTGGATCATTGGCAGCAGAAGGAAGCCTGTGGATTGGCCAGGCCTGGGAATTCAGCCAGGCTCTGGCCTCCAGCCGAGCCCCCCAAGCAACAGTTTAGGGCTGCAGGGGGGTTGGCTGGCCCCTGACCACTGCTGCTGGCCATACAGCTCACTTCCTAGACTTGCACCATCCCTGACCAGGTCTGAGTCAAACCCCAACAGAGGACACAATGGTTGTACGGTCCCTTGCTTGAACTGATAGAACAATTTGAACTGTTCAAGAGTTGGGCCCTCTGCCCTTACAGAGGAGAAGAGCAGGAGGAGGAGGAGGAGTCTGGGTTTATACCCCTTCTCTCCTGTAACAAGACTCAAAGACCCTTACAAGCTCCTTTCCCTTCCTCTCCCCACATCAGGCACCTTGTGAGGAAGGTGGGGCTGAAAGAGTTCTGAAAGCCTGCGGGAAGCCTGCGGGGAGTGGGGCTAGAAATCCAGTTCACCAGATCAGAGTCAGGGAATTGAACCTGGTTCTCCGGACTCCACCTCTCTTAACCACTAAGTCCCACTGGCTCTTCCTGGTACTTCAGGCCCCAACCCAAGGTGTAGATTTGGTGCCCCTCAGGACCCAAGTTCAGCACAGGAGCCAGGACTGGAAAGAACCCTTCTAAGTCAGAATTTGGGTCTGGCCACACAAAGCCTCAGTCTGACATGAACAAGACTTCTTTGCTGGCACCTACCAGGGCACCTTCCAGCGCAAAGACAGCGGCTGCTCCTGTCTGCTCCAGGGGCTCCATCCGGCGCCTCCAACGCAAGGGCGCTTAAAAGAATCCGCTTTATGGTATTTCAGGTGGGAATTCCAGCCAACAGAGAGAGGTATACCTCAGTCAAGCCGTATTCTTCACACTCCTCCTGGCATGCAAGAGAAAGGAGGAAGGGACGTGGATTTGTTTTTATTGATATTTCTCAATCCGATCTTGTATCCAAACAAACTGAACCGAACCAATATGATACGATAAAGAGCAGCAGCAGCCCATAGTGGAGAGAGAGAACCACAACTTAGGGAGTTGAGGATGTTTAGTTTGGTGAAGAGAAGGTTAAGAGGTGACATGATAGCCCTGTTTAGATATTTGAAGGGATGTCATATTGGTGAGGGAGCAAGCTTATCTTCTGCTGCTCCACAGACTAGGACCAGGAGTGATGGATTCAAGGTGCAGGAAAAGAGATTCCACCTAAACATCAGGAAGAACTTCCTGACAGTCAGGGCTGTTCAACAGTGGAATTCACTGCCTCTGAGTGTGGTGGAGTCTCCTTCTTTGGAGGTTTTTAAGCAGAGGCTGGATGGCCATCTGTCAAGAG